>NC_059376.1:7187272-7506647 GCF_019703515.2 Myxocyprinus asiaticus | reverse complement strand
CTTTTATCTTGCATCGAGATATAGGCCTACTGCAAACAGAATGTGCCCACTGGTATTTTCTACTATTAGCTTTCAGTTCACGAGCAATGATGCCACCTTAAATATGTGCAATTACAGTTGGAAAAATGCCAACTTCATTTTCAAATGCCCAAAGTATACAAACAGTGATGATTTATTATCGTTTGTTTACCCAGCTACAGAATTTGCAAAAAGAATGCTTGCAATCATCATGTGGAGATGGGGGCGTGGCCGAGCAACATCTGTGGGGAGCGAGGCCCGGAGAGGAAGAGCGGTAAGGACTGACACCTGTGGAAAATTATCTCTAACTGCTGTTTTGTGTTGCAATGATTGCTGGAGAGGGATATAAGGGCAGTCCAGACCACCGGAGGGGAGAGAGAGTGATGCACGAAGCAGTTTTGTGTGTGTGTACAGTTGTTATGCTGAAAAGCAAACTGTGTGTGTGTATGCTGACAAGTGTTGGCAATAAAGAATTACATGGACTATTCACCTGGCCCCTGCTTCCTACTTCACAAGAGAGCTAAAGATATGTCACAGTGGTGCCAAAACCTGGGAATTAGGAGAAAGAAATGCCGTCATGGAGTCCTCGCCGCTGGCTGAAGTAATCAAGACCCTCGCCGGCATCCACCAAACCCAACATCAGGTTCTGCTTGAGCTGTGTGTGGAACAGAGGCAGCAGTTCCAGGCACTCTTCCAGGCTCAAGCGGAGGATCGGCAGGTGCTACGGAGCTTAGTACACCAGGAGGGGTCTTCATCCATGACCCCGGGTCCACCTATGGCCGTGCCACATGTCACACTGGCGAAGATTAGACCTCAGGACAATGCGGATGCATTCCTTGAACTCTTCGAGTGGACGGCTGGAGCATGGAACTGGGCCAGCACACAGTGCGCGGCCCGCCTCCTGTCGCTGTTGTACGGGGAAGCCCAACTCGCAGCCCAAGAACTTCCTGCATCCAACCTCATAGTGTACGAAGACCTGAAAAAAGCCATCATGCAATGGGTCGGCCAAAGCCCAGAGCAACACCGCCAACATTTCTGCTCACTGATGTTCGACAAGCTCGGCCACCCATTCGCATTCGCTCGACAGCTCCATGACACCTGCCAACGGTGGCTGCTAGCTGAAAATCATGACGCCGAGGAGGTACTCAATCTGGTGGTACTGGAACAATTCATCGCCCAGCTACCAAAAGGGACAGTGGAGTGGGTTCACTGAGAACCATATGGCGGTGTATTCGGGGGCCGGCGAGCCCTCTTCTTTTCTCTTTCTCTCTCTCTCTCCCTCTCTCTCTCCTCCCTCCCCTTCTCCTTCCCCCCCATCCTGTTCCTATTTCCTGGAAACTGGGAATTATGACCCCAAAACCGGTTTCCTGGTCCCGAGGACCTTTCAACCCACCAGTTTGCCCTATCTCTCTCCACTCTCCCCCACAGGCTGGTAAATCTGCTACCGCGGGTGTGGGCATTAAGTCTGGGCCAGTCTGCTGGAGCTGCGGGGAACCTGGGCACTTCCAGGATAAATGCACCACGATGGAGGTGGAGACATTGTTCCTGATGCACCACAGGCCGCCCCCAATCGAATAGGAGTATACCAGATACCTGTGAGTATTAAGGGGTGTACATACCAAGCCTTGGTGGATTCAGGTTGTAACTAAACTTCCATTCACCAAAGCTTGGTTCAATCCAAGGCTTTTGATACAAGCCGGCGAGTGAAGGTAAGGTGTGTGCATAGGGATATTCAAAATTACCTATCAGTGATGGTAATAATTCAATTTCAGGGACAAAAGCATAGTGTCGAGGCTGCGGTTAGTCCTCGCATCTCCCATCCACTAATCTTGGGTATGAATTGGCCGGCATTTACAACTTTATTGAGGGGAATATGTGTGGATGTGTTCTGCAACAAGTGTATTGCTGTGTGGTGTGCGATTCGCTGGTTGGGGAGGTGGTGCCAGGGCCATCTACATCAGCTCCACATCAGGAGGACGTAAGGGAGGGGGAAGTCTCGGCTTCCCCAGCACTTAGAGGATTCCCTGCAGGGGATTTCCCTCTGGAGCAGACGCCAGATGAGACCTTTAGGCCTACTTTGACCAAGTGAGAGTAATTGATGGTCAATGACCCCAGCCGGACATTGCACTCTCATAGCCATATTTTTCGATTATCATGGATCGGTTGCATCGAGTATACAACCCAATTGATAGTACCGAAGAGCCGTCGGAAAATGTTATTCCAGACAGCACATTATAATCCGATGGTGGGTCACTTAGGGCAGGAAAAAACACTGAACCATCTAATGGCCCATTTCTACTGGCCAGGCATTTGCGGGGATGTTCGCAGGTGGTGTGCGGCATGCTGTGAATATCAGCTGGGGATCTGCCGGCCATCCCAACAGTGCCAGTGTGCCTCCTTCCCTTGATCAAGGTCCCCTTTGAAAGAACTGGTATTGACCTCGTCGGGCCATTAGAATGGACGGCACGCAGGCATCGCTTTGTGTTGGTTCTGGGTGACTACGCAACGCGATATCCGGAAGCAGTGCCTCTGCACAACATCTTAGCGCAAAGTGTTGTGGAGGCACGCTTCAGAATTATCTCCCGACTCCGAAAGAAATCCTCACTGATCAGGGCACTACGTTCATATCACGCACACTACGTGAACTGTATTAATTATTGGGGATTAAATCGGTTTGGACCAGCGTTTACCACCCCTAAACGGACGGCTTGGTCAAACGATTTAATCAGACCCTAAAGAATATGATTTGTAAGTTCATGCACGATGATTCTCGGAATTGGGACAAGTGGCCCCTATCTTTTGTAGTTCAAGAGGTCCCGCAAGCCTCCATGGGGTTGCCCCATTTGAATTATTGTATGGCCGTCGACCGCGCAGTGTGCTCGACGTCCTATGGGAAAATTGGGAGGAGGGACCTTCAAACAGCAAAAACTAAATTCAATACGTACTTGACCTGAGAGAAAAAGTCCACACACTGGGACAATTAACACAAGAGAATTTGCTCCAGGCTTAAGAACTCGACTACAGGAATCTGCATCGGGAGATAAAGTCCTTATATTGCTCCCAACATTGAGCTCTAAATTACTCGCCAAGTGGCAAGGACCCTTTGTGGTCACATAGCGAGTTGGGGAAATTGATTATGAGGTGAAACGAACAGATAGAGTGGAGCATGTCAGATTTACCACCTCAACCTCCTAAAACCATGGAGAGAGGCGTTTCCCGTGACTTTGGTGAAGGTGGTTCCGGAGAGGGAGGAGCTCGGGCCAGAGGTGAACTTAAAAGCCACTGATCGAGTCACCCGATCACTTGTGGAGACCACCTCTCGCTATCCCAAGATACGGAGGTTGCCAGGTTGCAAGGAGAGTTCTCCGACATGTTCTCACCTCTCCCCGGTCATACCAATAACATTAAGCACCATATCGAAACGACCCCATGGGTAGTGGTACACAGTCATCCCTACTGATTACCCGAGCACAAAAAAGAAGTGGTACGGGAAGAATTAAAGGCAATGCTAGATATGGGGGTAATAGAAGAATCCCACAGTGACTGGGCCAGCCCGGTGGTTCTGGTTCCTAAGAGTGACGGCTCGGTCCAGTTCTGTGTGGATTATAGAAAAGTCAATGCAGTGTCTAAGTTTGTTGCGTAGCTTGCTTTTATCCGACACTGGATTTGATGAAGGGATATTGGCAGATCCCTTTAACTTCCATGTCCTGTGAAAAGACACCATTTTCCACACTGTTCGGATTACACCAATTTGTGACCCTTCCGTTCGGTTTGTTCGGGGCCCCAGCTACGTTTCCTCAGACTGCATGCTGCTTACAAGCTGACTACAAGCTAATAAGAGCCGTTTTATGTAAACGCCTGTATTACTGACTGTACTGTTGGCCTACAGAGCCTCCTTGAGGACAAAACTAGAATGTGTTTAAATTTATTTTACAAGCTGACAACAGAAAGCAAAAACCACCCACCAGAGTGGCCTGTGACACTGCGAAATTCACCAGCCAAACAGAACATTTACCCGCATTTGGCGCTTGGTGGGTGTTAATTTCGGACCCTTTTAAAGGTTTTTGCACTGGAACATCAAACAACAAACAAAGGCTGTAAAGCTAAATTTGTTAGAACTTATTTCATCAGGTAAATTGCCTTGGCAATTTCTAAGCCTTGCACTAGAGGCACAAAGCATTAAAGGGATAGTTTACCCCAAAATGAAAATTCTCTCATCATTTACTCACCCTCATGCCATCCCAGATGTGTATGACTTTCTTTCTTCTGCAGAACACAAATTAAGATTTTTAGAAGAATATTTCATCTCTGTAGGTCCATACAATGCAAGTGAATGGGTGCCAAAATTTTGACATTTCAAAAATCATATAAGTCAGCAAAGAAGTATTCCATATGACTCCAGTGGTTAAAACAATGTCTTCAGAAGTGATCTAATAGGTGTGGGTGAGAAACAGATCAATATTTGAGTCCTTTGTTGCTATAAATTCTTCTCCCTGCCCAGTAGGGGGCGATTTGCATGAAGAATGTGAATCACCAAAAACACAAGAATGTGAAAGTTAAAGTGGAGATTGACTGAGCAGGGATGAGGCACGTACAATGAAAGTGAATGGGGCCAATCTGTAAACGTTAAAATTCTCACTATTCCAAAAGTATAGCCACGAGATGTATACAATATGTGTGTTGTTGTCTTTTAATGTGATAAAATCGCTTACTAAACTTATATCCAGTTTAAATCTTCTTTGCCATGATGAGGTAATGCTGCAAACACTGAAATGACTGCAAAAAGGCCATTTAAACAACTTTGCAGCTCAAATAATACACAAGTTTTAACAGAAGAATTAATGTAAGTGCTTTTATAAAATTATAAACTTTTCTGCCTTTAAACCCTCCAAAAATTGGCCCCATTAACTTCCATTGCAAGTGTCTTATTTTAATCTTGATTTTTATTTTTTATTTTTTGTGGTTATCAACATTACGCAACCAATACTGTTGATTGAGCTCATCTTGTATTGAACAAAGATATTCCTTTAAACAAACAAATAAAAAAAGGTTCTAGATTTTTTTTTTGGTAGAGCTTTGTACACTGGAATGGAATCAGTGTTAGGCCATAGTGTAGGGTACAATGGGGCTAAAGAGGGCCTGAAGTATAAGGCATTTATTTATTTTTCTCCCAAATCACTAAATAGCAACAATAACTAGTACATTACACCTCTTTATCACTATGCACTGCAACATTTTCCTGATCCGTTATGTCATCATGTAAAGTGTCTAAAGGTTGAATTTTACAATGAAGTCAATGAGGTGGGAATCTTGATGAAAGCAAAGAGCCCTCCCCGTATGGATTGGTGTGTCGTTTTCTTGGGTGTCCGTGACGAAATCAGCTAAATAAAAGAGCGCACCTGGACACGGCTCTCGGGTACGAGCTGAGGGTTAACGGAGACGCGCACAACTACCGCTGACGAGTGCTGACCTGCAGCAATACAAACATAATGATCACCAACATGTACATTTTCTGCGTGTCTTCGCTTCTACTTTTAAACTTGGTCGGGGCCAAACCAATTTCCAGTTTACAGGTGAGTCCTTAAACTTTTAATCTCGCCCTAAATAGTTTATATATATATATATATATATATATATACACACACACACACACACATTATTAGTGTACATATATTTATTTTTATTTATATATATTTATATTTTATTTTATTTTTTTACACCAGAATCTTAAGCAGTTGTTAGATGAAGAACTGATGACAGCGTTTGTGGAGTCGGAAGAGTCGGCGATGGAGCAAAAAAACGCAAAAGCCGGGAAGAACGAGCTGGGCGAGCCAGCGGAGCATCTCTGGGAGTCAGACGCGCGAAACTCAGCGCTGGCGGGAAAAGATAGCGCGTTTGAGCGTCTCCTAGGAGACATACTATCTACATCCAAGCGCTCGTGGAGTCGATTCAAGAAAGGCGGGCTGCGGAGCTGCTTTGGGGTCAGACTCGAGAGAATCGGGTCTTTTAGCGGGCTCGGGTGTTAAGCAGCTGGTATTCTCGGAGATTAACACAGGGAAAAAGTTTAAACGCGTATTTGAAATAAATTACGTCATGTCTTATTACTTTATGTCATGCCACTTTTTGCAGGTTGGGATGTTACTGGAATAGGGCACTACGATTTCCTTACTTGAAATATTCGGGCAAGCGACTCTTTGTTCTAAAAAAAGAAGTGTTAACTGTAAGTTTACCGTAGATTTGTGTTCAGGTTATATCTGTTGTTGGCCATTATTTATTCGAGTTTTAGAACTGTAAATAGTTTATTGAAAATACCATGACTGCTGCTTTGTACTGGTGCACTGTATTTATTTATGTCGTCTCTTAATCAACTTGTGTTACAGATAATGTGTATTGCTGCAAAATCATTTTTTTGCATAAATTGTGTGTCAACTTGGTCTAAAATTAAAGTGAGAAAATTGTATTATGACTTTTTAACGTGCTTAACTGTATATGATCATGTCTTAAAATGAAATTCTTGTGAGTGTGGTCCCCTGCATCTGCCTAATCAGTTTAATTGCATTCATTAGGTTTATTATTATGATTGAATTTCATCGATCTTGAATCAATGAATCAAACCCTTACGAGGGCAGACAAATTAGTCCACACTAGTGTGACCACTTGGATCACCACAGACTTCATAAATATCTCTTGGTAAGATCATATATTTTGAATTTGGGTACGATAGTCAAGCAAAAAAAATAAAAAAATAAATAATAATAATAATAATAATTAATAATAATAAAACCCTAGTGTTTCTATCTGACTCTTATAGATTACTTCATGTAGACTATTATGGTTTATGCTTACACATTATATAATATATTTGAACTAAACAGTGAAGTACATAACACATAAAATAAAATTTTAGGTAAAGCATTTTTTGAAGTGTAGAGTAGTCTGATAATCAAGATTTTTAAGAGAAAGAGACTTGTAAGGGTATACCACCATAGGTATTTTGCGTTAACTGAAATGAAACTTCTCGACTGTAAAGGGCGCTTAAAAGTTAAGCTGTACAGCCAGGCACTGATCAGATACACTGAGAACCTTTAAGAGTACAGAACAAGTTCTTTCTTTTTCTTTCTTTCTTTCTTTCTTTCTTTCTTTCTTTCTTTCTTTCTTTCTTTCTTTCTTTCGTTTTCTATCTATCTATCTATCTATCTATCTATCTATCTATCTATCTATCTATCTATCTATCTATCTATCTATCTATCTATCTATCATTCATTTCCCTATGCCAAATAGCATAAAGGACAAATAATAAACAACCCTAGCATAAAACCAAGATCTACATTTCCTCTTATTTGTTTTAAGTCCCAAATTGAGTTTGTTTAGATCAAATAACACGTTTGGGAGCAATTGCACTAGCACGTAAGTAAATTATCCGTTTCATTTTCTGTTAATGATCAAATCCGCCTCCACAGTTCTTGAATAAACATCTTAGTGTACATTGGTGTTAGATACAGTATATGATTGAGAATGGTTGTTATTGCAAAACAAGTAATAAACTTAGACTTTTTACATTTAGAATTTTTTTTTAATCAATTTTAACAATCCAAATATCCCACATATCCTATACATAAAAATCTAATATTTGATATCAATTTGTTATTCTTCAACTTCCCTGCTGAAAAACAAAAAACAAAAACAAAAACAAAAAAACATTAAAACCCTCACAGAATTTCTAATGGTTATAATGGGAACTAAAATGATCCTGGGTCTGGTTATGTGTTGGCTTATATAATAACATGTTATTTATCTGTAATTGAAACCTATACAAACCCTTAAATCCTAATATGGCCCCAAACACACTACCCTCATAATGGTATTTGTAGGAAACCTATATAATTGCTATTTTTAAGCAAGGATTCAACCCATACACATGATCAATAAATTAATGCCTAGCATGCAAACACGAACAAGGTCGACACTGTAAGTCATTACAATATATACATATATGAACAGGAAATATATAAATGTAAATCCTGAATATATAGTTCTAAATCCTGAAAATATAGTTGTAAGTCCGAATACATAAATTTATAAATCCTGAATATATAGTATGGCTGATATGGTGAATATGGGCAAAGTGGGACACTTTTAAAAAAGTTACTTTTCTTTGCACTTTTAATTGTGATATAAATGCAATATAACATCAGGCCTTTATGAAAAGCTTAGGGTGTCTCCTACCTTTATCAAAAGTAAAAATTAAGAAATGCTACATACTGCATGCTACCAAAGCCCAGAAATGTTTCAGGCAGTAGGCTACTGGTACAGTTCTTGTGTTGTCAAAGTGGGACACTTCATTTTTCCCTATTAAACAAGCTGGACAGGGGCTTGCACTTGAATAAAGTTTATTGTAAGCATTTTTTTTTTTTTTATTTGCAACGTATAGGTTTACATAAAGACTAAAATATCCACTTGTTAAATCAACTTAAATTAACAGATTCAGGTTGTTAATTCTCCTTAAAATATCAATAATAGCATAAGACATTTATCTTTACATTGCATAGCCTAATGATAACAGATCATTAGTTAAAGTTTACGTTCGATTGTCAGATTCGTCAGTCAACTTTGATTCATGCATTGCCATATATTATCATATTTTAATAGGCCTACGTGAACTATTCATCTGTAAAGCGCTCCCTCATGTTGCTTAATGACTTAGTAATGTAAGTTACACACTCAACAGTGCAAGTCTTGATATGAATCATTTCAGGGAAGTAAAGTATAATCAAATGATAGAGGAGTTACTGTCACAGGCTATATGGCCCATTTGGTCTTCGTCTATAAGCTTTAAAAGGAATCATTTCCGACAGCGAGCTTTATCAGAAAGAGGTGTTGGAATGCAGCAGTCATTCCCCACATAACTGGCGTGTCAAACTTTTAGGTATAAAAGAGCTTGAGTCTCCACTGAGAGAGTACACAGACAACCACAAGAAAAACAACATAGAGAAGCATCGAACAGAGAACAGGAAACATGAAATCATTTGACATTCCTCTAGCTGGCCTCTGCTTACTCTTAACTGTTCAGCTCATGGGCGCATTCCCTCTACAAAACACAGCCTTAACCACAGATGACATGGATGTCTTAAAGGTAAGTCTAAAATCAAGATTTCATGAGGACAATGTCTCTAAAAAATAATGCATGACTGTAGGCCACAATAATGACCCATTTGCGGCCCTTTCAGCTTCTTTTACAGCGACTTGAAGAGTCCATTCCTGCTTCATCTCAAGACCGAAGACTGTCACAGGTGGAAGAAGTGGTGGACAATCTCGAAGAAACCCTCGTTCATCCTCAAACCAGAAGTGACATGAGAGAGTATCTGTCTGCTCGGGACTTGAAGACAGTCCGACAGGACTCCAAGAGATACTCCGGGTGTTTCGGGCGTAGACTGGACAGAATCGGGTCCATGTCGTCACTGGGATGTAATACTGTTCGGTCAAGTAAGTTTTTTATTTTTATTTGTCAAGAAGCATCAGTTAATATTATGGGAATAGGCCAACATTCTTTTTTTTTTTTTTTTTTTTTTGGACACAAATTAAATTAGGTCTATTGCTACTTTTATAAATGCGTTTGCTTATGAGCCAAGGTGAGTCAATGAGATGGTTACATTTTATGATTCACCGACTTACACATGCTTTTCTTTCTTTTTTCAGGTCCTAAAAGGAAGTGATGTCTTAATGAGACTTCTGCGTCATTCTCTGGGACAGACTCCAACATTTTCTTTAACTATGCATATTTATTGAGATATGTCTATTTATTAAATTGTTAAATAGTCGAAATATATGTTTATATGCATCTTTAATTTAATTAATTGTAAATCAAACCAGATGTAAATTCCTGCTTAAATAATAATAAATGTTTACACGTGCCAATGTTTTGAACATTATTTTTTGCACCTTTAATGTCTAAACTTTAATCAAAAGAGTTCATATATAGGCCTAAATGTAATAACATTGAGTGACTATACTGAATAGGCCTACATTCTTGACACTTAGAAATCATTTTATGACAAGAGCCTTAGTTTCTCTACACCAGGGTTTTTCAAACCCTTATTAAAGCCTGCTGCACCACACATAGGTTGTCTCCCTTATTTGATACACCTAGTTCAAGTCATTGAAATGAATACTTCATAATCAGCTGATGAGTTAATTCAGGTCAAATAAGGGAGACATCCAGTAGTGCTGGGGAAGGTCCAGTACAAGTTTAAATTTATTCCACCACTCGATAGCATTATCAATACTACATTAATGTTTCAGCACCATGGACAGTGACACTGGGGGTACTACAGGTGAACAGGCAAATATTTGTCCTTTCCTTTAATCAAATGAAACCATGCTACATTAAAATACATATGTATTATATACATATCTATACACATATATATTATATACATTAACATTTTTATATTTAGTCTATATACGCACTTATATTATATTGCTGTATAGCTACACATTCATATATACAGTACATATGTAGGACTATGTATATACATTAATGTGTTCTTATATGTACACGCACGCACGCACGCACGCACACACACACACACGCATACAAACACACACATTGTATGATAGTAGGCCTGTATATGCATATTGACTTTGTGTATGCAAATTAACATGTTGTTTGCGCTTTTAGAATAAAAATGGCACATACATTGCCAAGGAACAATAATTACCAGTCATATCATATAAGAAGTAAAATCTAATATTAGGCATTTCTACCTATTTTGAAACATGGCTATTACCTTTTACTATATTGCATGAGCAAATGTCAGAATTGTATATAAGAAAATATATTTTGAAAGGTGCTAACCAATTTTTTTGTAAATAGCATGTAGTAATGTGATATAAAATCATAATAATTACATGTTTACAAATTCTGTTGGCTGATATTTTGGATATTTGTGAATTTGAGTTTTGAAGACAAAATTGTTAAATCCTTCCAAAATCATAATCTATGCAATTTATAGAATTTATAGTACCTCCAGTTACATTACTTCATTTTACATTACTTTGAAAAGTCCAAGTTGACTATATAGCCCCAAAAATCTGACTAAGGAATGAGTTGGTGCTCATTTTTAGACATATTTAATGTCATTAAGAAAATATGTGTAATTTCACAGTAAAATATGGCAAAAGTTGTGGTGTTTTTTTTAGATGTAAACCGCATGATTTTACCATATAATTAACAGTCAAATTTTATTCCCTGCATGACCCATAACATTTCATTATATTTTATGGAAATAGTTATGTTTCTTCTTATTTTTGATATCAGTTATGTACATTATAGGGTGTTCTATAGTATATTTTATGTAGCTTAGTTAATGTGAAAGTTATTGTGAACATCATGTGGCCGTCTGTTGTTAGTAAGGTGTTTAATATTACATTTTATTTTGTAGTTTTAGTAGGTTGGTATATTATGTTCATATCATTTATTAATATAAATTGAAGTGAACTGTAAAATATACAGGCACCAAAATGACATCCCTGAATGCCTGAAACATGGTCACAGTATTTTGTACTGTGAATTTCTGGCAATCACAGCTGCTGGTATTTTACCGTAAACTGAACACATCGCGTTGTAATAAGGTGTTTGGTGACAAGAGTCACTATTGCTATATGCCTATTAAACCTAGTGGTTAAACTCTACTGGAACTAACTCTACTAACTCTCAATGACTATCACCTCTATTTAGGGCTGAAACTGCAAATGTTTAATGCCTCTGACCTTACAACTTCTTTAAACAATTTACACTGTGACACTGAAACATTTTTCAAAAACTAGATCAATCTCACAGGAAAATCGATGTCAGGAGGTCAAACCTTTTGTTTGCTAAAACTGGTCTGTGCTTTGCGAATTTCTGAGCTTCTTGTGCCCGAAGCTGAAACTACAGTTGTGCACATGGGTATGAACATCTGCTGTATGAACATCTCACAGTAAAATCAGAAATAGGAGGTTGACTTTTCTTTAGCTAAAATTGGTCTGTGCTATCCAAAATTAAAAATACTGCCCCCAGTGGCCAAAGCGATAAGTGTTGTTGGGCATATGGGCATATGTGAGCTTCATGTCCACAAAGGGGTCCCAAACAGGGGCATAACTACAGGGAGGAAAGGGTGGGCAGCCACCCTAGGGCCCGGGGTGAGAAGGGGCCCACAACAGTCGACCAAAAGGAACCATAAAAATGACCGTGGTCCCAACAGGTGCGGAAAAATTACCAAGGTCCCCCTAGCAGGGGGCCCGACAGGTTCTTTGCACTGGGGCCCGTAAGATCCAAGTTACACCACTGGTCCCAAAAGTGAGTTGTTTTCATTTGCACAGGCAGTGGTTTAGTGAAAAGGAATACATAGTTAATAAACTGTCCCCCCAACCCAAACCCCAAACCTAAACCTAACCATCAGTGGAGTAAAAATTTTATGTTAGAGGGAAAAATGCAACCTCCAAATCATACTCATCACTGATAATGCAAATGCAATTAATTCCTGGTTTCAGTAAGCATTGCATTGCAGAATTTACATACTGCTGTGTGTTTTTTTTTTTTTTTTTTTTTGGATGTTTTTTGCAGATGAACTCTTTGAAGTTTAGGTCAGTGTTTCCCAAAATTGTTTCTGTCACAGCACACTTTTTACGATTAAAAAATCCCATGGCACACCACTATCTCACATAACCATCGTCGATAGTTTTCCTTTTCAAGAACTTGTCCATGTTTTCTGTCTGTCTTAGTGGCGTGAATTCCTAATGTTTGAAATTCGGCTATGCAAAAAACACAAGTAACATAGGTACGCTGTATAATGAGGTTACAGATGCCAAGAGCGCTAATTGGATAATGAAAAATCAACAAATTTGTGTCTTTTCCAATTTGTTCTTGCAAATTAATTCTTGCAATGGCACAGCAACTAAAATTTGTATTTATTTACTATATTTTCCGGAAATAAAGTCGACAGAGAGAAAAATTGTTGACAGAGAGAAAAAAACCCACGTAAGTCGCACTGACAGAGGTTGGATCCAGCAGGCACTAGGACCCGACATCAGCCGCCCGGCCTCCATTCACCAGTTTAGACTAGAGTTTGTTAGAACAATAATGTTATGATGGACAAAATATTTACACTGGTTGCATAAAATACTTTGTAATGGAAAATATACTGAATTGGCAACTTTAAAACTCTTCTACCATCTCTATGCCTTCACTAAAATACCGGGAAAAAACTGTATTAATTTATTTTGAGGGATTTAATAATTTTCCATGGCACACCTGACAATCTTTCACGGCACACTAGTGGGTACAGTGGTTGGGAAACACTGGTTTAGGTAGCCATATTGTATTACAGAAGATTTGGCTGACATCTCTCAGACAGCCACAGTTTCTTCTCCTGTCTCCCACATTCACTTTCTTGGAGTGCGTGTGAAGGGGGGCAGGGAGGGGTGACAGCCGATAACATTCACAGAAATTTCAAATTAGAAATGAGTCAAGTTTTTGTTTGCATTTGAAGCAGGAAGTTTTACATCCAATCACAGTAATGATGTTAACAAATAAATCAGACAATGCACAGGCAATTTAGTGATATCCCCACAGTTGTGGTCTTGACCGATTTTGAAATAAAATCTCGAGTCCTCTTCGTCTGAGACTGAGACAAGACCGAGTAAAAATGCAGTCGAATCCGAGAGGAGACCTTCAAAAAGTGGTCTCGAGACCAAGACCGATCTCGAGTACTACAACACTGGTGATCATGTTGGCCGCTTGTCCAGAATTCTGCACATCAGATCCGATTTTAGGTAAAAACTAAATTGGGATTAATGCAGCGATTTCCCATGTGATCATCTCACTGTAACCTCAATTTTTGCTTTTGTTTAAAGAAAAGGAGGAATGACTCGAAATAATTTTTTGTGCTAATCAACATTATGCCACAAATGCTGTGGAATGAGCTTAACTTCTATTGAACCCAGAATATTTCTTTAAACTTGCACTCAAAGATATGTCAATTTGTTCAGTGCTGAAAAAAATTAGTATTGTGGTGACTAGATGGTACTTAGTTAATGAAGGAAACTTGCTCTAAAGACTTTTAGAACCACTGATCTTCTCATTTCTAACACAAGGGTGGTCTCAGAAGTACTCTTTACTTCCTTCTTGTTCCATCAAGCCAATTGGCCATCTTTTCAAGCAACAGCAGTGGCCTATATATAGATCATTTACTGCTTTAACCCCTTATGGTATACTTAATTGTAGTTTGTATCAGTTCTTAGGTGATGCTGGAACAATGCGAGACAATCGTGCATGTAGTGGATGCATTCCTGGTAATGCATGCCACGTCTACGTGGCACCCTCAAAACTGAGGTCACTCTGTTTGTGTCCGAGGTACCAGAAGCATATCAGGAGTTCTCCAGAATGGCACCTCACACTGCAGCAAACAGTCACTTAAAAGGAAATCTGCTCCACAAGTCTTATCAGAGATGAGGTGTTGGAATGCACTTCACACAGTTTACAACAGATGAGCTGTTGACAGTCAACTGTCCCTATATAAGAGCGAGTCAGGCAGACGGCCAGTTCAGAGGGTAAGAACCAGCATCCAGAGGAACCCAGAGATGATCAGAGGACTAATTCTCACAGGACTACTGGTCCTGCAACAGATGGATGTACAGGCACATGTGTTGAGTAGACACAGCTCGGCCAGCAACATTGCCAAACTTAAGGTACAGTGGGATAAATTAACATGAATTCCAGAATGTTTTAGTATGTGGTATGTCACTCATTTTGTTTTGAATAAAGCATGTTATACAGCATGATTTGAGAATTTTCAAATGAGCATCATACATGCTTTAACGGAAGCAAAGAACCTGACCTTTCGTAGAAAGGGGTTTGCATGGTCACTTCACAAACTTGCTTACTTTTGATAAGCGACCTAGAAAAAGTACAGAATCTTTAATATTTCTTCTTAATTTCGTGTCATAAATAGGGCTGTTGATTTAACACGATAATTTAGTACGATTAATTATATTAATATTGATATACATTTTTAACGCAATAATATTTGCATTAAAAAATTAACGTAATTGATAATACTCTCTGACCAAGGGCGTAGCAAGGAAATTACTTTTGGTGGGCCTCAATAAAAATGGATGGACCAAGTTTTCGTCCACATTTTTTTTTTTAACCAAATGTTCCTGAACAACTGAGAAGCCGCACATTCAAACAGTTCTTTCACACTTTCAGAAATCAGAATTTATGCATTTTTTAAAACTATTTTATAAATATACAGTATATTTGAAGTCAAAGTATAATCTCTAATATTCTTGGTGGGTATAATCCTGCGTCTAATTTGGGCCCACCCTTTGCTACGCCACTGCCCCCGACCCTTAGGTGAATTCCATATTAAAGGTACATATTTTCCTAACATGGGGGCAATTCCAGCTTGAGTACATGCAACTTTGTGTTTTTACAAGCTGTGTCAACAGAGGGTTGTAAGCACGATTCAACAAATCTCACAAGTCACAACAGAATGCATCTCAAAATGCAATTATTACATTTAACTCAACACAGCGTACTAAAAATACAGCAAAACGCTAAAAACCAGTGAGACGCTCCAAAAGTGTCCATCTGACACAAATAGACGGGCAATTAAAAATAGTGCAATCGGAACGCAAGAATATGTCCTGCGAGAACAGGAAATACTGACGAACTCAATTGCAAATTGAATTGCTGTAGACAGTAGGCTCATGTTCAATGATTTGGGAATAAAATAAACAATATATATAAATTCTTAAGCCACTTTTTGTGTTGTCTAATCAATGCAATCTCCCACAATAATGCAATATATTTCGATCTGAATATCTGAATTATATTTATTATAGGCCCTACTTACTATATTTCGAATTATTTTAATAAATATGTATTATTTATATTGAATTGTTTTTACTTAAGAGCCTGTCTCAGCAAATGTTGATATGTGCAATCCAGTTGGCTATTTCGTTTGATTTTGTATGAGTTAATTCATATAAATTTGTACAATTTCATCACGTGCAAATGCCCAGATGTCTAAGTAAGTGCGAGTTTCGTGCACGAGGCATTAAGGACATGCTTATTAATATTATGCCCTTACCCAAACCCCTTATCTAAACCTAATCGATAAGTAGAGTGTATAAACATGATAGGAAGCTGTTGTGTGTGACAGAAGCAAGTAATTGTCATGTATTAGATGGAAACGATGTCCAGCGGCGTCATTGGCTGTAGTGAAAGTCATATGAATTCATACATGCAGTCGTTCGATATCATACGAATTAGCCGTGATATGATCGATTCATAACTTTGTTTTACTTTTTTCAAAGCCCCTTTAAAAAATATTCAGGTTTAAACGAAAAGAGAATTTTTTAACTGGGCATTTAGATAAGTGTTATTTCCATTAGGTAGTTTTGGGTCTGTTTGTGCAGCTCTTTTCTAAAGGGCTAAACAGGGGAACTAGCAGATTTTAACACAAATGATGAGTCATGTTGATTATTTTTAGCTTGCAAAGAATACTAAGGGCACAAAAACATATCGTTAATCAGTTAATGACCATTGGATCAATATAGATTATAGGTAATACACAATTCGGTTTACACTGCATCTCCTCTCCAGAGCCTGCTGCAGCAGTTTGAGGAGGCCCTGGCCGCAGAGGAGACTTCTGAGAGAGCTGTCGATTATGAAGACAGCAACTCCGTACTGGAGCAGAGCCCAGCTTCCACGTCCTGGGACAGAGACCAAGAGGAAGAGGCCCCTCCAGCAGAGGACACAAACCCTGGAGATGGATTTGATACACAGAGAAATCGTCTCATAGATCTTCTCATGTCCACCCGGAGTAAAAGTCTCTCTGGCTGTTTTGGGGGGAGACTGGACCGTATAGGGTCTTCCAGCACCCTCGGGTGCAACTCTAAAAAAGGTTAGCAGCAAAGTGAATAGTGACATTAAAAATATTAAGTGCATAAAAAAATTATGCATTTCAATCTTGAGCATTTGCAATTTTTTTTTTATTTTTATTTTTTTATTAATGTAAGATGTGGAAATTACACAAACAGTTTCCCATCAATATTCTCATCAATATATTGCAACTTGTGAAATATGCTTTATATTACTTTATGACTTGCTTTTAGATTGGTTTATTGATGTATTTATATTGTACGAGTTGTAATTTGAGTGCTAATGAAGATATTTAAGATATGAATCAAATTATTATTATGGGTTGTTGACATGAGGTATCTTTGGGAAAAATTGACATGACCTGTGGTGCGACACTATATTCCATCTAAAACTGTTTTAAAGTGCATTGCGAATTCTTTAATATGTATTATGCATGCAGCTTTTATGACCTCATGTTAATTGAAAAACTATATGGAATATTTGTACTTTTAAAAATGTATTTGTCAGACCACAAGACCATTTAAAATGAACTAGTGAAGGTAAAAGGTTGTGTAAAACTGTAAAGAAATGGTGACCAGTTACAGTATCTAAGACATACATTTTCCATTGTGTAATTTTAATGTAAAGTCCAGATGTTTATAAAACCAATCCACAGGCATGAACTATCCATATACGTATATGACATATAATGTGTACTAGTCATGTTTTATTTATTCTGCATGAATTTACAAGCTTTTGTGAGATACTTTGTCTGGTGTGTAGCTTGTTCTTTTGATGAGACTTAAGCAATTGTGAAAAGATTGTGCTATTTTAAAAAACAATACTTTGTAACACTTTAAATTCAAAATTATTAAGGCCTAGATTTGAAATACTTAAGCTTTTTTGTTGAAAAAACAGTACAGCTAGATGCAAGAATATTGAAGGCCTATTAATCAGAACTGAAAAATGTAAAGTTAATAAAATCTTTCTTTTAAATAAGTTTTGTTGTGTTTTTTTATTATTACCTTTTTTTTTTTTTTTAACAAAAGTTCACTAACATAGAAACACCCAGTCACCCTTCTCTCATTCTCTGGGCATCTACGCTGTGACTCATTTACCACCCACACAATCTTTTCTAATGGTCATTATCAGAGTCATTAGAGGACACATCATTACTATACTATAATGGGTGGAACAGCTGCAGGTGGTTATTACTCCTGAGCTTTTCAACACCTGGCCTAATCCTTAAAAAAAAAACTACCGCCATGTCAACCTTAATCCTATTACACAAGCGCAGCAGGACTCTTCTGATTACATGAATAATGCCTCCGTTTCTGACCATGGCCACTGTCAACAGCTCTCATTTGAAACCTTGGATTTCCACTCTGGAGTGAAGCACTCCAAACTCGACAAATTCTAATAGACTGTCAAAGACTGATTTCGCTGGTCTAGCCTAGCATGAGTCCAGGTGAGAAAAGTGACAAGAGATTGACTGATAACCTCATATCCTCATAATTAGACTAGAGCTGTACGTAGGAGCTCAAAACGCTGTTCCGGTGAACACTCTTGTCAGAGGTGAAGGTGAGGATTGGTGTTAGTCTGCGGGTTAATCCACTGAACTGAGAGGTAAAATGACAGATATGATGTATGACCATATGCAAAATGCCCCTCAGGAGGTGGATAATGTTCCACTTTTTTTTTATCATTTCTTATAAACTAACTTGTTGCACCACTTATAACACATCTTAATTTAGTAGCTATTTGGAGGACAGGAATGTTCACCCAGTGACATCTAAAAGGATTTTTTAGAGGTGTGATGGAGTATGGGGAGAGATTGAGAGATTTCATAAAATCCATCATTAAAGAGTTACCAACCAGCAATGAGTTGAATCACAACATTACAAAAGTTGAAGCAAAAAATATTTGAAAATCTGACACAAAGACAAAATGATTAGAAAATATTAAACTGTTGATTTAAGTTGTTGATTATAATTCTGGAAATAGGCTATATTAAAATTTTATTAAAAAATATTCAGATATATGCAAATCTATTTCAGTTATGCCAACTCTCGGAAAGATTCAGCATGTTAACGTGGGTCATCATGTTGATAAGATTTTGTCTTTGTGGATTAGATCTGCTATGCTGCTGCTGCTGCAGAGCTAGTATGGAGACATGCTACTGAACATACACAGACATACTGTGTTAGCATGTGGACATGCTGCTGCACAATTAGACATACATACAATCCCCATGTAACAGATCTAGACAAGTGAAGCAGGGGAGGAGGAGGGTTGTAAAAAAAAAACTCTTTTGCTTTTCTGCAAAACTGAGCAATTTTAATGTTGGACAAAGAGAGTACACAAGTTCACTGGCTACATGATTACATGTCAAAGGATGTATCCGCTATGCGAGTCAATTGGCTAACAGATCATCAGAATTTTGGCTTAAGCTTGTGCCACATAGAGTTTCATGCCTGAACTGCAATGGTAGTTGCAGGGTGTTGTTTAACAAAATTCTCAGATTGTTGGATCTATCTCTTCAGGATTATGTATAGCAATCCGCTCTCACTCCCAAGGTGTTAAAAAATACTGAAGTCTGTTCAAAAGCCCAGTGAGTCACAATAAAGATTCCAAAAGCAGCCTTCAGCATCTATTTACCGATGCGGCAGGTAAGCCCTGGGCAGTCTCAAGGGAGGCGTCACTGTCTTCTAATATTAATGCACGTGTTTAACCACAATATTAGTTACATTAGTTACATTGTACTATTATATAGATATTTTAAATCCCTTAACCCAACATTTAAACATAACCACTTCTCAACAATAAAAGACATAACAGGCAGATAAATTTAGTCAAAATAATTTTAAGTTACATTACAGTATAATATAGATATTTTCGAGCACCAAACCCCACCCCTACGCCAAAACCTAACAAATTCTCAACAATATAAAATACATAACAAGCAGATAAAAGCAATTTATTTTAAAAAAAGGACGAAAAAGCATTATAAAAATATTCCAAACCAAAAGATAGCTTTGTGTGAGGAACAAAGTGAAACAAGTTTTTAATTGCTGAAAATCTTTCCCGTGAAAATCGCATTCCCTTTCTCTATGAAATTGCGTTCAAAAGCTTGTCGCCATCGGTAACAAGACATGCAAGAGCCAATGGTATTTGACATTGCTGACGTCAAACCTGTGTCGTAATGCTTCTTGAGGTGGCAATTTTTTAATGTTAAAATGAGCACTGGATTTGTTATGGCAGACACCAGGGACTGTGAGCATTCTTCAAACAAAGCAATCGAAAGACTTGCAATACACCCAGAAGAAAACAGGTCACTGTTTATAAATGTTGCTAAGATTAAATAAAAATTTAAATCATACCCAAACATGTCATGATGTCAAAATTGTACCCCGACATATAATTTCACAATGACAAATTTCGATGCTATTCGTTTAAATGCACTTGCAAGACAAGTCGCAAGACAGACACCGAAGACTGCTTTTGGCATCTACAGGAGTGAGAATGGGTTGTGGGTAGTGTATTTATTCACCACAAATTCCTCTATTAAATATGGTTTTATAAAAATTAAGTTGATATAACTCAACTTGATGGAAGAAGCATACCATTGATTAACATCCTCAGAGCTTACGGTAAGTTATCGTTAATAGTCAATTCCCCTACGGAGAAAATGAAAGGGATTTTCACCTCTGGAACTGAAATGTTTCGCACTATTACTCGCTTTATCTCAATAGTTCCCTGTAATTGGATTCTTTAAATGTATGCTTTTAAATTGATCATGGCTGACAGCAAATAGCGCATAACGGCATTGGTAACTGCGTGTTTTTGCTTTTGTGTAATGCTGCCACTACGCATCAGCATAATGTAACCGAAATATTTTTGAGTGTACCTACAATACTATACGAGTCCAGGGAGTGAATTTAGAGGAGGGACTCAGTTCTGATTCAAACTGGTAATTTTTTTTTAAGAGAAATTAAAAAAGGATTTCTATCTTGTTTCCATACAATAGCCTAGGATTTGCGCACATAAATGTAGCGAGGTCTAGGGCGACTGTGGTTAATTTTCGAGAATGCAGCCAATGGGAATGCATCTTCATCATTGCTCTTCCTCATGGCAACTGTGTCTGAAAATGCTCACTCGTTTTCTCAATTACTATTTCGGGGGTAGGCGATAAGGCCATAAATAGAATCATAATATTTCTTTCATATTGTTCGATTTCGATATTTATCACGATATACAGTATATCTCATACCATTAATTGGGGAGGAAATGCATTCCACATGTTAAAAATAAACGATAAAATAAATGGTTTGTTCACAAGTAAACTCCACAGGGTAAGCTACCTTTTAATTTTAAGTTCAAGAAGTATTCTCCGTTCAGGATATAATCATACAAAAGTTGTGTGACCTCTTTTCGATAAAATTTTGCCAGTTTCATAGACTTCAGCGGGCGTTTGACTCTACTAAAAGACTTTCTGTGATGTTCCACACTCCAGCTCAGTAGGTGGCAGTAATGCACCATAAGCTGGATTGCCAACTGCCAATAAACATCACAAAAAGAAGAAATACTTCCTTGCATGTGACAGCGTTATGGATCATGAGAAAAACGTTTATCTAAATAGTACTTTAATAATCAGCAATGGTGTTGATGTCGGAGTTGTTATTCTGTTGAGTTGATAGCCAGATAGCTAGCTGCTAGAGAGTGGCTACCTAGCCTCACTACTGGTTTCTATGACAGCAGGTCTATGTATCCGCTAGCCAGCGAATACTTCCTAACTGGCAGTTTTCCTGAGCAACCACTGGGCGGCGCCATGATGATTCTAATCGCCTGTTTTCTGTTTCTGGTCTCGAGACGCAATGCAAAAACTACCAAAACAAGCGATTCAGACAGATAACAACAAACATTTACATATTATATATTTTTTTGGAGTAAAAATAAATTTCAGGCTCAGCTTGTGCTATTGTTGCCTGTCATAACAACAGTAACTAACCACGGACCATCGCTTCATGTTAGGTTGTATAATGTCAGTTGAGACACTGTCAATAAAAAATGGTCATCTCGACCCTGTGAAGTATTAGGTATGCAGGTGAGTATGTATACTTTCACAGATATATTTCATCCGGGACCATGAGAATTGTCTGGTGACCTGAACGGATGACGTAGTAACAACAACCGTGAAAATAATTTACTCTAGTTTTAAGGAGTGCAATGATTAGTGATTTATGAGGCTTGTTTCCTTAGTGACAATCAGATCTTGACTGAAATGGCCCATGTCCAACACATCAGCCTACATTAGGAGATTTGCATGCATGTGTCAGAGCGTGTTTAACTCCAGGTACCCAGCCGTGAAGACATTAATGAAATCCAGCACTGAACTCTTCTGTGAATTTGACTGACTGAACACCAGGTGCAGCGACTCTTTATTCATAACACACTTCAGCGGAAAGCTCATTACTTCTCAGATACATTTTCTTGTGTCCATCATATATGTCTTTATATATATTGTGTATGTGTGTGTGTGTGTCTATACTCACCTGCCACTTTATTAGGTACACCTGTACATCTACTTATTCATGCGATTATCTAATCAGCCAATGGTGTGGCAACAGTGTAATGTATAAAATCATGCAGATATGGGTCAGGAGCTTCAGTTAATGTTCACATCAACCATCAGAATGGGGAAAAAATTTGATCTCAGTGATTTAGACAGTGGCATGATTGTTGGTGCCAGATGGGCTGGTTTGAATATTTCTGTAACTGCTGATCTCCTGCGGTTTTCATGCACAACAGTCAAACAAAAAACATACAGCGAGCAGAGGTTCTGAGGGTGAAAATGGCTTGTTAATGACAGAAGTCAGAGGAGGATGGCCAGACTGGTCCAAGCTGACAGGAAGTTTACAATAACCCAAATAACCGCACATTACAACAGTTCTATGCAGAGAAGCATTTCTGAACATACAACACATCAAACATTGAGGCGGATGGGCTACAGCATCAGAAGACCCCTCTGGGTACCACTACTGTCAGCTAAGAATAGGAAACTGAAGCCGCAGTGGGCACAGGCTCACCAAGACTGGACAGTAGACGATTAGAAAAACATTGCCTGGTGTGAGAAATCTGGATTTCTGTTGAGGTACACAAATGGTAGGCCCACTGCAGCCTCAGCTTTCTGTTCTTGGCTGACAGAAGTAGAACCTGACGTGGTCTTCTGCTGTTGTAGCACATTTGCCTCAAGTTTCGACATGTATTCTAAGATGCTATTCTGCTCACTATAATTGTACAGACGGGTAATCTGAGTTAACAAAACCTTTCTGTCAGCTCGAACCAGTCTGGCCATTCTCCATTGACCTCTGTCATTAACAAGCCGTTTTTGCCCACAGAACTTCCACTCGCTGGATGTTTTTCTCTTTACACTCTTGAGACTGTTGCGCGTGAAAATCCCAGGAGATCAGCAGTTACAGAAATACTCAAACCAGCCCATCAGGCACCAACAATCATGCCATGGTCTAAATCACTGAGTTCAAATTTTTCCCCATTCTGATGGTTGATGTGAACATTAAGATGTTAAGTCTTGAGATGTTGCTTCAATATATCCACATAATATTCCTTCCTCATTAGGCCATCTATTTTGTGAAGTGCACCAGTCCCTCCTGCAGCAAAGCACCCCCACAACATGATGCTGCCATCCCCATGCTTCATGGTTGGGATGGTGTTCTTCAGCTTGCAAGCCTCACCCTTTTTCCTCCAAACATAACGATGGTTATTATGGCAAAACAGTTCAATTTTTGTTTCATCAGACCAGTTGTGCACTTGCAAACTGTAGACTGGCTTTTTTATGGCAGTTTTGGAGCGGTGGCTTCTTCCTTGCTGAGCAGACTTTCAGGTTGTGCTGATATAGGACTCATTTTACTGTGGATATAGATACTTGTCTACCTATTTCCTCCAGCATCTTCAGAAGGTCCTTTGCTGCTGTTCTGGGATTGATTTGCACTTTTCGCACCAAACTATGTTCATCTCTAGGAGACAGAATGTGTCTCCTTCCTGAGTGGTATGATGGCTGCGTGGTCCCATGGTGTTTATACTTGTGTACTATTGTTTATACAGATGAATGTGGTGTAGACCCCTCTATCTTTGTTATTTTTACATCCAAAATTTTTTATTTATACCTGATGCTTCAATATAGAGAGCTTTCTTTTATTGATGATTCTTACTTTTATTGATGATTTTCACCTTCATTGAAGGATTTGACTAAATGTTAGAGAATACTTTATGCTTTTATAAAAAAATCTACTATGTCTACATGGATATCTTGTTGGGATTGGTATATACAGGTGCATCTCAATAAATTAGAATGTTGTGGAAAAGTTCAGTTATTTCAGTAATTCAACTCAAATTGTGAAACTCGTGTATTAAATAAATTCAATGCACACAGACTGAAGTAGTTTAAGTCTTTGGTTCTTTTAATTGTGATGATTTTGGCTCACATTTAACAAAAACCCACCAATTCACTATCTCAAAAAATTAGAATATGGTGCATGCCAATCAGCTAATCAACTCAAAACACCTGCAAAGGTTTCCTGAGCCTTCAAAATGGTCTCTCAGTTTGGTTCACTAGGCTACACAATCATGGGGAAGACTGCTGATCTGACAGTTGTCCAGAAGACAATCATTGACACCTTTCACAAGGAGGGTAAGCCACAAACATTCATTGCCAAAGAAGCTGGCTGTTCACAGAGTGCTGTATCCAAGCATGTTAATAGAAAGTTGAGTGGAAGGAAAAAGTGTGGAAGAAAAAGATGCACAACCAACCGAGAGAACCGCAGCCTTATGATTGTCAAGCAAAATCGATTCAAGAATTTGGGTGAACTTCACAAGGAATGGACTGAGGCTGGGGTCAAGGCATCAAGAGCCACCACACACAGACATGTCAAGGAATTTGGCTACAGTTGTCGCATTCCTCTTGTCAAGCCACTCCTGAACCACAGACAACGTCAGAGGCGTCTTACCTGGGCTAAGGAGAAGAAGAACTGGACTGTTGCCCAGTGTTCCAAAGTCCTCTTTTCAGATGAGAGCAAGTTTTGTATTTCATTTGGAAACCAAGGTCCTAGAGTCTGGAGGAAGGGTGGAGAAGCTCATAGCCCAAGTTGCTTGAAGTCCAGTGTTAAGTTTCCACAGTCTGTGATGATTTGGGGTGCAATGTCATCTGCAGGTGTTGGTCCAGTGTGTTTTTTGAAAACTAAAGTCGCTGCACATTTTACCAAGAAATTTTGGAGCACTTCAGGCTTCCTTCTGCTGACCAGCTTTTTAAAGATGCTGATTTCATTTTCCAGCAGGATTTGGCACCTGCCCACACTGCCAAAAGCACCAAAAGTTGGTTAAATGACCATGGTGTTGGTGTGCTTGACTGGTCAGCAAACTCACCAGACCTGAACCCCATAGAGAATCTATGGGGTATTGTCAAGAGGAAAATGAGAAACAAGAGACCAAAAAATGCAGATGAGCTGAAGGCCACTGTCAAAGAAACCTGGGCTTCCATACCACCTCAGCAGTGCCACAAACTGATCACCTCCATGCCACGCCGAATTGAGGTAGTAATTAAAGCAAAAGGAGCCCCTACCAAGTATTGAGTACATATACAGTAAATGAACATACTTTCCAGAAGGCCAACAATTCACTAAAAATGTTTGTTTTTATTGGTCTTATGATGTATTCTAATTTGTTGAGATAGTGAATTGGTGGGTTTTTGTTAAATGTGAGCCAAAATCATCACAATTAAAAGAACCAAAGACTTAAACTACTTCAGTCTGTGCGCACTGAATTTATTTAATACACGAGTTTCACAATTTGAGTTGAATTACTGAAATAAATGAACTTTTCCACGACATTCTAATTTATTGAGATGCACCTGTTTGTATATAATTTAAGGTAAAATAACTTATTTATTGTTATTGACTATATTTTGTGACAAAACAAAAATGGCATTTTTAATTATGTGATGACATCATGACATGTGGTCTATATTAAAAAAAAATGGGTGGATAGATATTGTCGAACACGCTGAGGAAGGTCTAGTAGCCGAAATGTCTGTTTGTTCTCCTATGTGAATTAAAAAAGCAGCAACTAAAAGCTTGGAGTGCAGATCATTATTTTAATATTTTGAACTTTTGGAAATAAATTCTTGCACTCGTTGAAGAACTTACATGTCAATTGTGGAAGACAAGTGAGCGCAGTGTTAAATAACCTACTGTGTGAATCTGTATACATTACACTGCTGCCACACGATTTGCTGACTAGATCGCATGAATAAGTAGATAAAGTGGCCAGTGAGTGTATATTTTTTAATAAACAGACATTTTTCCAGTTTAGATGTTAGCATAGCATCTGGGGATATTACAAAAATGGTAATATATATATACACAGTTGTGCTCAAAAGTTTGTATACCCTGGCAGAAATTGTGAAATTTTGGCATTGATTTTGAAAATATGACTGATCATGCAAAAAAACTGGCTTTTATTTAAGGATAGTGATCATATGAAGCCATTTATTATTATCACATAGTTGTTTGGCTCCTTTTTGAATCATAATGATATCAGAAATCACCCAAATGGCCCTGATCAAAAGTTTACATACCCTTGAATGTTTGGCCTTGTTACAGACACACAAGGTGACACACACAGGTTTAAATGGCAATTAAAGGTTAATTTCCCACACCTGTGGCTTTTTAAATTGCAATTAGTGTCTGTGTATAAATAGTTAATGAGTTTATTAGCTCTCACGTGGATGCACTGAGCAGGCTAGATACTGAGCCACGGGGAGCAGAAAAGAACTGTCAAAAGATCTGCGTAACAAGGTAATGGAACTTTATAAAGATGGAAAAGGATATAAAAAGATACCCAAAGCCTTGAAAATGCCAGTCAGTACTGTTCAATCACTTAGAAGTGGAAAATTCGGGGATCTCTTGATACAATACTTGTTGACCCCTCTCCAAACATAGCGCTTATGTTTGTGTCCATAAAGCTCTATTTTGGTCTCATCACTCCAACTTACAGTGTGCCAGAAGCTGTGAGGCAAGGTGTTGTCGGGCATATTGTAACTGGGCTTTTTTGTGGCATTGGCTTCTTTCTGGCAACTCAACCATGCAGCTCATTTTTGTTCAAGTATCGTCAGACTGTGCTCCTTGAAACAACCACACCGTCTTTTTCCAGAGCGGTCTGTATTTCTCCTGAGGTTACCTGTGGGTTTTTCTTTGTATCCTGAACAATTATTTTGGCAGTTGTGGCTGAAATCTTTCTTGGTCTACCTGACCTTGGCTTGGTATCAGAGATCCCAGAATTTTCCACTTCTTAATAAGTGATTGAACAGGACTGACTGGCATTTTCAAGGCTTTTTGGATTTCTTTTTATATCCTTTTCCATCTTTATAAAAGTTCCATTTACCTTGTTACACAGGTCTTTTGACAGTTCTTTTCTGCTCCTCATGGCTCAGTATCTAGCCTGCTCAGTGCATCCATGTGAGAGCTACAAAAACTCATTGACTATTTATACACAGACACTAATTGCAATTTAAAAAGCCACAGGTGTGGGAAATTAATCTTTAATTGCCATTTAAACCTGTGTGTGTCACCTTGTGTGTCTGTAACAAGGCCAAACATTCAAGGGTATGTAAACTTTTGATCAGGGCCATTTGGGTGATTTCTTTTACCATTATGATTTAAAAAGGAGCCAAACAACTCTGTGATGATAAATGGCTTCATATGATCACTATCCTTAAATAAAAGACTGATGCATGATCAGTCATATTTTCAAAATTAAGGCAAAAATTTCACAATTTCTTCCAGGGTATGCAAACTTTTGAGCACAACTGTATGTATATATATATATATATATATATATATATATATATATATATATATACACACATACATACAGGTGCATCTCAATAAATTAGAATGTCGTGGAAAAGTTCATTTATTTCAGTAATTCAACTCAAATTGTGAAACTCGTGTATTAAATAAATTCAATGCACACAGACTGAAGTAGTTTAAGTCTTTGGTTCTTTTAATTGTGATGATTTTGGCTCACATTTAACAAAAACCCACCAATTCACTATCTCAAAAAATTAGGCTTACCCTCCTTGTGAAGGGTGTCAGTGATTGTCTTCTGGACAACTGTCAGATCAGCAGTCTTCCCCATGATTGTGTAGCCTAGTGAACCAAACTGAGAGACCATTTTGAAAGCTCAGGAAACCTTTGCAGGTGTTTTGAGTTGATTATCTGATTGGCATGTCACCATATTCTAATTTTTTGAGATAGTGAATTGGTGGGTTTTTGTTAAATGTGAGCCAAACTCATCACAATTAAAAGAATCAAAGACTTAAACTACTTCAGTCTGTGTGCATTGAATTTATTTAATACACGAGTTTCACAATTTGAGTTGAATTACTGAAATAACTGAACTTTTCCACAACATTCTAATTTATTGAGATGCACCTGTATATATATATATATATATATATATATATATATATATATATATATATATATATATATTACTGATCATTTTTAAAGATCAAATTTGTGTATCACAATTAAGTAAACTCATGGGTGAATTTGAAATCATTTCATTATTTTTAAGTGGATGTTACAATTTTTGCAATATTAATTTGCACAATTATAATAAATACTGTAGAAAGGCCAGTATCATCTACTTATATATGATGTAATATTAGAATATATCCATATTTTGTATCAATTTAATACCGAAGCACTGGTAATTTGGACATCACTACGAGATGATAAAAACATTCGGGCCTTAAGCCCTGGTAGCCTACCCCTAGCATTGCCTGTAATCCTATTTGAAACACGGGGCTTTAGTGTCCCAACAACATAACACATCAACACAATTTCCACTTTTCACTCATACCAAATCACAAATTATGTGCTTGCGCACCTTTCTAATTAACCATAAGAAAACATTTCTCTCTCTTTTACATGGGTAAAAAATCACTAAACATGACTGATTCACATGGGAATAAAATGACGATCAAGCTCTGGTTATTATTACATTACCTCACATCTCTATATAAAACTAATACCATCCGAATCCCATCCATTTCACCTGGAAACTGCAGCTCACACGTGTCCAAATGTTCAAAAACTCTTCCTGCTTCGGCCACTGGGGGCAGTGCTTCGAATTTTAGTAAAGCCCCGTTCACACTGCAGGCGGCATGTCGCTAGACTTTGCAATCTGTGTTGCTGGTGGGCGTTCCTACTGCTGCTGCCGATCTAATGTTATTGGTGGACTGCACAACTGGCCATAGTAGCTTGAAATACTGTTTACAGATGATACTGCCGATAAAACCAAGATATCATTCTAATTTGACAAGGATTCAGTTTTTTTGTCTGTAAACATGCCCATTCTGCAGGAGAGTGTTTTATTTAAACTGCAGCAGTGCTTAATGCGTCATATCATTAAACAAGACGAACGTTATATCAATATATGAATCAAACTCACTCAGAATGCCGACACGGTTTTCCATGCATCATTTTATTAGGCCATATATATGTATGTGGTTAAAGACAAATGATATAGAACAGTGAAATCGCTCACAGAAACTTTTAACTTCCCGTCTTGCCTGCACTAGAGTCGACTCCAGTATCTCACACTCACCCTGCTTGGAGACAGATGACGTAAACTCCGCTGTCTTCACTCTCATTGGTAGTCGCTCGCCATTTGCATAAAGTTGAAATTTTCTTAACTTGTCGCTCCCCACGGCGATATCTTTTTTTAAAAATGATTTTATTTATTGCTTTAATATAACATGACAGGCCCACTGTGATCTCTGTCGCAAACGGTCGTGACAGCTCGTGTCGCCAGAAGTCGCTGTGCTCTCACTGAAAATGAATGGGATAGTGTCGCTGGTGGTGTGAATGGGGCTTATGCTGCCTTCACGTGCTATCGGAATTATCGTAAATATGAGTTTCCCACTCGGAAGTTACACATAAACGACCCCTCAAGTCGTAATTATGACTGAGAAACTTGGAGATAATTTTGATACCCGAGTTTCCGAGGTGGGAGGAGTCGTATACTTTCAACATGGTGAAGGAGAGTATGGTTTCTGGAGTGAATGACATGTTTATTCATTTTCCTAAATACAGCTAATTGTTAATGCTTGCATATATATATATATTCATGTATATTCATTCAAATATAAATTCATTCATGTATATCAGCAACCATTTGATGCATTTTGTACATTTTCACACCATGAAAATAGCTTATTTGACCAAAATTCCATTATCGTCAGCAAGCTAACTGAGTGATATGTATTATGGTGTCAAAATAAAAGTTCCTCAAGAAATACGTATGAATGAACCTGGCGTCGTACATTTTTCCCGTTCTTTCCGACAACAAAGCACGTGAACACGACGTACTCGTAATTACCACTTCATAAGTGGGAAGTAGGATAATTCCGGTAGCACTAACACAACTGAAGGCAGCATTAAGCACAGACCGAGTTCAGCTGAAGAACTTCCGCCCTACCGTCGCCAAATTCACTAATTTGCACTAAAATGTTTCTGAATTGAACAAAACAAACAAGGTTTTCCCAAATGCCATCCAAATAACTTTCCATGTTAGTTAAATGGATATTACAAAAGACTAACATCCAGTTCCTTAATGACATCATCCTTCAGGAAGTGACATCATTTTGGAGGGAAAACAACAGCACAAACATCCGTAAGTATTAGCAATAGATTTGATGAACTCTGTGATGTTTTGTGGGACTAGCTTGTTTCTATCCCTCTATCCTCCATCCTAAAACTACAGAAATGAGTTATGATGATATCAAAACCAAAAGATGGTTAAAAATATAAAATTTAATTTAAGTTGACACTCATGTAAGCAAATTCTCAATCACTGAGCAATGGCTATAGCACTTTATTTCCATTAAGTAATCAAGTTATAAATCAAGTTTAAAGGTGCATTAGTAATTATTTGATAATTGCTCAACTATTAAACAGAATGTTCTCTGTTGTTCTTCGTCGATTTGTACCCTCTTGTACACTTGTACTGTATTGCTTAAGGTTCAGATTGGTTGGTTTTAATTGTATGTAAATTCAGCCAATTTAGAAGAATTAAATAAGACTGATTAAACCCATCATTTAAGGTCTTACAAGTGTATACATTTAATTCCATCTACTGCACTGAATCCATCGCCTGCCCCTTCATAATGACAGTGTATATGACTTTACAACGGAGTATTGAGATGACAGAGATCAGTATGACGATCACATAATGTTTGCATGACATTCTTATTACAGAGATGGACGGTAGATTAAGTTAACTCCCCATACCTGCAGCACACATTCAGTCAACAGAGAAACCTCAAATAAACAGTATTAAAAATACATCAAATAAAACTGTCATAATCAGTTCTCATCAATTAAAAAACCTGAAATATAGAAAACTGACATTTTTAAAGCATTAAAAACATTATTTGCAGCATATCCTTGACAAAATATACTCTGTGGAATCCATCTTAAATAATATAATAATAAAAAAGGAAATTATGATGAACAATACAAAACAAGGAATTCTTAAGTGTACAAACGTGCCATCATTTCTTCTAATACTATTTGGTCTGCTTTTAAAGGTCCCTTGAAATCAAAAAGCTGCATCAAACCACAATCATATAATGACTCTAATATCATGATTGTAAGTTAATAGTGGATGTTACATTACATTCCAAAAGCATGTATATTATAATCAAATCCCTGTCATTCAGATGTGATTTTATGGTGGTTTGATTATTTCATAATTACAAACACACCCTGAGAACGTTCATCCCTGTTAAACTGAGGTCAATAAAATCAGGTAATGTCAACGGAATGGACAAAAAACTTTTTTTCTGCAAAAGGTTGATAACATAATGCCACAAAATTCAAGTTTCTTGTTATAATGCAGAATCTCACAAAGCCCATGAAGTACATCTTCAAGAACATATTTCACCCCAAAAAGAAAAAGTTTTTTGCACTGTGATATTCACATTCTCGCAATGCGAAAAAAAAGAAAAGAAAAAAGCATTCTCATTACTGTAATGCGAAAAAAAAATGCTAGATTAAATTAATAAATGTAATTTAATTCATTTATGCCGATATGCTGGAATTTAAGTAATTTATGCTGATTTTAAAATTGTGTTATAATATTTTTTGCTGTATTTCAATGCAAAACATCTTAATGGTACTAAAATAGGCTTCGTTTTCTTTAAGCAAAATATATCCTGCTTTCATGAGATTCACCCATAAATGTCAAACTGGATTTCAATCAACTCACATTTTATATCAAAACAGAACAAATGTGTCGCTAAGTCATTATACAACAACGGCATGGCTAAATGAAATAACTATCTGAACATAATATGCATATATTTTATGGATGGTTAATAGAAAAAGACTTTCTAATACATCTTTAATGCCATATCTGAATTCATTTCCTAACTGACAGGAAGGTTTTCCCAGTGAAAAGATTCATCACTCTTTGTATAAAAGCAAACGTTCATAAATACACACAAATACACAATGGTGCACACGCTTTCAAACATTTAGAACTCAAAATTAAAATGAAAAGTGCTACAGTGAAGTTGGTAAAGTGTAGGCAGCAAGCACTGTCAGTACAGAGTAACCAGGATGCTTTCCTGAAATGATCAATGGTACCTCACCTGCATTTGTGTTAGCATGATGTGTGTGTATATGTGTGTCTGGATGGTTGAGGTACAAACTCGAGTGGTCCAAACAGTAACTAGGAATCACTTAAGGTTTCAGGTCCAAAAGGGATCTACAATAGTCCCAGGTTTTGATTCCTGGAGCGCTCAGCTTATCTCACATGAGCCGTGGCTTGATTGCAGACGGCACGGTGGCATCTTAGATTGTGATGTAATGCTGTCTGAGTTTAGCAACTAAAAACTCATGGGTAAGATTATGTCTGGTGATTATTCCAACAATCTGAAAGAACAACAACCTTTATATCATCCGTGCACAACCAACTTTATCCAAGAAAATATAATCTCTTTGGTCATAAAAGTTAAAGGAATAGTGTGCCCAAAATGATAATTCTGTTATCATTTACTCACCCTTATATTGTTACATATCTTTTCTTTCTTCCATGAAACATCAAGTATCATAAATGTATGACCATATGACTTCGTGTGCTATATTCCAAGTCTTCTGAAGTCATACAAAAGCTGAAATTTAAGCTTAAGATTATCAGTGTATAATGACTTCAATTTTGGCCTGTTCCTCACACAAAGCTGTTGTATTGTTTCAGAAGACTTGGAATATAGCGCACAAAACATACTTTTATGATACTTTTATGTTACTTTGTGACACTTGACAGCCCCCAGTCAGGAGCAGTGTTTCATTATGTGTTCCGTGAAAGAAAGAAAATAATCCAGATTGCTGTACGGAACAATATGTTTATAATATATAAACATAATAATAAGTTTACTCTTTGTAACACCTACCTCTCCCACTGCATTGACTAAAGGCAAGTGTCTGAGCCCCATTGTCCTGAAAAGGTTGAAAACTTGGGATACGCGTGTATTTGGAGAGACAGTATACGGACAGGTGTTCATGTAAGGAGTCACATCCTGTTAAAGAAACAAGTTTCTGCTGAGTTTAATGAGTCTAATTATGTCTGAGAGAGAGCACTGAACAAACTTTCACTGTAGCACTCACTTCACAGCAAGAGCACTTCAGCACTTCCTGTTAACCAATTAACACCAATTAAGAGCCATTCTCAAGCACAAACACACACCAATAACACACATACACACAGTAAATATATGGGTGATTTTTCAATTGGGGAACTTTTTGAATATTTTCAGCTTTAACCTTTTATTGCGTTTAATTACTTGACAGTGTAGAAACAAATTTGCCAGAATTTCACAATTTTGGGGTTGCCCCTTATCTAGACTTTTAAAGGGATAGTTCACCCAAACATGAAAATTCTCTCATCATTTACTCACCCTCATGCCATCCCAAATGTGCATGACTTTATTTCTTCAGCAGAACACAAATTAAGATTTTTAGAGGAATATTTCACCTCTGTAGGTCCATACAATGCAAGTGAATGGTGGCCAGAACTTTGAAGCTCCAAAAAGCACATTTAGGCAGCATAAAAGTAATCTGTACAACTCCAGTGGTTAAATCCATATCTTCAGAAGCGATATGATAGGTGTGGGTGAGAAACAGATACATATTTAAGTCCTTTTTTACTATAAATCTCCATCTTTTACCAGCCCTGACCAATAGGTGGCGATATGCATATAGAATGTATATCGCCAAAAAACAAAAGAAGAAGAATGTGGAAGTGAAAGTAGAGATTTATAGTAAAAAAGTTCTTAATTATTGATCTGTTTCTCACCCACAACTATCATATCACTTTTCAAGACATGGACTTAACCACTGGAGTAAAATTCAGGTATAATAGGGAGAAACAATGCAAAGTTTGTATCACACTTTGTCTTTTAAACATTTTTTTTGCACTTCATCTTCATGCAGTAACACACTAATTCATGACGACATACATCATTCACTATATCAGAGACCCTCCCCTCGAAATTTGAACACAAGTGGTCACAGGAGACACATTTGAGATGGATGTATTAATACCAGGTGTAAATGGGGTCATTTAGAACAATTGAGTTTTTCCAGAAAAGTTTATATTGGGTTCTGATAGAAATGAGAAGTGACGAGAATATTTTGGAATAAAAATATGACCCAGGCATGTGTTCATGAGATTCACCCTAACAGTATCAATGAAAGTTTCAAAGATTGAATCCATTGAACATATGGCAATTTTTTTTTATAAAAGATTGCATAAATCAGCATTCGCAATGAGTTTTACTTCTGTAATGCGACACAATTCTGAGTAAAACAGAATATTCAGCCGAAAATAACGTAGGGTGGACTTCAATTTATCCACTGATATTTGATTTGACGAAACATTTCAGACTACTAGGGATGTCCCGATAAAATTGTTTTGGAGAACGAGTACAAGGTCCAATACTTCCTTTTCGGTACTCACAGATACGAGACCTGTTTTGTTTTATTTTTATTTTTTTCTGAATTACATATCAACAGTTTTTTTTACAATTTTATCATCAAAATGTTGTCTAAATAAATTAATTCATTTAAACGTTAAACAAATGAAAATATAACAATTAATTTTCAACATAATATTGTATTGTTTTTATCAAATGAAGTACTTTTATATTTCAATGCAATCCAATATACAACATTGGAGTTTTTTTTGGTCAAATAAAGTGTTGCATAACAGAGCATCATAGATTTGAGATACTGTTTAAATATAATAAAATGACTATTGATATATTATTATTATTATCAGTTGTAGCATTAAATGGAATATTACATAACTATACAGTAGTCATATATTTCTGTTGTACTTTTCTATCCATTTAAATTGAGCTTTTATTTTGTAGTGAAGCCCTTTCCGCTTCTGTGTTTTTGATGGTAGCTCCTCACCGTGGAAAAGCTATGTAACCTAAAGTAATTATTATACAGCAAAAGACTGCTATTTTTTTTAATAAATGTGTAATCTGTGTGCCTCATACTGCAAAGTGAATTAGCGCTCTGCTCGCTGTCATCTGATACAAACAGAGCGTGCAATGCTCCTGATGGGTGTTTTCCATGTATGAGCCAAAGAGTTCTAAAAGTAGCTGGCTTCTGAAGTGTGCAGCACATGCAAACTATACATTTATCTCATTAAATCACAGACTTTATGGTTTAATAATCACACTAGGACATAAAAATGATTTTTATTTGTGCGCTGAATGTTCACGGAATTACATTTGTACGTCAGATTGAATAATTTTTTTTGGTATCACAGCATTTTTATGAGCATGCGCTCTCCGACTCATCCCTACAGACTACAATATTATTGGTGAATTCGATTTCTCCCACTCATACGGTCTTACGCCAGCAGAAAAGAGAAAAGTCTCTTTCAGAGGAGAAAAAACTGCATATTGATGAAGGCTTATGACAAACAAACGAGCAAACTTTTTTTTTTTAAGTAATCAATCATGCACAGTAAGAGAGGAGAAAGGAAAAAAAGGATGAGAGAGGAAAGAAAAGAAGAGGGAGGAGGGTTGAGGGTTTTTTTGTGGAATAACACTAACTGACTGTTTCTCGGCATAGCAGATGCCGCAGATCAGTAAGCTGACGAGCTGCGATCGAAGGATAAGCCTGTGAAAGGTAAGCGAGCGGAACCTCTCCTCCAAAGTCCAATCCTCACTGGGAGACTGGTCAAGGTTAAGGTTCGGGTATGGCACATGTCTGCCAACATCAACAACAGCCAACAAAATAGCAGTGAGATCATTCATGCTTGAATCATTTAAAAGACTCATATCAAGGAAAAGATTGTTCTTGCTCCTTTGAAATAAGTTATCAATTTACCAATACAGAAATGCTGTTCCCCCCATGGATCACTGCATTATGAGTGTTACTACATGCCAATGTTAGGCTCACTCATAATAAGATTAATATTTTTCAAATGGACAGGGAGATAGGAGGTAAAAGGTCAAAGGTCACTCAGCTAACCTCCTCTCCAGCATCTGTTGAAGTATGTCCTGGCCTTCCTCAGCCGGCACCATGGCAACCTGCTCGTCGCACACGTTACGCAGCTCACTGGACGGGTATGATTTCATCGACTGACACCTCCTCCTCTGCTCTGCCGAATGTGTCAACACGCTGGTCTTCTGCGGGAGCGGAAAGGTCACGAGTTGTTTCCACCGCATACATTATCATTTAGCTGGTTTAGACATTTAAAACAATAAACCATCCTAAAAAAAAAAAAAAAAAAAAAAAAATTATTGGAATGACAATGAAATGTCCAAACCGGCAAAAAGAACAAAGAAAATGCCTTCCATGTTGACATTTTGTAAGGTTCTTGTAATGTTCTTGTAAAAAAAAGCCAACATGAAAAAGCATTCACAATGCATTAAACTTCCACAATTTGATGTCCTTTAGAGTGAATCAGAATAATCAGTGTGAATTAAAATAGGATGGGACTTGATTTTATCCTTTGAAATTTGAATGGTGAATTCTAATGGGTGTAAAAGAACAAACACTTTTCTCTCTTTGGAATAACTAGCAATGAGAAATTGTTCACAATAAGACCAGAAACATTTATTAAGATTCAGATTTTTCAATTTTTATATTTTCAATCTATTGACCTATCTAGGCATTTGTGATACCTGGATAGAGATGTTTAACAATGATTTTGATTCGGACTGACCTGTAATTTAATCATTAAAGGAATACTCCGGGTTCAATACAAGTTAAGCAAAATCGACAGCATTTGTGGCATAATGATGATTACCACAAAAAATTATTTCTATTCGTTCCTCCTTTCCTATAAAAAACCAAAAATGGAGGTTACAGTGAGGCACTTACAATGGAAGTGAACGGGGACAATTTTTGGATGGTTTAAACAGAGAAATATGAAGCTTACAATTTTATAAAAACACTTACATTAATTCTTCTGTTCAAATTTATTATTTGAGCTGTAAAGTTGTTTAAATTGTCATTTTTACAGTCATTTTAGGGTTTTAGGGTTTGTTGACATTACATCGTCATGGCAACGAAGTTGTAAAATTGGCTATAACTTTACACAGAAAAGGTGTAGTAAGTGATTTTATCACACTAAAATCATGTTAACATGCATATTGTACGCCTTGTGGTTATTCTTTTGAAAAAGTTAGTATTTTAACGTTCAAAAATTGGCCACTTTCACTTCCATTGTAAGTGCCTCCTGGTAACCCAAATTATTTTTTTATTTTTATTTTTTTAAAGAAAACGAGGGGCTAGTCAAATTTTGGAAATTTTTTGAAATCACAAATGCTGTTGATTGAGCTGAACTTGTACTGAACATGGAAAATTCCTTTAAGACTGATTTGTGAACTGTCTCAACTAATTCAATGAAAAAAATCAAGTCAAAAGAACAATTTACTGACATATCAGACATCACTATGTCTTGCATGCAAGTTTTACGCACCACAAGAGCAATAGTATAGTATACTATTAGTATAGCAATATTATAGTGCAGTGAAAAACTAGAAAAATACATATTTCCTATAGAAATTTTCATGACTTTTAAGATTTTATTAAATCCCATCCCCATTTATTTTAGTAATCATTAGTAAATGCCAGGTGAGCAAGTGTAAGGACAGTGAAACTGTTGCACTATCAATTTAATAGCAACTGCTTAAAGAGCTAAGCAGCACTCAAATCAAGTATCACTTGAAAGTGAACCCCATCCTCAACCTAAATACAAGTGGCATTCTTCACCAACCCCCAGAACAGACCAGACTCTCTTTTTAAATACCACTATTACAGAATACTGATCATTAACAAATCTCCTAATATTCTTATCTAGCTCAAAAATGCATGAAAAAACAAAACAAAACTTAACTTCAACACTACCCATGCAAAGCATGCTGGGAAATGGAAATCCCCTGCCCAGATTCATCAACACTGCATTAACACCAGAAAAAAGTAATCATGTAGTCCCAACTCAAATGGATAGAATGCAATGAAATCAAGTTGTGAGAAAACATTCTAGAATCGTGTTGCTACATGGTTGCAAGATACATGCTTACTGGCCCAAGTCAATAGATCCCATTCTGGTTTTTAGATATGGCTCAGCACCCTCCTTCAGTTGAAGTTTATGGGATATTTTCACCTGTTTTATCATCTGCCAGGGAAAAATTCAAAGTCTGATTGCTTAAAGTAAAAGCACACCTGTCCGCAACAAGCCACATGATTTGTTGTATCAAGAACAAATAATGTGGGATGAGGTACACACCAAAAAAAAAAAGAATACTTATTGTTAGGGATTTGAGCAACTCCCATACCCTTCGTGTGAGCAATAGTAAAAGTGAAGCTTGCCTTGAGCAACACCACTAATAAAAATGTGTGCTACTGAACACAAGCAAGGCGAATAAAAACAGTAGACTATTTGCACCACCTTGTGGTTACATTAATATAGTTCAACCCTGGTACGATTAATACCTTGAATTTTATGTTGTTGCTTATGAGGATATTTCCCTTCATAAACTCCCTCTCGTTGTCTCTGTTCTCAGTGACGACAGGGAAGGCGTGATAGATCGTGGACCTCAGGATGCTAACCAGAGACTGAATGCAAGTGTGAGGATACACATACCTTAAATTGGGCTCCATGATGCCACTAGCCATCAGTCTAAGAAAAATGAGGGGAAGACAGAAAAAAGAGTAATAAGTCAGAAAATGAGAACTTCAGGACAAAAAAACAAACAGAGGGCACAAGCTGCAAACTGTGGTACAACACTTAAAAACACTATCATTCTACCAGCTAAAGATTAAAATTGAAACTTGAAAGTAGTTTAGCAGACAAATGTTAATTGTTAATTGTGCCTATGCATTCATTTATTTATAAAACTAAAATCATACATATTTTTAATGAATCGGATAGGAGGAAAAGGAAGTGAAGCCAACAAGTATCCAGTCCTCAATACTGAGTTCAGTAGTGTTTACAAAGCATCTAAGGATGCATATAATGAACTTCATTAATTATTAATTAATCATCCACTGATTGACAGAATGCCAGAAGATTTTAATTAATAGTTCACCCAAAAATGAAAATTCTCTCATCATTTACTCACCCTCATGCCATCCCAGATGTGTATGACTTTCTTTCTTTTACAGAACACAAATTAAGATTTTTAGAAGAATATCTCAGCTCTGTTGGTCCTCCAAATTCAAGTGAATGGTGGCCAGAACTTTGAAGCTCCAAAAATCACATAAAGACAGCATAAAAGCAACCCATCCAATTCCAGTAGTTAAATCCATATCTTCAGAAGCGATATAATAGGTGTGGGTGAGAAACAATATTTAAGTCCTTTTTCCTATAAATCTCCACTTTCACTTTCACATTCTTCTTCTTTTGTTTTTTGCCGATTCGCATTCTTCGTGCAAATCGGCAACTACTGGATGGGGCTGGTCTAAGGTGGAAATTTATTGTACAAAAAGGACTTAAATATTGATCTGTTTCTCACCCACACCTTCGCTTCTGAAGATATGGAATTAACCACTGGAGTCATGTTGAGTACTTCTATGCTGCCTTTATGTGCTTTTTGGAGCTTCAAAGCTCTGGCTCCCATTCACTTTCATTGTATGGACCTACAGAGCTGAAATATTCTCCTAAAAATCTTAATTTGTGTTCTAAAGAAGAAAGAAAGTCACACACATCTGGGATGGCATGAGAATGAGTAAATAATGGGAGAATTTTCATTTTTGGGTGAACTACTTTTTTTGGTCACTCCATAATTCTCATACTTCCATTATTTCTTAGATTTAAAAACTTTAATATTATTCTATATGTGGAAAGAATAAAGAGTAATTAGGTGTGACTGGTAGCATATAAACAAACACAGGTGTGCTCTCTCACTTGTCCATTTCGACTTCTGTTTCCCACTCCAGCAGAGGAACTCCTTTCGGATGAATGTGAATATCAGATATTCCCTTATTAAAGAAATCTCCAGTCCACTTCACCACCTGACAAAACACAACAGCTTTTATGATGTCTGGGATGCTGTGATGTGTATGAATTTATAGTTACAGTCATGTATAATTTCTGTAAAAGATCCTTATCTAGTCTCTGTAATGCTGTTTGTGGATTAGGGCTATGCAATATATTGAATTTGTATAATATATATGAATACTATTATATATGAATACATAGAAATATTATACTGGTACTGATGTAAAATGTAACTAACATTGTGAGTATTGCAATTTCAAAACACTTTTGATCTAGACATTCAGTTTCCTTAAAGGAATGTTCCGGGTTCAATACAAGTTAAGCTCCTTCGACAGCATTTGTGGCATAATCTTGATTACCATAAAAATAAATTTCGACTTGTCCCTCCTTTTCTTTAAAAAAAAGCAAAAATCTGGGTTACAGGGGCACTTACAATGCAAGTGAATGGGAGCCAATCAGTAAACATTAAAACATACTCACTTTTTCAAAAATATAGCCACAAGACATAAACAATATGCATGTAAACATGATTTTAGTGTAATAAAATCACTTACTAACCTTGTCTCTGTAAAGTTATAGCCAATTTTACAACTTTATTGCAATGACTATGTCAACAAACCCCAAAATGACTGTTAAAACGGTGATTTAAACAACTTTACAACTTACAGAGGTTTAACAGAAGAATTAATGTAAGTGTTTTTATAAAATTATAAGGTTCACATTTCTGCATTTTAAACCCTCCAAAAATTGGCCCCGTTCAATTCCATTGTAAGTGCCTCACTGTAACCTCCATTTTAGAAAAGGAGGGATGAGTCGAAATTTATTTTTGTGGTTATCAGCATTATGCCACAAATGCTGTTGATTGAGTTTAACTTGTATTGAACCCGGAATATTCCTTTAAGAGCGTGCCAGTAGGTGAGTTCTGTGCCTGCTCATTGTATCCCAATGAGTGAGTATGAGAATGCAAAGAGATATTTTAATAGCGTCTCTAAATTGAAACCTCAAAAATGCAGATACACTTGATTTTGATTTGTTTACATTAATCAACTGTTTGTTTCAATAAATTGGTTCAAAACTCTTGATTTAATGAATGATTTGCAGCATCATTCAGAAATGTTTGCAAAAGTCTAGGCATGGCATTTTTCATGCTTTAAAAAGTTTTAGTACACATATATGTACACATACAAGTGAAGATTGCTGCTTTTTACTAGGGGTGCACCAAAACAAAATTTATATGTCAGTACCGATATCCGATTATTTAGAACAACATCTGCCGATACGATATCGATAGTTTGGTGGTTCTGCTTTTTTATGCTACCTTGCTTCAGTTCACTGATAAGTGATTAGACAGCTTCGAAAGAAATTTAATAACTTTACTCCCTATGTCTCTACATGTCTCAGAGCAACTGGTCTCAGTTATAAACGAAACACTGAAACAAAAAGCACATTATTAACTCACATTAACTGAATTCTAATCAGCCTATTGTCAGGCTCACATTAAATTGCTAAGATGTCTTAATGTTTTCATGTTCTTAACTCAAATTAACGGAATTCTGAAGCTTGTCCCTTTTTAGCTCAAGCAGCCAACACTTTAGCTTTAACAAACTCATCATACTGCTTGCTGTGTCAAGCTTTAAGGTGAGCAATCAGATTAGTTCAAAGTTTTATCTGTTGTTCCACCTTGTGAAATTCTAGCTGTGAAAAGCTTACAAGTTGCAACTCTGCTGTCACTGTCACCCATTTCAAAATTAATTCCACACAAGAGGCATTTCTTTCACAAAACCTGGAAAACCTAACTTGACTATTTTAACCTAGGTTTTTATCTTAAATGTAACATTCTGAATTTATATCAGCTATTTGACTGAAATGATGGTTCCTTAATATGATAATAATAATAATAGTAATAAATCAAATTGATGTCCCTCCCCACAACCTACCACTAATAATAATAAGTTTAAATAGTATATCTTTCCCAAGCCAACCTAATAATAATAATAACTAGATAGATACATTCCCTGAAGAAAATGTGAGTGGTGCTTGCCGTGGCAAAATTTCTCACCACGATGTCCAACTAACTGCCCCAAGTTGAAAGAGGCCACCCCCATGACAGTAGGATGTTCTGGTGCAGAGATATTGGTGTTATTCCATGGTTGCTAGGGTAACCCATATGGATGCTAGGCAGTTACCAGGGTGATACTTATCAAGGCTCCTTGCTATCCTGAGTGAAATAAGTCAGTCTGGAATTCTCTACGATTTTTTGGTGCAGAGATATGTAATTTGTTACTTGGTTGCTAGGGTAACCACATGTGGTTGCTAGGCAGTTGCCAGGCTGATACTAAGAAGGCTGCTTTCTGTACTGAGTCATACAAGCCAACACTGAAATCTCTATGACATTCTGATCCTGAGATACCCATCTAAGTGATTTGGAATGGAAGTTAATGGGGTTTGGTTGCTAGGGTGCTCTAAATGGTTGCTAGGGCATGGCTAAGTAGTTTCCAAGATGATACTTGAAAACTGATTGCTCACCCAAGTTAAACAAGCCAACTCTCATGTCTCTAGAACATTCTGATCCGAAGATTTCCCTCTCAGCCTTTTTGAATGGATGTCAATGGGGCTGGCTACTAGGGTGCTCTTAATGGTTGCTAGGGAGTGGTTAACCATTATTCATAATTCAGATATTATCGGTTATCACATGCATGTCTGTTTTCCTACCATCAGCGTAATCATGATGGGAAGTCCGTATGTGATCTCATTGGTGGATTCGATTAGGATGATCGTCAGGCTGATGGTCATTCTGACCACACCTCCAAGGAAGGCAGCCGCTCCAAAGCAAAGCAAAGGTCCCCAAATATATTTGCATATGGAAATTTCTGCAATTACACACAGTATTAATTAACATTATTAGAAACATTATTAAGCCCAGAGATGGTGATGTAGTTTTAATTTTACTAGATTTGTTCTTTTTCTGAAGGAATGTGATTTATCATCATTAAAAATAAGGAGGCAATTATATTTAAAACGAACTCACACACAACGTAATCGGATGCAGATATCATTAGATAATTAACACGAAAAACAATGTGCACACAGCATCTGGCATCTTGCTATCTGGCTAAAAACAATTTAGCTTTCCTGGATCAGATGACATCATCGGAAATGACGTCATGGAATGTTAAACCAATCGGATTGGGTTCAGATCGGTGCAAAAAGTCATCCATATTTGGGCAGAGAGACATGTGATTGGTGACTGTTGTTACATATGGCCACCAAGAGATGGCACCAAGTCCATGACAGAATCAATGATGACTCAAATGGCACAGAATGAAACTCATTCTGTGAAATCTCATTACTAATTCATATCTGCATGCTATGCATGTGTAATTAGAACTTATGTACAATTATTATGTTTTATTTGTTTGGAGAGGCTTTTCGACAATTGGAGACATTTTGGACACTAGGATAAATTATTTTTGTAATGCTATAACTTTTTATTGCTTTGATGTATCAACAGAAAATTTTACTCAGTAACAGGTGATATGATTTGGAACATCAGGTTTTAGGACCTACCTTATTTACAGGGGTATAAAAGAAAACTTTTTGTAATTGTTTCAGCAGTTTCTCAGGCTAAGAGTCTCAGAATTTATCATAATCTATATCATTAAAAAAATTGAAAAGTTTTCTTTAAAATTATACCAAACAATTGACCCTCTTTGGGTTTTTTGTACAGTTATAAGCCTTTAATTTTGGGTTTTTTGTACAGTTATAAGCCTTTAATTTTGGGCATGCCATTGAAACAGGAATTCTTTAAAAACACCTTTAGTGTTTAAAGGGTTAATCTCTTTCCTGTTGGCTATAAATTACAGTCAGGGGTAAAACAAAATAAATAAATAAAAATAAAAACACCTGCGTGCAATACTTCCAGAGTCGTCTTTGAGACAGGCTGCTTAATCTTTACATCTAACTACAAAAACAACTACCACAAACAAGTGTGCAGAATGAGAGACTAAATCTATGAACCTAAAAATGAAGTCCCAAGTACAGAATTAGCTAAGTCTGAATTTGAAGTAGATGCTATGTTTACATGAAAACACAAACATTCTGTGAAAAACAGGCCTGTGGAAACAAGATGCTGTTTAATTGCTTGTATACGGTCATGTATTTTTTCAATCACCAGAGAAGCACATACTTTTAAGTTTCAGTACCAGGAATATGTCTGCAAATTGGGACTTGGTTGTTGACTTTCAGTAAATATGTAAAGCTATCTGTCAAACACAGTCAGTTTTAACTTTCACAACAAAACAAGCTTAAAAATGTGTTTTTAAAGCCTTTGTGTGCTTTCTGGAACTTGAAAGTTTAGGACCACATTGACTTACATTGTATGGACAAAAACAACTCATACATCTTCCAAAAAATTCTTCGACAGAAGAAGGTCATATGAGTCAGAGACGCCATGAGTGTGACCCTTACAAAAATCAAGAGTTCATCGCAAATTCGTCCAAACTTGCTGCAAATTCCCCACCGATCATATTCACATGCAAATGAGCTTTGCGGCAAACCTGTGGCAAAACGTTTATTGTTGCCAAATGTTTGCTGCAGGTTCACCACTACCAGTGAAGAGCTGCAAACATTTATGGCAAATCACAAACTCATTTGCATGTGAAAATAATGAGTGGCAAATTTGCGGCAAGTTTGCGAGAACTCTAGATTTTTTTTTGTAAGTGTGAGTAAATGATGAGAATTTTGGAAGGGTGGTAAACTGTTCCTTTAAATGAACACCAAGTAATTTATTTGTGAATTGCTAAACTTTTAAACAGAATGAAATAGTACTAATAGAAGAGTATTTTTTAAAACTATGTTTAAATTATACACACATGAGATGAAGACTCAAATCATTTCAGTCAAAGAGAACAGGCTGCTTTATTCTACATATGATCCTGGGTGCACATTCATGAGTGCCGCCATGTTGAGATCACATGACCAGCCAAATCGTACTTGCTTTATCTCATTAATCATTGTAATTGGACGATTTCACTCGCAGAATAAATAAATCACGGTCGAAAATGACATCGGTAACGGAGAACTTCTGTTTCTGTGCGATGCTGCATCTACGCCGCTAAGTGTTAAGTATAAATATTATTGAGTGAGTGATTCTCATGAAACAAGTCAAAAAAGTGCCCTGGTCTTATTTTATTCCAAAGTCAAAATAAATAAATAAGAAAATATATTTTGAATTGTGAAATTCTCAACATGAAAAATGATGATGTACTATTTAAACTGTATTTACACATCAAAGTAGTGGCTCATTTTAATAAAATATTTTTTGCACAACAGCATATCTTTGACTATAACAGTAAAAAAATTACTGTGTTGCGGTAATGAGACTTAATACTGAAAATAATAGGAGCAGTAAAAGTAAACATCTGGAGCGTGTTACAGTAATGAGAAATTGGGGTAAAATGTGTTCTGAAAATAATGTCACAATGAAGAAAGTCTTAATGGTCCTAAATGTAGGCTTAATATTTTTTATATATATATATAAATTATTTTTATTTTTTTATTGATTTGGGGTTAATATGAACAGGACGTTTTCTTCACAGGTTGTGAGAATCACCCGAGTGCAACTTTAAAAAGAATTGGGAATTTTAGAGCAAATTAAGGGAATAATACCAATTATATCACAAGAAAGCAGGTTATGACATTATTAAAATGGTATAACTCTTACATTTTGAGGACATTCGCCACCAAGCATCCTAGTGATGCTCCACATAGAAGAGACGGCACAAATAGACCACTCGGGACTGAGACACCATATGTCCAACAACTTAGAAAAAAATACAACACAAAGAACAGCGACAGCGTGACCGGACTAATGGTAGCTGTGAACAAAACCAGAAGATTGATAAAGAGAGACAAAGAGACTTAGGCTTAGAAAATACAGTAAATAATACAGCTACATGTGCACAGTTTAGGAAATTTCAACTCAATTTATATAAAGGGTAACTGTAGGGAATCCCATTCAAAATCTACATGAAGAAACTGATTTTTAGCATTAATGTATAAACTAGAGGTAGATCAATATATCAGTTTTACAGATTAATCTGTGCCGTTAGTTGCTTTTTGGAACTATCGGTTATCGGAAAAAATATATGCCGATAGTTACCGATATTTTTTTATTTATTTTTTATTCCTTATCAATAAATCTGATCTGGTGAAATTTATAAATACACAACTCTTCATCTGGTGAAAATATAGGCTAGAAAAAGCTACATTTGGTAAATACTTGCATATTGACCACTGTAACAGAGCCAAGTCTCTATCATTTCAAAGTCCCTGGTGTGTTTCCGGCTTGTTTATAGTTAAAAGTCTCGTTATGCACCAAATCTTCATTTCTCTGCTTATTATTGGGATTTTGGTTGCACAGTAAACTGGGCTTTTGGGATTTTATAAATGTTTCTATTAAAAAAAATGTATCGGCCTTTCCACCTTCTTAGTTATCGGTTTCAGCAAAATCCACTATCGGTCGACCTTTAGTATAAACCTTTCAAGACCGACCTACCACGAGCCCAAATTTTGTTAGATATTTTATAAATAACATTCTGCCTCACATTAAATATACAGATAGCACATATTTGTATGTGATACTCACACATTCAAAACTTAAAATTACACTGTGAAAAAAAAAAACCTGATCATAAACCCATTATGGTTATATTGTTTTGTGTAACTCTCTAACCATTCTGGTGAAAGAGCTGATGAATTGCCACCTCTTGAGGGTTGAAGAACAGAGTGGCCATGTCATTATATGTGTTGTTGTAGCAGAAGAATTGTCGAATGGTTGAGTTCTCCTCATTTACAGACCCCTATACAACACAAACCATTCCTGCATTTGTCTCATCTATACACACATGTATACTCCATAGAAAAAAAGCTTGGCACGTACCTGGCCAAACCTCAGGATACAAAAATCATTGAAGTTTGAAGTTATTGCCATGTCGCAAAATTAGGTTTACAGGGTTTATTGATGGTTTGTTGTGATTTGAGAGTGAATAATGACTTAAATTTAGCTTTGTTTGTAATACAGTGTTTTTGTATGTCTTCAGAAGACTTGGGATCTGATGCAAGAGTCGCATGGACTGTATTTAGTGCTGTTTCAGCCAAGCAGTTATTCCTATGCATAATTTTTATATCATTAGCAGTAGAGGTAGACTAATATATCGGTTTTACTGATTAATCGGTGCCAATAGTTGCATTTTGGAACTCAGTTATCAGCAAAAATCTATGCCTGTGGCCATCGCTGGAGAAGTCTACAGTTTGTACAGCTTGATTCTACAGAATAACAGCAGCCTCTAAGGGTGAAATAAAAACCATAACTAACACCTCATGGGAATTTGCTGTATCTAAATCTTTCATAATTGACAAAATATTAATCCATATTTTTATCCTTCAATGCATATTTTTTCATTTCGATCAGTTAATCAAGTGTTCTAAATTGAAGTGAGAGCATGCAAAGAAAAATGTGAATACATGGAAACGTACATCATCCTATCTCCAACTTACACGTACCTCTAGTCTCCAAATTTATTTCATCTGGGGAAATATACACACAAAAAACCCTTCATCTGGTAAATATATAGGCTATAGAAAGCTTCATTTGGTAAATACTTACATACAAAGCATTATAACAGAGCCAAGTCTCTGTTATTTCAAAATAAGAGTCCCTGGTGTATTTGGGGCTTGTTTATAAAGTCCCATGTTATGCACCAAATCTTCATTTTATTCTGGTTATTATTGGGATTTTGGTTGTACAATATACTGCATTTGGGACTTTATTCATTTTGGATGATGTAGCCTCTATAGCCCTGTTCACACATGCATCCAGGTAAATTACAGGTAAACAGTTTGGTTGCCTTTACTGGTAAATGGACCACTTGTGATATTTACACATAACATCAATAAGGACATTTTAAGGTAATGATATTTTCCAAAAAGGTTGTGTTCACACCTGACCTCTAACCAGAAATTTGCAGGCAATTTTCTGGAAAAGATTGTATGTGAGAAAGGGGCTCATATCTGTGCCCGTCATAGTAATGAACGACTAAAATTTTATTTGACATTCTATATTTAAAAACTGTAAACTTATTAATCTGTTCTCATCCTTTCCACAACCCTAGTTATCACATCTGCAAAATCCACTGTCGGTCGACCTCTAATTAGGTCAGGTGTACAATTGCAAATTAGGTCTCGTCTTGATCTGAAATCTGTGCTGCTTGTGTGTAGGACTAAACATTTAGAAGTTTTTGAGAGAGACATATTGACAGAGACACTCTAAAGCTTTTGGACTTCACTAGTGTTGCGGTTTATACAGGGGATTCTTTGAATGTGCTGTTGTATACAGTATATTATCTGTTGGAAAGAGAAGGGCTCACTGCATCCAAACGCTACACTAACACAATCACGGGAATTTGCAATGCCAGAGGCCAGTTCTGTCTATTCAGCTGCTGACAGATTCAGTTGACAGAGGGAAAACTGCTCTCATACTGATAAATGAAAATCATAAATAGGATATTTGTTTTAGAAGCAGACACATATTGTACAATTTAATGGAAAAGAAGACACAAGAACAAACAAGACACAGCTAAACAAAAAAAGAACAGAGAAAAATATAAATATCCATAAACTAGGGCTGTGGATTGAGTAATTGTAAATAAATATGTATATTTAATTATTAAAGACAATTAAGATAATAAAATATTATAATACACAATAATACAGTAATTAATATGTATTATTAATATATTAATAATAAGTAATTAATATATCAAATCAAAGTTATATTACCGTAAATTAAATAATGAATTTAATTACAATTAAATATGTAATAATAAGGGCTCGGAAATGTAACGCTAATTTTAATGCAATGCCCGCTTCACATGATAGGAAAAAGGTGTCCTGAGTTGTTCCTGGCAGGCTACTCAGCCTTACAGGCTTCGATTAGGTTGGGGGCGAGTTTAGGGCATCTGCTGTCTGCCAGGAACAAACCCAGGCACCACTGTACAATAGGCGATGTTTTTCCCCACTTTCTCTGGCTAAATTAGTATACTAATTTAGAATATACATTTGCGGGAGGTACACGCTTGACTCAACTGCACATCCAAGCACAGAAACCGACTGTGTGAGGCAGTAGACGCTTGTTCAGTATGCGCCACATTTGTCCTGTTCATTATAAACACGGGGGCGGATTTATTGTACCGAGAATGGAGACTTCACCCACAAGCGGTGAACCAGGCCTGCGAGAGATACCGGCAAGCCTTGTAGAGGATGAACGGCAGTTTTGAGATTTGAAACTTCAGTAAATTAAACTTCAGCATTCAATATGTTTTATACCTGTATAGTGTAAATGTATAGTGTCTAATAATGCTTTAGCAATGTACACATAAGTTTGAATCTGCGAATTTGATTCTATTATTAAAACAAGTCCACTGTAAGACGGCAGAAGATTTTGTCCAAATTGTAATTACAACATGATCACTGATTTTATGGCAAGTATACATATACTTGTGTCAAAGATTACTACCTTTAAAATGTGTCTAAGAAAAAAAATAAAACATTTAAAAATGTACAAATATAAATAATTAAAATAAATGATGGCTAACCAATTTCTTGAAAATTATTTGAGACAAAATATAAAGTAAATATATTAATTTTTAAATGTTTGTTGTAATACATCATATACCATAAATTAATCACAATTAATCACAGAAAACGATTAATTAGTTAAATTACATTTTAATCGACTCACAGCCCTAGTTGTAATTCTATGTATAAATAATATATGTATATATTCAATATCATAGACTTTGTCAGTTTGAACCAGTCTGGCCATTCTCTGTTGACCTCTCTCATCAACAAGGCATTTCCGTCCACAGGACTGCCACTCTCTGGATGTTTTTTGTTTTTGGCACCATTCCTTGTAAATTCTAGAGACTGTTGTGTGTGAAATATCCAGGAGATCAGCAGGTACAGAAATACTCAAACCAGCCCATCTGGCACCAACAATCATCCATGCAATTATCTAATCAGCCAATCGAGTGGCAGCAGTGCAGTGCATAAAATCATACAAATACGTGTCAGGAGCTTCAGTTAATGCTCACATCAACCATCAGAATGGGGGAAAAAATGTGATCTCAGTGATTTGGACCGTGGCATGATTGTTGGTGCCAGATGGGCTGGTTTGAGTATTTGTGTAACTGCTGATATCCTGGGATTTTCATGCAACAGTTTCTAGAATTTACTCAGAATGAAGGGGAAAACAAAAAACATCCAGTGAGTAGCAGTTCTGTGGTTGGAAATGCCTTGTTGATGAGAGAGGTCAACAGAGAATGGCCAGACTGGTTAGAACTGACAAAGTCTACAGTAACTCAGATAACCGCTCTGTACAATTGTGATGAGAAGAATATCATCTCAGAACGCTATTCTGAGATGGGGTTGGTGCTGTTTTGGTGGCACGAGGGGGACCTACATAATATTAGGCAGGTGGTTTTAATGTTGTGGCTGATCGGTATATATATATATATATATATATATATATATATATATATATTTCTTATTACGAAATTTTGGGACATGTTTAATTGTGTTTTTTTTAAACCACCTATTTTTTTATATAATTAATCGCACTGAACTAACATGTTATATCGACAGGCTCACAAACATAGGAAGACCAGTGACGAATTGTTAGTCATAGTGGGGACTAAATCTCGACACTCCTCAAGAGTCACAGAGGCAATGAAGATCACGAGTGTGGTCACCATGCACACCAATAGACTCTCCAACACTCTGATGACACACAAGCACAAAATAAAGTTTCACATCTGCATGTTAAGTACTCTCTAAATCCTTAAAGTTGTTTTGAGTAGTTGTATTGCCAAATATTAAACATGCTGCTCTTAAAAATCCAAACATTTGAGATCTACTTGGCACCTGATGAATCTTGCTTTGGGATGAACGTTTCTCATGTGATATTTTGCGAGTCGTGTGTTGATGCAGTTGAATAGCGCGCCGAGCAGACCTCTGGCCACCCCCATTAATACAAAAAGTGCCAAATCTACTGTCGTCCACAAATTACACGTCTTATCTCCATCTGAACACTAGAGACGGCAAACACAAACAAGTAACGTATTACTACAGACTTGTAAAGGTGCATTTTTCAAGAGTTTATTCATGATTTTTAAAGTCAACATGAAACAGCATTCAAAACCCATTTTCCTTTCCTAACCTGCCAGACTTCAGAGTAAAACTAAACATTTCTGAATATCCAATGAGGCAAAAAATTTACATGTTGTATCATAGAAAACAGGACTTGTTCAAAACATGCCTCTGTTAAGATGTAAGAACTATTAGTACATTAACATATGACTGCTTACATTTACATATTGTTGATGCTATGTCAATGCTACAAAAAGTGTAGAGTATGGCCCCATTAAAGGAATAGTTCACCCTATAATGAAAATTCTCTCTTCATTTACTAACCCTCATGCCACCCCAAATGTGTATTACTTTCTTTCTTTATCAGAACACAAGCAAAAGAATATTTAAAAGAATATCTCAGCTGTGTAGGTCCACACAATGCAAGTGAATGGTGGCTAGAACTTTGAAGTTCCAAAAAGCACATAAAGGCAGAATAAAAGTAATCCATACAACTCCAGTTGTGAAATCCATGTCTTCTGAAGTGATATGATAGGTGTGGGTGAGAAACAGATCAATATTCAAGTCCTTTTTTACTATAAATCTCCTCTTTCACTTTCTTCTTCTTTTGTTTTTTGGCAATTCACATTCTCATTCATATCCCACACCTATCATATTGCTTCTGAAGACATGGATTTAACCACATGAGTCTTATGGATTACTTTTATGCTGCCTTTATGTGCTTTTTTGAGCTTCAAAGTTCTGGCCACAATTCACTTGTATTGTATGGTCCTACAGAGTGGAGATATTCTTCTAAAAATCTTTATTTGTGTTCAGCAAAAGAAAAAGTCATACACATCTGGGATGGAGATTGAGTGAATAAATGATGCGCAAATGTTAGTTTTTGGGTGAACTATCCTTTTAATAGTGCTGGGTAAAAATATACATTTTCCGATTCATTGTGATCTTTATTTGAGCCATCCCGGTATCGATTCTTAAATCCCAAGATCCATCTTTTACTATATGCAGAAACCCTCTACAATGCCAGTAAATCACTAGCATATGCGACTAAATTTCGCGCTCTGTGTAATTTGACGTGTGCTCAACCAAAACACTGACAGATGCTCGCTGAAATGCCGCTAATCTTCTTAAAGAGACAGTACCATTTTAGCATGTATTTTACAAATCAATGTAAATACTTGTAAGTCGTACAAATTATGCAATACACATGTAACAAAAAAGTTATATGAAATATAAGCAATTTCAAGACATAATACAGTATTTATTGATAGGATAAAAATGTAAGATGTGACCAAAATTATGAAACGCTAAAGATACAATTTTATTAGTAAAATTTATGTTTTCGTAATGTACCAAGATAGAAAGTCCCCTGTATAATTAAAAGCATTAACTGAGAGAGAAACTCTTTCATATGTAATAATAATGGATATTGTACCTGAAATATATCCGTATGAATCGGAATCTAATCGAATCAAGAGCTTATGAATCGAAATTTAATTGAATCAGGAAATCTGTATCATTACCCAGCCAGCACTATGCTTTAATATAAAATTTTTTAGTTTTCACCTTAAACTCTCCAAAGTTGAGCAGGCCAGGCAGCTGGAATGATCCCCATTTAGTGTAGTTGATTCCAGAACTGAAGCTGAGTGTAAAAGTTGCAGACATGGAGCAGAAGAGCTGATGAGAGAATGAAAAAAATGATCCCTTACAAACTAAAATTCACATAAAGAAGCATGAAAGTTAAAGGGATAGTTCACCCCAAAATTTTAATTCTCTTATCATTTCCTCGCCCTCATGTTATCCCAGGAGTGTATGACTTTCTTTCTTTACCAGAACACATTTGAAGAAAATAGAAAAATATCTTAGCTTAGTAGGTCCTTAAAATGCAAGTGAATGGAGATTTCTCATTTGAAGCTCCAAAAATCACAGATAGTCAGCATAAACGTCATCCATACGACACCATCTGTTAAAAGAATGTCTTCTAAAGCAACACAATCGCTTTTGGTGCGAAAAAGATAAATATTTAAGTACTTTTTCGAACTCTAAATCATGCTTCCGTTCTGCAGCGGTATGCGCGTGACCTAATCGCACTGGCATTTGAAACACGTGAGAACTAATGCACGTGCATCTCAGCTGGAAGAGCAGTGCTGTTTACAAGTGAAGAGGAGGAACGCTGTACAGTAGCTTGGTTGGTTTTGGTTTAGATCTGTATTTATCTGTTTCTTTACTCGCGATGGTGTGTTTGTGTGCTTATCCTGGATGTCTCAATCAAGTGGAGAATGTGAGATTACGTCAGTATCATGGCAACATGAATACATCACACAAGAGATCGCTTGGACTTCACCCTCTCGTGAAGCATTTGATTATAGTTAAAAAGTACTTAAATAGTGATCTTTTTCACATCAAAAGCGATCGTATTGCTTTAGAAGACATTTATTTAACTGCTGGAGTCGTATCGATGACATTTATGCTGACTGTCTGTGATTTTTGGAGCTTCAAAAGAGAAATCTCCATTCACTTGCATTTTAAGGACCTACTGAGCTGACATTTGTCTATTTTTCTACAAATGTGTTCTGGTGAAGAAAGAAAGTCATACACACCTGGGATATCATGAGGGTGAGTAAATGATGAGAGAATTTTCATTTTTGGGTGAACTATCCCTTTAAATTAGGCCCATCCACACGGATATTTCAGAAAACTTACAGTTTTCTTTGCATTTGCATATACTATAATATAATAATAATATATACTATACTTCAATATGCATGCCCATAATATTCTTCTGTGGTTTTTCACATAAAAGCTTGACAGCACAATATCGCCACCTCCTGGCCTGGCATGTTTACGTGAGCATTTTAAAGCATTTTTCACTTAACGCATGGACAGAAGATTTCCTAAAATGCTGACTGATTGGACAGGACTGCGATTTCAGAAACATCTGTAAACATGTGGACAAGGCCTAAGCAATAATGTCTTAATACAAAGAAACATATGACCACAACCATACACACATCCACATACCACTTTCCATGTGAGGGCCTGGTTCCAGAAAGACGATCCCTCTTCCAGACTGAAGAGTATGCCTCCGATGGGTGCGCCAAAGGCAGCTGCAACTCCAGCTGCTGCACCCACCAAGACAAAATCCCTCTTATCCCTGAGTACACAAAGTTGTCCAATATCACTTTAGAGTCAACATGGAATCAAAATGGACCCCATTTGACTTTTTTTTTTCTTCTATGGAACACAAAAAGAGATGAAAGGCACAACAATCACAGTCACCATTCTTCTTTTTTTCCGTACAATGAATGCCTATGGTGACTGAGACTAACATTTAGCTGACATCACCTTTTGTGTTCCACTTCAGTAAAAGAGCCATCTCGATTTGAAACAACATGAGGGTGAGTAAATGATGACAAAATTCTCTTTTTTTAGGGTGAACCATTCCTTTAATGGCATGTTTTAATCAACAACTTTGTGTTTTGTGTGGCATACCGCTCACCTGTCACTGCGGAAATAGGGAAAGTGAAAGAGGATCATCTTGAATGTGATGCTCTGAAACTAAACAGACAAATAAAAATAATTTTATTCGAGATTAACTATGACAGAAAAGATGATAAATCAATCAATCACTAACATTCAAAGCACAACATTATAACAGCCTTTTAAAATATATTCTTAACCTTAGTGATCTTGATTACTGAAATCAGTGTATATACTAAGCAGTGTCTGAAATGGACTTTTACATTAAGAAGCAATATTTTCCCCCTGGATTAGATTATCACAGGCATTTTTACCTTTATGAGGAAATTTTTTTCTAACCATTTAAAGGGACAGTTCACCCAAAAATGAAAATGTTCCTCATCATTTACTCCCCCTCATGCCATCCCAGATGTGTATGACTTTCTTTCTTGTGCAGAAAACAAATTAACATTTTTAGAAGAATATTTCAGCTCTGTAGGTCCTTACAATGCAAGTGAATGGTGACTAGAACTCAGAGATCCAAAAATGACAAAGGCAGCTTAAAAGTAATTCATATAACTCCAGTGGTTAAATTCATATCTTCTGAAGTGTTATGATAGGTGTGGGTGAGAAATAGATCAATATTTAAGTCCTTTTTTTTATACTGTAAATCTACACTTTCACTTCCACATTCTGGTGTGGAAGTGACTTTCACTTTCACATTCAACCACCTACTGGTTGGGGCTGGTCAAAATGTTTCTCCCTTTTGAAAGTAAGTAGATAAACTTTCAATCTGTGCATAAAATGTAAAAAACAACATAAAATTGCATTCAAAATGCATTTAGCTTTAAGTGGGAAATAAATTCAATGCGTTAAGTATGGAAAAATAATGTGATTAATCGTGATTAAATATTCTAATCGATTGAAAGCACTAATTATAAAAGATTTACTTCAAATAAAGTTAACTGATGAATTGCACACAATACGACCAGAAGCAACTATTAATAAATTAAATAGGGTTACTTATTACTTTGATTTACATGTTGTTTCAAACACAAATCCAGAATTCAAGATTAAAGGGACAGTTCATCCAAAAATTCTCTCATTTACTCATCCTCATGCCATCCCAAATGTGTGACTTACTTTTTTCTGCAGAACACAAATTAAGACTGTTAGAAGATCTCAGCTCTGTTGGTCCATTCAATGCAAGTGAATGGTGTTCCATATTTAAGTCCCTTATTATTATAAATCTCTACCTTTGACCAGCCCCAACCACTTGTTCTCTGTAGGTTCAATAGGCATCACAGGTCAAGAGTTCAGAGTTCTGGTCACCATTCACTTTCATTGTATGGACCTACAGAGATGAGATATTCTTCTAAAAATCTTTGTGTTCTGCAGAAGAAAGAAAGTCATACACATCTGGGATGGCATGTGGGTGAGTAATTGATGAGAGAATTAGCATTTAGGGTGAACTATCCCTTTAAGATCAGCCCTTCTGGATACAGACTGTGTGTCATTTTTAACCAATATTCATTGCATCGAGAAATGTTTTCCATTTTTAAATCAGAGATTTATGCAAGGTGCTTTTCCACTTGAAAGTGTAATGATTTCACTCAATAACATCAGTTGTTACCTCAATAAGCACCAGAACACTGGCAATGAATATGAACATCATATTGAGGGTGAGCAGCTCTAGTAAGGAGAGAGCCAGACAGCCAGTCTCACTGCATTCCTCCACAGCTGAACAGCACTGAGTCAAGGATCTCCATTCAGCAAATAATGCACAAATACACCAACCAAAACACAACAAAGCACTGAGCAGAAAAGATACATCGTCCAACGAAACTGAACTTGAGTTGAGTGAAGAGCCACACGAAGAAATCAACAAACAGGCCAGTCTGAAAAGAGAAAGCATTTCACACACATATAACCATAATACTGATGCCTACAATTCTTAATGTATATACAGGCATTTGAGTGCTCATTTTGTTATTTATAACAATGCTAAAATCTTACAATGTTAATATTACTGTGTACTGATAATCACACGGCCACCCAATTATGTAGTAGACCTCACACAAGACACTAGAGTATGTGGTGATGTTTGATCACACTTTAGGTGTACAATATGTGTATATGTGTGTTTTTGAACGTCATGTGGCCCCTCCCTACATTTACCTCGGGGCACCAGCTAAGGATTTTCCACTTAACAGTACAAGAATAATCCAAATGGACTATTGAAAACATCTGAAACATTTAAATTGAAAGAATTTGGTCATCTGAAGAAGAATTAGTGAAATTCTGCCTAAGCTTTAAAGCTTCCTACTGTATTATTAAGACAAAGAAGACACAGCTGTAATAAAATTAATTTTATTTACAAAAAGATAAACAAGAATAAAAACAACAACTACAAAATGGTAATAATATGCTAAATAAACTATGAAAAAATATGAATAAGAATAAAGTGCATAGGATGGAAAGTTGCAAGTGATTGAGCTGGATGTAGCTACTGAAGAGTATGCTGTTAACTAATAAGGTGAAGACCTTATTTCTAATTTAACAATCAACTCAAGATTATTTGCTAGATATTGAATAAACAAGTCATGCAATCCAAAGAACATTAGATGCTCATAAGCCGGTGATATACACTAAAGCCAAGGTCTCTGGGAAGAAGTTTTGGATGGTGATATTTACGAGTGATGAGTTTGATGGTGACGTCTTCAACTTGTTGTGCTGTGGTGCATTGCAGTGGGAAAGGAGATGGATTTCAATAGCCTTGAACATGAAGCGCTAAGGAATGCTGGTCTCCTAGAGAATCCTTGCAATCTGGAACATGCAGATGAAGGAAACTTGAAGAGATGGTTGACTCGCAAGAGCTTAACCTTGATGCGGGTGTTTCTGTTATTGTCCCCCTCTTAACTATGGAGTGGAGACTCATAACAGGGTTGTTACTATTGACTCCTTCCTCTCTGGACTGGAGACTCAGAAAGGGGAGTGATCTGTTGGTGTCTTCCACCACTCAGGCCAGAGACTCAGCAATCTGTTATTGTCTCTTTTCTCTCAGGAGCGAAGACTCAGAAATTGGAGCAATCTGTTACTCTCTTTCTGGGATCGAGACTCAGAACAGGGACTGTCTGTTGAAAGGGTACTTTTATTGCTTTCTCATAAGGAGGAGATTGCAATTTGGCACCTTTCTCTTCCAGTGTTCTGATTGGCTGTTCACATCAGAGGTGGCACACATGGTCTGTCCCACCCTTCCTTCTCAGTGTGGAACTCATTAGCAAACAGTAGTCTAAAGTTCACAGTTAGAACATTGCCTTTAAGTTTTTTTCTATGCATTGTTCACTTCCAAACCATTTCCAAAATATGTTTGGTATTGTTCTGAATGCATAAAGTCAAAATATGATGATGAAAGATTAAATGTGACCCATGCATTCATTAATACCTTAATAGTTCAATTTGTGCAAACTATTGTGTTGATCAAACTAGTGTTGTCACGATACCAAAACTTCAAAACCACTGAAATTACACAGTTCGCTATCACAGCAAAAATATGCTTATAAAGTAATGTGCTTTTGAACACACATTTGCATTTCAATTTAAATAATAAATTAAAACAAATGCATGTGTCTTTCAAGTGTTTCTCAAAGAAGTATGCATTGCTTAAATGTTTCTAAGTAGGGCCCTACTGAAATCTGTTGAAGTTTTTCCCAAATCCTGGTTTCCAATTTATTTTTCCAGAATTTCATGTTTTAAAGTTTAATTAAACATCATCAAAATAGTGTAAAATCATATTAATTCTTAAAGCTTTTCATAAGAGAAAAAAGAAAAATTACTTTTCAACATACCAATGCATTTTTTTTTAAACAAACTTTTCAGTACAACAGCACTATAGACCTTATTCACAGCAGTGCCATCTTTGATTTTTAAAGGGACTGACAACGAGGCTGTGAAGGATAGACGTAGTCTCTTCAATGGGCTGTACTACAGTTTAAAGTGTTTTTGGATCGTTTTGTGGACAATTTTAATCAGTTTAATCAGATAGATTAATCTAGGAGCTTTATCTACAGCTTTATACCATGTATGCCATTGAAGAGATGGTAAGTCAATCCGTCACAGCCTAGTTTTAATTCTCATTAAAACAGTGCTGCTGTGAATAAGGTCTTTGCTTATGACATATTGCTTAATTTTTATTATTATTATTTATTAATCTTTATTTATTACTACAGTGAATATTACCTTTTACTATAGAGTAATACATTTCTGTTGCAATTTCTTCAATTTCAGGCCTCTAGCTTTTATTGTAAATTGTGCTTTTTTAACGTGAGCTTTTATTTTGACTTGTGTTTTTCACGGAAGCTTCACTTCTCTGGGTAAACAGTCCGCTACAGCGCCCGGTGTGATCCCTGAAGCACAAATTCTGTGATTTATATACATATATATATATATATATATATATATATATATATATATATACACACACACACACACACACACACACACACACATATATATATATATATATATATATATATATATATATATATATATATATACACACACACACACACACACACACACACACACACACACATATATATATATATATATATATATATATATATATATATACACACACAGTGGTGTGAAAAAGTGTTTGCCCCCTTCCTGATTTCTTTTTTTTTTTTTGCATGTTTGTCACACTTAAATGTTTCAGATCATCAAACAAGTTTAAATATTAGTCAAAGATAACACAAGTAAACACAAAATGCAGTTTTTAAATGAAGGTTGTTATTATTAAGGGAAAACAAAATCCAAACCTACATGGCCCTGTGTGAAAAAGTGTTTGCCCCACCTGTTAAAACATAACTTAACTGTGGTTTATCACACCTGAGTTCAATTTCTCTAGCCACACCCAGGCCTGATTACTGCCACACCTGTTCTCAATCAAGAAATCACTTAAATAGGACCTGCCTGACAAAGTGAAGTAGACCAAAAGATCTTCAAAAGCTAGACATCATGCCGAGATCCAAAGAAATTCAGCAACAAATGAGAAAGAAAGTAATTGAGATCTATCAGTATGGAAAAGGTTATAAAGCCATTTCTAAAGCTTTGGGACTCCAGAGAACCACAGTGAGAGCCATTATCCACAAATGACGAAAACATGGAACAGTGGTGAACCTTCCCAGGAGTGGCCAGCCGACCAAAATTACCCCAAGAGTGCAGCGACGACTCATCCAAGAGGTCACAAAAGACCTCACAACAACATCCAAAGAACTGCAGGCCTCACTTGCCTCAGTTAAGGTCAGTGTTCATGACTCCACCATAAGGGCAAAAATGGCCTGCATGGCAGAGTTCCAAGATGAAAACCACTGCTGAGCAAAAAGAACATTAAGGCTCGTCTCATTTTTGCCAGAAAACATCTTGATGATCCCCAAGACTTTTGGGAAAATACTCTGTGGACTGACGAGACAAAAGTTGAACTTTTTGGAAGGTGTGTGTCCCATTACATCTGGCGTAAAAGTAACACCGCATTTCAGAAAAAGAACATCATACCAACAGTAAAATATGGTGGTGGTAGTGTGATGGTCTGGGGCTGTTTTGCTGCTTCAGGACCTGGAAGACTTGCTGTGATAAATGGAACCATGAATTCTGCTGTCTACCAAAAAATCCTGAAGCAGAATGTCCGGCCATCTGTTCGTGACCTCAAGCTGAAGCGAACTTGGGTTCTGCAGCAGGACAATGATCCAAAACACACCACCAAGTCCACCTCTGAATGGCTGAAGTAAAACAAAATGAAGACTTTGGAGTGGCCTAGTCAAAGTCCTGACCTGAATCCTATTGAGATGCTGTGGCATGACCTTAAAAAGGCAGTTCATGCTCAAACCCTCCAGTGTGGCTGAATTACAACAATTCTGCAAAGATGAGTGGGCCAAAATTCCTCCACAGCGCTGTAAAAGACTCATTGCAAGTTATCGCAAATGCTTGATTGCAGTTGTTGCTGCTAAGGGTGGCCCAACCAGTTATTAGGTTTAGGGGGCAATCACTTTTTCACACAGGGCCATGTAGGTTTGGATTTTGTTTTCCCTTAATAATAACAACCTTCATTTAATAACTGCATTTTGTGTTTACGTGTGTTATCTTTGACTAATATTTAAACTTGTTTGATGATCTGAAACATTTAAGTGTGACAAACACCGTTTCCCTGGCAAAAACTGGGGCCCCTGGATTGCCATCTTAACCTTTGTTCACTACAATGGACCCACCTCTGTGTCCAGTCAAAGTGCTTTTTCAATAGCTATCCCAAGCAGAGAGCTGATTTCAGGGTAAAAATGTTACCTTCAAACAAGTCTAACCTAAAATGCTACATTTATGTAACTGTTGGGATTACACTAACATACTGTTTGGTATTAAAATGAAGGCATTAAAGGAATATTCCAGGTTAAGCTCTGTCAGCATTTATAACATGTTGACAACTGCCACAGAAAATAACTATTTGGAATCGTTTTAAACCCAGCACTTTCCTTTAATTCTTGCTTTCCTTTTTTGACAAAGTACATTTTGGTAAATCAAGTATTTCCATGATGCAGAGACACTGCTTTTGTAATTTCAGTGCACACATGTACAGTATATATTAATATAAAATATCTATATATACATTTAAAGCACAAACAAACACACACACCTTAGAGCTATTGATGGAGATCGCACATCAACGTGGAGTTCACACTTCCACTGGCTAAAATACTCTGAAATTAGTTGTATCCACTATGCATCCGTTGTCACATCTCTGACAAAGATGGTATTTAAAATCTTAGCTATATTCACTTCTCTAGAGTTCATTTTTTAAGCTTACTAATCATCGGCATTGGATAGCTTTCCTGAGGTAAATCAAAGGAGAGATGCTATATATGCAGCGCTCCCGTTTAAATAATTGACAGCAGCAGCAATGATTTGACACCACATTAAAACAACAACAACAACAACAAACATTTATAGTAAGAGACTTTGTTTAATCAAAAACAATAGAAATACATTTTTTTGACCATATTTCAAATTTTTATAAAAACAGGCCATTGCGACTCAACTCATTTTGATGGAGCACATCACATTTACTGGAACATTCTTAAAGCATCTCATACTCATATAGAACTCTCAAGAGAGTATGAACTAAATACATCTCATACTCATATAGAACTCTCAAGAGTGTATGAACTAAATACATCTCATACTCATATAGAACTCTCAAGAGTGTATGAAAACATCATGCATCAATCTCTTGACTTTGTCAATTCTGATTAAATTGCTTTTAGATGCATACACCACCACATAACTTACCAGTCCTGTTGATACGCCAATTGCAAATACCAAAACCCACTTTATTGTTTCATACTTTCTGGCTTTCTGTAAGAGAAGAAAGCAATACATCTGGCAGGGAACATGGGATCACACAGTTATGATAAATGAAAATATCACACAATTTACCTTATAGAGCTTGGGAAACTATGCCTCTACGCATTGCATTCTGGGTAGTTACCGCCATGTTTCAGGACACGCTCATCAGTTATCAGATATTAGTACACAGCGATAATAAACAGAAAAAATACAAAAAACAATAAATGGACCGAACGAAAACCAATCGCACTCCATTTGAAATACGGTTTCCACGCCGGTCGTGAGTGCAATTATGTCAGTTAATTACACAACAAGCATTCACCACTGTTACGTATTTTTATCTGTATAATACAAACAATACCGTCTATTTCCAATACAACACAGTATCCACCACAGCTTCCGTGTCCTAAAGTCCCAACATGCATTGCGTTGCTGACGTCATGTTCCCAGAAGCTATTATCCAGCCCCTCCAAAACCTCCAAGTATAGCTCATTAATACACTGGTCATAATCCAAACTCTGGTATTTGAAAAACACAAATAAATACAACAGATCAGGCTTAAAGTTATTATCATTAGTAGTAGTATTGTAAGTGGGTAGTAAGTAGTTGACAAGTCCTGCCATGTGACATACCCCAACCAACTAATCTACTTTAAACAGCATTTGATAATTCATTTATAATTATAATACTGGCAGCTTTTATGATCATATACTAGTTGAGAGACCACAAAATATTCTAAAAAATTCATGTCACAACTAGTGAAGGCAAAATAATGGTGACCAGTTACAGCACCAAACACATGTATATACTTTTCTTTAAACACATACACATACTTGTACGCATATAGATATATTTTAACCTAAAATCTTGATATTAATTAAAAAAAGAAAAAAAAAAACACCATCCAATTATAATATGCCCATTCTTCACAGACCTCAGTCTTTTCTAGGCAATATTTCATCATCTTCTTCTCTGGTTTCACCCAGTATTGTCTAAGAAGGAAAAGTCAACAGTTAAATCAGGTTAATAGGTTCAGAACTTCAGAATATGACAATCTATATGCTTTAGAAAGTGACAATCCCAATCTTAGGGTTTCCTTATGATATTTTTTTAGGTTTGCAGGCTGGGAGAGGGACCCTGCCCAGATTTAACAGATGGCCTATGTGAACTCCAAACAATGGAGTGGCTCATGAAACACCAGCCAGCACATTTCTGACACTTCACTTCATCCTAAATACATAATGACTAATGCAAAATACTCCTATACAACTTTACTAAAACCTTACAATAAACAAATCAAAATAAAATAATTAATGGAGAACCCCCCCCCCCCCCATTAAGACAAGAAATAAAGGTTGTGTTTTATAATCTAGCTGCTTGACTAGACAGCATTTGGGGGCATTACCAGTCTCATGATACCCAAAATACTGTCTAGGTAGGAAACTCATTAGGGTTTGAGACACAGCCACAGTTACACCCCCACATTCAATGATAAAGCAGATACACTGTTTATTTTAGCAAGGTCTTTAATTGCTAGACTCATTGCTAATGTACACATGATTGACATGGTGCTGTTTGCAGTGAGTTTGGGTGGAGAACAACATGAGAAGTATAATTTGCAGAAATCATGCTCATACATTAAATAAGCAGGGCTGCGTTATAGCAGACCATACAAATAAATGAAGGCATACCAGCTCTTCTGGTGTTCAGGTTTCGCCTTCATTGCAGCACAATTTACAACACAAGCATCCTCTACACGCCATCTTCAACAACACACACACACACACACACACACACACACACACACACACACACACACACACACACACACACACACACACACACACACACAGAGCTGCAGCACACACGCATCACATGACCAACACAGACCACATCTGACGTATTCAAGCGCTCACTGGCTGCGCAGATATCACGCAAACATATTGGACTCAAGCGCACAATAGCTGCACATGTTTAACGCATACTGCTTTTTACTGGTTTTAAAAGTGCACTCAGTAATTTTTTCCTCTTTAAAAAAATATTTTACTCTTAAAGAAATGTAAATTTTGAAGCATATGTATAAAATCATGACCACTCACATGAGATGACGACTTTAGTCATATCAGTAACCTTATAAAAGCTGTTTTATTATACATGGGGCAGGGGCGCCCTCATGGGGACTGCCATTTTAGAATCACATGACCAGGTGAATACTACTGGCTTCCTGTAATCTCAGTAACTGTCTTGTTATTGGACAGTTTCACTCTTGGATTAAATTAATCATGGCTGATTGAGAATAGTGAATTTCTACAATGGCATCTGTAACCGAAAACTATTTGAATGATGCTGCATCCAAACCACTAGGTGTCACTGTAAGTCCAAGATGACACAAACAAAAAGTTACTGAGTGCACCTTTAAGCTGTGCGAGGAACACAACAAATTGAAGTGGTTAAATTTGTTACCATGTGTATGTGTAAATGATAAGTTTATCAAGGAATAGCTACAAAAAAAAACAAAAACAAATAGACAAATACAAACAAAAAGAAAATACAAAAAAATAAATAAATAAATAAACAATAGACAAACTGTTGTTATAATTGCTTTAAATTGTATGGTTACAGGTATTATGTTTCTATAAACAAAAAGGAACATTTCAAGAATAGAATAGAATAGACTGATAGACAGACAGACAGAGACAGACGGATGGATAGATAGACAGACAGATGGACGGAGGGACGGATAGATAGATAAATAGATAGATAGATTGTGGACGTGTGCACGTGTGCCTTTATCCTGAGCATATAGCTTATTTAATATTAATGAGTATGTGTAGTGTTTGCATCAGAATCCTTACATCCAATAGGGGGATGTTTTAAAATGAATGGGCGTGTCTTAAAAGAAGAAGGGGCGTGCTCTATGACTACTCTCCACGCTCACAGAAGCAAGACGCTCTTCTGTGCGTGTCTATGGGTACATCCTACAGCGCCGCCCTGGGACAGTAGCATTGTTCTCTCAGTAACGCCAAGAGGATCGGGAAAGCTTTAAGGTAATAAAGGAATGACATCTATAAATTATTACAGACAATCCTGGCATGGTACCCATGTGATTGTTTCATTTTCGGTACTACTGATTTATTAAAAGGACCGGTGTAGTCGTGCGGAGCCGCATGCTCCCTGTTTAGATCATCTCTCTCAAACGCAATGGAAAATATCAAATTATATTCATTTCTAAAACGGGTTATCATGTCGCTCTATACGCCGTTATTGCTTGGTTTACAACGCATGTCTTTAAATACCGCCTATACTTGCATACACGTGTCTGCATTACATTTGTCAAAGGAGAACTGTAATCGACTCATAACACTCAATACATTCAAATAACAGGCTATACCATCATTATCATTATAATCAAACGTCCTGCATTACTAATAATTAACTTTTATAATATAGGGAGACTGGGGCAATTGCAACATTTACACTTTCCTTAATATCTCATAGATTGAAACAAATCTACCTGCCATCTTTTGGTTAAGTAACATGCAAATGTGTCACTAGTAGGGGGCTAACTATACCATTACTGTAATACACATAAAGCCTATGAGAAAGACTTATCATAATATTGTACAAGAAGTGTGTAACAATGATAAAGTGCTTGGATGCTTTTGTAACACTACAAAATTATATTTACCCATTAAATTTCAAATAAGTGCACACACCAAAGTACTTATAATAGGCCTATGTCTTTGCTTTATTACTACTTATTAATATCACTGAATAGTTTTCGTCTGTATATGCTACTTATTCTTTTAGCTGCCAGGAATAATAAATGCAAAAGTCTAAGTGGAAAGTAAGTTGTGATTATTTGAAATGAGTTCAATTCTTTTGAAAATATACTGTCTTAAACCAGATATTTTAAAGATTAAGAAGTCATATAATTTTTATTAAAAGGAGCAATATATAACAGAGTTGTCTCCCCCGCCCCTCCTCCCCAGACTCCAAGCTCACGCGGGTTGCCAGGTTGGGGACACGCAACAGGAATGAGCAAACTGACAATGGCAAGCGACGAGACTTGCACTGTAAATTGATCAGCTAATTTATACGTTTACAATGTTTTTATTGTTCCAAATTATAAACCTGCTCATGTGGATTTTTTATAACTCTGTCAATGTTAGCTAGATGTATTGCTGGCTTCCATGGCTGCAGCGTACTGTGTTTGCCCGTTAACTTGTTTCAAATGTGGCAACACGGGGTGTCTAAATACTATTGGGAAATGGGCAGTGGGCGGGATCACACAGGCCAAAACACAAACAGAAATTACGGCCCGGGAACTAGGGATGGGCGGTACCACTTATTTTCTTTTCGATCCGAAACCAAGTACTTTTAGGCCAGTATTGCCGATATCGATACCAATACCGATACCTCTAATAAATTACATTTTTACAAATTCTTTGGATAAAACTAGTAACTTAAATTATAAATTTGTATATATTTATAGGCCTAAGCAGAAAATTATTAGGCTGCTTTGTTTACCTTTTAAAAATTAGTACTAAGTATAAGCAACAAATAAACCACAAAATTAACCATAGATATTATGATATGGCTACGATTACTAAAACAAAGTTACAATATGGATACTACAGTAATGCTGTAGCAAAACCATGGTTAATTGTATCAAAACCTTGGTTAATGGCCAAAAAACCCCCCCAAAAAAACATGGTTACTACAGTCGTAGTTACTTGTCATGGTTAATACAATATTACTCCAATAAATCCATGGGTAGTTTTCGTGTGGGTATCATTTATTAATGAGGATTAAAGATCATTATCAATGTTTTAACATCTGAATTTAAATAAGCCTGTAAAAATGGTCACACAAGCCCATTATAAAACATGTCATGTCTAGGTTTGTCATTACTTGGTGTGAATAACTCCAGATGCTGTTTTTCTGTCATTACCTCAGGAAAGCACTGCTCCCTCTTTGAACGAGTGCTATGAATGAAAGAATGAGCGCTGTCTGACTGCTAATGTATTTTAGCATTTCTGCGCGTCAAGATGAGCGGAAAAAAAATAGTTCCTGTGTAACTATTCGCTAATATAATTATTTTTTTCCACTTTGAAGCTTAGGAGATGCATTAATATTAATGTTATCTAAATAATAAGATCACTAATTAAAGAAAACAACTTCAGAATCAATATTTTTATGTGAGGATCGATATTCTTGATACCACATCAGTATCGGAAGTATCGATAGTATCGATCCGCCCATCCCTACCGGGAACGGACATTTCAAAGTAGAATATACTGGCTGTTGCATTGTTTTCAGAGAAGCTGGTATTTCAACTTAGCATATTTCCTAAATCTCTGATAACATATCAGGATAATTTTATCCTTTAGTACGGTAAATATATTACATATTGCACCTTTAATAACTGTTGTTACAATTGCACCAAACTCACATTGTAATTTGTCATTGTCATATTAACTTTAACCAACATCATACAGATAAAATAGAAATATTGTACGTTTCAATTCAAAGGCATCAAAACTGTAGACAGCAGAAGAAGAATACTGGACATTCAGAAATATTTTTTTATATCTTAAAATCAGATGTTTGTTTGAAATTGCCTAAAAAAAGTTTTTAAAGACTTTTATTATGTAATGTGTACAACGGAGAACACTGTGTAGATTGCTGTATCCCTCGACTTCCCTTTCCTGACTCATTACTTGAACTGACTGCAAGAAGTTAAGATATTAACTTATCTTAACTTCTTAGCTGCTTGATAGCTAGAGTGACACTAGTCAACCCCCCATGTCTCTTACATTTTCATCCGAAAATATCCCTCTCAGCCATTTTCAATGGAAGTCTATGAGCTTCGGTTGCTAGTGTGCTCTAGATGGTTGCTAGGGCATGGCTAGGTAGTTTCTAGACTGCTTGCTAGCTCGAGTGAATCAAGAGCCCACCCACCCCTATGTCTTTATGACATCTGACCCAGAGATAACACTTTCTAATTACTTTCTATCTTTCGTGGAATGCAAAAGGAGATGTTTAACAGAATGTTGACACTGCTCTTTTCTGTACAATGAGAATGAATGTTGACAGGGAGTACCATGAAAGTAGTCCATATGAATTGTGTGATTCTGAAAGATATACATAGCTTTCTGTGAAGAAAAGACAAGTAATTCACAGATAATAATCTCTTATCACTGCAGCTCTGAAATCTCATTCATGTTCAGATACAATATATTTAAATATGCCGCATCAAGCCGTGTAACACAGGTTCACCGCCAATGGTGCATCTTGTTTCTTGTAACCGATTGTGACACCAAATTTAATCATGTCCTTTTTCAATAGTGACATTACAAAAAAAATGGAGATTGCCTAATTCAATGTGATCAGGTTATCTAATGTTTTGTTGTGGTGTTGTTTAACCCCAGACACAGGAAACATGGTGAACCAAAGAGCAGATATTGGATGGCAGTCATCTAAGAGTGACTCGAGTGGGGCCAGTAACAGTGGAGAGAGCTCTAAAGAGAGTTCCAGGTGCTCCACCCCGGTATTGGATGGTGACCGCTCTGACCGCCTGCGGGACAAGATGAAACGGCGGATCGAGTCCGGGGACCGCTGGTTCTCCCTTGAGTTCTTCCCCCCTCGCACAGCCTCTGGAGCCGTCAATCTCATCTCTAGGTTGGCAAGCAAAAATATGGCTGGTTTCCTTTTTTGAATGAGTGAACCTCACAAAACCCATCAAGAACATGCGCAGGACATATTTCACCCCACAATCAAAAGAAAGATATAATTATTTATCCGAGCCTACCATAGATATACACAGTATAATCTTAATGGTCCTAAAAATTGGCTTAGTTTTCTAGTCAAGTCATTTTTATTTTTATAGCACTTTTACCAACACACATCGTTTCAAAGCAACTTTACAGAAAATCATGCATTAACAGAAAATGAAACTGTAATATCTATAAAGTCTTGAGTCATCATTGTGTAGTTTGATTAAATATGATTGTAAATTGTGTATAAAAATAAATAATTAAATCATAATTGTATTTAGAACCCCAGTGAGCAAGCCGAAGGCGACTGTGGCAAGGAACACAAAACTCCATAAAATGTTGGTCAATGGAGAAAAATAACCTTGGGAGAAACCAGGCTCACAGTGGGGGCCAGTTCCCCTCTGGCTAAACAACGGTGAGGTCTATCCTAAGTCCAAGGTTCAGGCAATGGCATATGCCCCCATATCCCATGTCCGAACAGTGTTAGCGAGACTATGCCACCGTTTAGGACCCAAACAGGAAAATGATCTACCTCCTTTTGTGGATTTTGATATTCTAGGAACTATTAACGTGGCAGAATTTTGCAATCGTAATGAACGTGATGGAATATAGCGTGGTAGAAGGTCACTGAAGTACTGTGGTGCTAGACCATTCAAAGCTTATACGTAGTTAAATGAATACAAAATTTAACAGGTAGCCATTAGCCAATGCAACGATGATAAAATGGGGCTAATATGATCATATTTCCTGGTTCTAGTCAGCACTCTGGCTGCTGCATTTTGAACCAATTTAAGTTTATTTATTGAACTTGCAGGACAACCAGTAATGCATTACAATAATCTAGACTTGAGGTCATGGACATATGAATTAGTTTTTCGGCATCAGCAACAGAGAGCATGTGTTGTAATTTAGCAATATTTCTGAGGTGAATAATTAGTACCTCTGTTTTGTCGGAACTGAGTAGAAGGAAATTTCTGGTTATCCAATCTTTGATTTCATTGCTACACTGCTAATTTGGAGAATTGTGAAATTTTGTTGGGTTTCAAAGAAATATAAAGTTGGGTATCGTTGGCATAACAGTGGAAACTTATTCCACGATTCCTGATAATATCTCGCAGGGGAAGCATATAATGAGAAAAGCAGAGGCCCTAAAACTGATCACTGTGGCACTCCATACTTAACTTTTGTTTGATTTGACAATTCCTCGTTTACACAGACAAAGTGGTAGCGGTCTGCTAAATAGGACCTAAACCATGCTAATGCAAGTCCACAAATGCCAACATAATTCTCAAGCCTATGAATGTCGTGATCTATGGAGTCGAAGGCAGCACTAAGATCTAAAAGCACTAGAAGAGAAATGCAGCCACGATCAGATGATTAGAGCAAGTCATTTGTAACTCTGATAAGTGCAGTCTCTGTACTGTTATGGGGCCTAAATCCTGACTGAAACTGTTCATATATACTATTTCTCTGTAGGAATAAACATAGTTGGGAGGACACTACCTTTTCTAGTATTTTCGACATAAACAGGAGATTTAAAATCGGTCTCTAATTAGACAATTTTCCAGGGTCAAACTGTGGCTTCGTAATAAGCGATTTGATAACTGCCATTTTAAAGTTTCTTGGGACATGTCCTAAGGATAGCGAGGAGTTAATATTAAGAAGAGGTTCTGAGGTTACAGAGAATATCTCTTTTAAGAGCTTAGTTGGTATTGGATCTAACATACATGTTGTGGCTTTTGATGTTTCGCTAAGTTTTGTTAGCTCTTCATGAGCTTTAACAGCGAAAGATTGAAGTTGCTGGTGAGGAAAATTATGATACACTGTTTTCTGAGGAACTGTGACAGACGATTGCATAATTTCAATTATATTTCTGATTATTTCAATTTTATCAGTAAAGAAATTGTTCATGAAGTCATTACTATTGTGCTGCGACGGAATATCTGGTTCAGTTGAGGCTTTATTTCTAACCAATTTAGCCACAGTACTGAATAAACACCTAGGATTGTTGTGGTTATTTTTTATGAGTTTGCTAAAATATTCTGACCTGGCAGCTTTTAGAGCCTGTCTGTAGCTACAGACACTATCCTTCCTTGCACTGTGAAATACCTCTAATATCCTTTTGTATTCTTCCACTTGCGCTCCATTTTCTGAGCTGCTCTCTTGAGAGCATGAGTGTGATCATTGTTCCATGGTGTGGAGCTTTTTTCTTTAATTTTCTTTAATCGAAGGGGGTGCGACACTATCAAGAGTGCTAGAGAAGTCTGTATTTATATTTTCTGATATTACAAGTTCTTCTAGACTTTTTGGCCTACTTTGTTATGAAAAATATTTAAATGGCTGAAAAGCCGTTACTGGGCAGTATGCTGTCGGAGCCAAAGCTTCGGATTTTGACCAATTGACTCTGTATCCTGAGAACTTGGAGAAAGAATTAATAATCCTGTGGAGGCAAGGCATAGATCTAGTGGGGTCGGAGACAAATAACAAAATATCATCTGCGTAAAGCAAAAGCTTATGCGCCACACCTCCCGCCATCACCCCTGGAAAATCATCTTCCCTTCTTATCGCGGCTGCTAATGGTTCCAGGGCAAGACAAAACAATAATGGGGAAAGAGGGCAACCCTGCCGGGTGCCCCTATCCAGAGTAAAATAATCTGAAATTAATCCATTTTTTTGTACCACCGCTACCGGATGTCTATATAGTAACTTAATCCATCCAAAAAAAGTATTCCCGAACCAGTATATTTCCAAAACCTTAAAAAGATAATCCCATTCTACCATATCAAACGCCTTTTCAGCTTCAAGTGAGATGGCAGCGACCGGAGACTGATCATTCACCACTGACCACATGATATTGATGAAACGCCTAATGTTATCAGAAGAGCTATTGCCCCAAATAAACCCCACCTGATCTATATGTATAAGAGATGTCATTACTTTACTTAATCGGTTAGCCAAAATTTTTGACAAAATTTTAATGTCTAGCTGAATCAGGGAAATTGGACGGTAACTCTTACACTCGCTTGGATCTTTGTCCTTTTTAAGAATCAGACTGATCCGGGCTTGTGTCATGGTTGGTGGAAGCTTTCCATTCATTAATGATTCAGTATAAACTTCTAACAAAATTGGAGCCAGTTCTGTAGCATAAGATCTAAAAAAAATTCAGCGGAAAAGCCAGCTGGCCCTGGAGCCTTGCCTGTAGGTAAGGCCTTAATTACCTCATCAAGCTCCTCCAAGGATTTTGCAAAAGGGATACATTAAAGTGCATACTATATGATTTCTTTTTCTCCATATGTGGCAACACCTCTAAACTCACCAGGGCGAAGATGTTTCCAATGGAGCAATCAACAACAGATGAAATGAGGGATTTAGATATAAATCTATTCTAGAATAAATCTTATGGACTGATGAAAAAAATGTATAGTCCCTAACAGATGGGTTCAAAAGTCTCCAAATATCTGTAAGACCAAGATATTTACACATCCTGTGAAGTGCCAATGTTGCTCTAGGGGGCTTACACACTTTTGCTTCACTATGATCAAGTACTGAGTCCATCAAAAGATTAAAGTCTCCTCCCAATATTATATCATGAGGGGTGCGTGCGGCTTGCAACATCCCTTCAAGATCTATAAAAAAGCCCTGATCATCAGCATTAGGTGTGTAAATATTAGCCAAAATCAACCTTTGCCCCTGAATTTGTACTAAAACAGTAATGACTCTTCCTAATTTATCATTAATCTGTTTGAGACATTTGAATTGTAGATGTTTACTTATCAATGTAATGACTCCCCTGCTCTTACTTGAGCCAGCAATAAAGAAAAAATGTCCACCCCATATCTTCCCAAATTTTTCAGCTTCCTGTAGGGAAAGATGCGTTTCTTGGAGAAACACAATATCATATTTCTTACGTTTAAGAAAAGAAATAACCTTCCATTTTATGGGGTGCCCCAACCCATTCACATTCCACGTGGAGAGAGACAATCCACTCATATTAACATTTGACATTTTGACATATTAAAGAAAATAGATTATATGTCAAAAATAAAATTATAAAGACCACATTCCAAAATTAGTGCTACAATCAAACCCTGAACCTCCCCCAGAACCAAACAAATAGAAAAAAGAAAAACATGCGCATTAATCCCACAGACCTCAATGAGCTTAAATCACACAATTCAATTTATATGTAAAATAAGCAAATTTTTTGTTACCTTCACTTCAATAAATACAAACCTGAATATTAATGAGAAGGCTGCTGCATGTCATGGGGGCATCTGCTGCCATCTGTTGGGGGAAAAAAACATGGCAAAAACATGACAATTTCATAGCAGTGACAAGTGTAGCCTATAGGTGTCCTCAGTGTTCATCTTATTGTTGCTTGGTATCTGTAACTCAATGCTGTAACTTAATTTCCAGATATTATCACAAGTTATGCATTTGGATATATTTTGACATTATAAAAAGACTATTATTTATCAAAGATTATTTTTTTATTTTTTTTGCATGGGAACTGTGTTTTATAACAAAGATGTAAAGATATATATATTATTATTATTATTATTATTATTATATTTTTTTTGGAAGGGTAAACTTTTCCCACAGTGTATTCAGATAGTTCTGTAAGTGTGTGTGTTCTGTATTGTGGCTGTCACAGTCTCATCCATCTATTACCATTCATGTCCTTGTGTGTGTGTGTGTGTGTGTGTGTGTGTGGTGTAGGTGGGTGAGTGTGTGGGTATAGGTATGGGTGGTTTCTGCACTGTGGCAGTTTTATAGTCTCACTTATTCATTTTTCCATTCATTTCAATGGTCGGTCAAATTTGACCACAAACAGTACAAGTGCTACTTTTTATAGAAAACTATTTAAACTTAATGGAATCTTTTCAAGATTAATATATATATATATATATATATATATATATATATATATATATATGTATATATATATATATACATATAATTTTATTTATATATATAATTTTATTTTTGTGTGTGTTTAAATAGTAAAGAGGAAAAGTCACAAAATTTATACCTCTCTATAGAATTATACGATTTTTATCAAAAAAGAAAAAAATCAAATCGGTGAAAAATGACCAAACAGAACTTGAGGGTTAAACAAAATTGAATGGACAAATTTAGTAAACACCGAAATAAACAAAAATTCTTAACTATAATAACCCTTAACTGTACATATTTTTGTGAGATTCACCCAATTATGTGCTACTAATTGCAATGTCTTGTTCTTGTGTGTTAGATTTGACCGCATGGGTTCTGGCGGTCCTCTCTTCATTGACATCACCTGGCACCCCGCTGGAGATCCGGGTTCAGACAAAGAAACATCTTCCATGATGATAGCGAGCACAGCAGTCAATTACTGCGGCCTGGAGAGCGTCCTGCATTTGACATGTTGCAATCAAACGAAAGAGAAGATCACAGCACATTTGAACAAAGCCAAACGGCTCGGCTTAAAGAACATCATGGCTCTGAGGGGAGGTACGACTTGTGATGCTTTCAGAAAAAAAAAAACAAAAAAAAAAACACTAAGGTTTAACAAAAAAGACAACATGGTTATGTTCAGAGTGGAAAACTAGTGCACTGCTTACAGCATACTGTGCAGGATACACTGTATGATGCCTACTGTTTTTTTAAATAGTAAGTGAAACCGTATACATTGTATCTGTACATTATCCAGTTTATTACACGGCTAGTTCTCAAATAAATACATGGACATTAAATATTGATTTTAGTTAAAATTATTTGATTATATGAGAAAAGGAGAGCGTGGAGTGATAAAAGCGACATGAAACTAGCACATCTATTAAGTAAATCTATTGCATAGGACAACGTTATACAGTTTGGTGCTCATTTTCCAAAAATATTTATTTTTGAAAACATCCCAACTGCCTAAAAGTTTTCACAGTACTGTACATTTCAAACCATATTATTCTATGTTGTCATCACATGACCTTAATAATGTTACATATTTAATAAAGTCTTTCATTTTGACAGTCCAATCAAATAATGAGTAAAAGAGATGTTAAAAATCATAGCTGGATATTACTTCTGGTTTATTTGTCACACTGGAAATGGAAGGTCAAGTCGAGCATGTTACATTACATACGGCATACTAAAAGTTAAAGGACAGAGAAGCAAAAGGAGGTTCGAAAGGAAATTGTGCTGTTGTTGCAGATCCTGTTGGTGAAGACTGGGTGGAGGAAGACGGAGGTTTCAACTATGCCACAGATTTGGTCAAACACATTCGCTGTGAATTTGATGACTACTTTGATATCTGTGTTGCAGGTGAGAATTATACTGAGAAAAAGTTGTGTTTTCTGAGGCATGCATCACTATTAATATTGCCCCAAACCCTAAGTAAACATAAACTTTGCTGCGTAACTTGTCCCCCACCGGTTGTGCTATAGACATAAATGACAAATCATGTGGCTTGTTGAGGAGAGGTATGTTACTACTTTTCTAAGCAATCAGGCTTTTAATTTTTGCCTGGTGGATGATTAAACAGATGAAAAAAATCCCACAGACTTACATTGAAGGACCCAAGCCATATCTAGACACAAGGGCCCATATTCACAAAGATTTTTACCTTAACACTAGGAGTTCTCCGAAGTGTTCCTAGCTGAGAGTTTCTGCTTAAAACCTATTCACAAAAGTGCTAAGAGCAAGTTTTATAAGGAAATCTTAAGGTAAGAGTACGGCAGAGTTGACCTTGTTGCTATGGATGACGTCATGTTCTATAAATTTGGTCTCTTAAATTGGGCAAAGTGATTGGTAGATGGGGAACTGCTATTTGTCAGCAAATTAATTATAGACAGACAGCGGGAAGTGTGTATTATTATAGTTATTTTTATAAACTGCCTTTTCAAAAGACTACAAGCATAAAATAGCTGTGAATAATACAGAACTCACACCAAAGAAAAGACAAAGGAAGGTTTTTGCTTTTTGCTCGAAACATAATAAATGGTAAATTTGGAGGCGGCATCACCGTTAAAGTGAATAAGGAAGCATGGAAACAAATAGGTTTCCACATTAATGTGGCATTTCCTTTAATTTCCTGAAATATCAAAGTGTGTGAGAAATGGTGGCATTCACTTCTCCTAAATACAGGCGCAGAATAGAGACTTGGGTTGGACTCCTTTGACTTGGGCTAGTAAGCAACCACCTAGCAACCACCCAGAACACCCTAACAATTGCATGGCACTAAAAACCACTCAGAACACTTTACAACAGCATAGCAACACCTTGGCAACCACACGTAACCACAATGTGTTTGCATTGTCGCAAGACACATTTTGCACAGGATTTTCTTCAGTAAACGTGTTTGTTCATTATGATTTCTGCATGATTGTATTATTCCTCTTTTGTAAGTCGCTTAGGATAAAAGCGTCTGCCAAATGAATAAACGTAAATGTGATCCTCTAAAACTGGACGACTCGAACTTTCCATGTCTGTAATGACAGGTTACCCCACGGGCCATCCTGAAGCAGAGAGCTATGAAGGAGACCTCAGGCACCTGAAGGAGAAGGTTGATGCAGGTGCACACTTTATAGTCACTCAGCTCTTCTTTAGAGCAGAGACCTTCCTTAAGTTCATCAAAGACTGTCGGGCCATTGGCATCACCTGCCCCATTCTGCCAGGCATCTTCCCCATCCAGGTACAAAGACACATGTACACGCACACCACAGGATATTGAATGCACAGGATGTTGAATTGCAATTTCAATTGAACTGGCCACAGCCATAGGATGTTGAGCTGGAATTTGAATTGAATTGGCCTTGGCCATGTGATGTTGAGTTGAAATTTGAATTCAATTAGCCACACCCATGGGTTGTTGAATTGCAATTTGAATTGAATTGGCCATGCCCACGGGATGTTGAATTGGAATTTGAATTGTATTGGAATTTGAACTGAATTGACCATGCCCATATTTTATTTAATTGGAATTGGAATTTAATTGGCCATACCCACAATATACTGAATTGGAATTTGAATTAAATCGGCTATGGCCACGGGATGTTGAATTGGAATTTTAATAGTATTGGGATGTGAATTGAATTGATCATAAAAAGGCAAACACTTTTCAGAGAAATGGCGGTGGGGTAACAGTTGCTAAGACAGGATTGGTCAGAAATACATTAATGCGGGGCTTGGCAAAGGGTCAATTCAATTTGAATTGTACTGGCCATGGGATGTTGAATTGGAATTTTAATTAAATTGGCCATACAAACAGGATTTTTAATTGAAATTTGAATTGAATTGGCCACGCCCATAGGATATTGAATTGGAATTTGAACTGACCACACCCATATTACATTTAATTGGAATTTGATTTGAATTGGCCACACCCCACATTCTTTTTAATTTGAATTGGCCACGCCCCACAAGATGTTCAGTTGTAATGGCAGGTAGAGGAATTTACTGAATTGCAATTCAACACAGTCAAACAACAGAGGAATTTCATTAGTCAACCATGGTGCATAGGGGGTGGGAAGTTAATTTATTAAATGTGATGGAATATATATAAAATCAAATACACATTTCTATAGGTGGCATTTCAGTAATTTATTATTAATATCTAATGTTTATGTTTATGTTGCACTGGCTGATATGGTAGTGTTGGACGTATACTGACACCTTGTGACTACTGACAGTTTTCGGTTGCCAATAGAAATGTGCTGTTTGCAGTCAGCTATGAATATTTAAATCAGCGAGACATTACGTAAATGATAAGATGTGTGCTATTACTTTTTTAAGCAAACAGATTTACAATTTTTCATCTGGTGGTCAATAAAATGGGTGAAAAAATCTAATAGACTTGCATTGATGGAGATAGCCGAGTCATATCTAAAGACCAGAATATCATAGAGAGTTGAGGAGGGGCTCATTCCACTTCGGCAGGTAAGCAACCACTAAACAGCCATCCAGAATACCTTCACAAGTTAGCATAGCAATGCCCTGTTAACCACCCACAACAATAGTTTTTTTATCATGCCAAACCTTTTTCACGTGCAGAGTTCCTCTTTTTGCACTTACATGCTGTCATTAATGTGAAACTGCAATTCATATCTTGCATTCTCTGCTCAGGGCTATCACTCTTTGCGGCAGCTGGTCAAACTGTCCAAACTGGAAGTGCCGGAGGAGATCACGCAGGTCGTTGAGGCCATTAAAGATAATGATGCTGCCATCAGGAACTACGGCATCCAGCAGGCGGTGGAGATGTGTAAGGTTCTGCTGAACAGTGGGGAGGTGCCGGGACTCCACTTTTACACACTGAACAGAGAGGTGGCCACCATGGATGTGCTCAGACAGCTGGGTTTATGGGCAGAAGATCCACGGTGAGTCACTTACAAACGTGTCATCTTTCTTTTTGTTTCTCCGTTATGATGGGGAATACTACCAGGATACTACATAGTGTATAATTTTATTAATTAAAGAGAATTTTGTGGTGGTGGAAAATTTTTGAATTGTCTTGAAAAAATGGGCTTTGAAAATATCATTTATTTTGTTTCAGGTTGAAAAAATGACCCGTTCTGTGATATTTCACATATCATATAGATTCACATTTACACTGTTCAAAAATGTTCTTTAGGCGACCTCTGCCCTGGGCCATCAGTGCTCATCCGAAGCGCAAGGTAGAAGACGTCAGGCCAATCTTTTGGGCTTCACGGCCTAAGAGCTACATCTACAGAACACAGGACTGGGACGATTTTCCCAATGGAAGATGGTACAGTTTTCTGCCACATTTCTGAGCTCACAAGACTTCAACTCTGTTTGTGTGGGTACTTCAAGATGTGTGAATTAAAGTGTTTGCCTCTTTATCAGGGGTAACTCCTCTTCACCCGCGTTTGGCGAGCTGACAGACTATTACCTGTTTTACCTGAAGAGTAAGTCTCCTAAAGAAGCCCTGCTGCAGATGTGGGGGGAGGAACTAACTAGCGAGGAGAGTGTTTATGAAGTCTTTACTAACTACATTACGGGCCAAACCAACCGCAATGGACACAAGGTAGAGTAACGTCCAGCCAACATCAGTAGGGATGGGAATGTAAGGAATTTAATGATTCTGGGTTTGATACCAATTCCACTTAAAGGAATAATTCACCCTAAAGGAAAATTCTGTCATTATTTACTCACCCTGATGTTTTTTTTTTGTTTTTTTTGTTTTTTTGCCATTTATAAAAGGGAATACTAACTTTGGTCTATCAAGCTTCAAAAATGAAATAAAAAACATTAATACACAATAGAAATCACTTTTTCTCTGCTTTTATGGTGTTTTTTGTCAGAGTGTGTAAATAATAAAATAATTTCTGGGTGAAATATTCCTTTAACAGTTTCGATTCCTTAAAGGGTTAGTCCACCCAAAAAACGAAAATTATCTCATCATTTACTAACCCTCATGCCTTCCCAAGTGTGTATGACTTTCTTTTTCTGCAAACACAAACAAAGATTTTTAGAAGAATATCACAGCTCTGTAGGTCCATACAATGCAAGTGAATGGTGGCTAGAATTTGTGAAGCTTTAAAAAGCATATAAAGGCAGCATGAAAGTAATCTATATGACTCCAATGGTTTAATCCATGCCCTCAGAAGCAATATGATTGGTCTGGGTGAGAAACAGATCAATATTTAAGTCTTTTTTACTATAAATCTCCACCTTTGACAAGCCCCAACCAGTAGGTGGCAATATGCATGAAGAATGTGAATTGCCAAAAAACTAAAGAAGTGGAAGTGAAAGTGGAGATTTATAGTAAAAAAGGACTTAAATATTCACTTAAAAACAGTAAATATTGATCTGTTTCTCACCCACACCTATCATATCGCTTCAGAAAACATGGATTTAACAACTGGAGTCGTATGGAGTACTTTATGCTGCCTGTGTGCTTTTTGGAGCTTCACATTTTTGGTCACCATTCACCTGCATTATACGGACCTACAGAGCTGAGATATTCTTCTAAAAATCTTAATTTGTGTTCAGCAGAAGAAAGTAAGTCATACACATCTGGGATGGCATGAGGGTGAGTTAATGATGAGAGAATTCTTTATTTTTGGGTGAACTGTCCTTTTAATGGTTTCATTGCATATGTGTCCTAAATACCCTTAGAATGTGCTGCAAGTTAAATATACTGTGTGTACATGTTGAATGTATGTATCATATCTATGTGCTTCCTGTAGGTGATGTGTCTGCCATGGAACGATGATCCTTTGGCTCCAGAGACCAATCTGTTAAAGGACGAGCTGGAGAAGGTGAACCGCAGAGGTGTACTCACCATTAACTCTCAGCCCAACATTAACGGCAAAGCCTCCTCCGACCCCATCGTGGGCTGGGGCCCTGCAGGAGGATATGTCTTTCAGAAGGTCAGCAAAACACTATTCAACACTGTTAAAGGAATAGTTCACCCAGAAATATAAATTTGGTCATTATTTACTCACCCTTATTTTGTTTCAAACCTGTACGACTTTCTGTCTTGCATGGAACACAAAAGGAGATATTTAGCAGAATATTGACACTGCTGTTTTCCATACAATGAAAGTGTATGGGGACACGGGGGCTATCGAGCTCCAAAAACAACAGAAAAGGCATCATAAAAGTGCTTTTACAGTTGTCTATATTTGGGGTTTTCAAACTTTTCTATGCCAAGTACCCCCAAATATATGACACCCTTGCGAGGGACCCCTCTTCCTAAATATATTTTCATGTATAAAGACCAAATTTTACCGTGTTAGAAAAAAGTGTGATATTTTAAAGATAACATGTTAGTGAAATCATAATAATCGTCTTTTATATTGTTGTACTAAAGCCAAAAGAAATTAAGTAAACCGAAAATATTGATTTTGAATTAATTTTACAGTGTATCTTTTTTATCACCTTATTTTCACTATTAATGTTTATATATAAACCCTGAGAAAAATGTGTTCAATGAATTAATTACTGCCAGCTAAAAGTTTAAGAATTTTATTTTGTATATTACCTACATTCAGATTTTATTTTTTAAATATTTAAAATGGCTATCAACATTAAGCATGAGATAATCATGATTAATTTTTAATTTTCAACCAGTCTTTAGAAAGCAGAATGAAACAATAATAATGTCAAACTTTGTTTTTCTAAATTTTTACACTTTTAATTTTTGACATTTCTGTGGACCTTCTAGCATACCTTGTGGCCCCCCAGTTTGAAATCCCTGGTCTATATGATTGTGCTTGTATTCCAAGTGTTCTGAAACCATTGCTTTGTGTGAGGAACAGAGCGAAATGGAAGTTCTTCACTGAAAATCTTCCCTTCTGCCGCAGCTCTGAAATCTCATTTGAATATATATATATATATATATATATATATATATATATATATATATATATATATATATATACAGTACTATGCAAAAGTCTTAGGAACATAAGATGTTTCACAAAAACATTTATTTTAAGATAGTTATGTATATCTTCAGCTTTAGTGTGTCAATAGGAAATATACATTTTAGACTCCCAAATATTACTTTTGTAAATAGAATAGATTTGAATAGAAGAACAGGGAGCCCTACAACAGATGTCATGACCCCCACAGACCCCCTACTGAACATCGAGTCAGTCTGAGATTACATATAGAGACAGAAGCAACTGAGACAGCCTAAATAGATAGAAGAACTGTGGCGAATTGTCCAAGCTTGGAACATCCTATCCTATACCAGCCACCAAGAAAAACTGTGTCCAGGAATACCTAGGCTAAGAGAACTGGTGCTGTTTTGAAGGCAAAGGTGGTCACACCAAATATTGATTTAGCTTTTTTGTTTTTATGTTTACTGGACTTTGCATCCTTACTATTTAACATTTTTCACCATATAATTTCAACATTATATGCTCTAGTGTGTGTATATATATATATATATATATATATATATATATATACACACACACACACACACACACACACACACACACACACTAGAGCTGTCGATTTAACGTGTTAATTTGGTGTGATTATGGAAAAAATAATGCGTTAAATGTAAGGACCTGAGCACCGATGTCTTTAAATGTCTTCCAATTAAGTATAATTATGCAGTGTGTGTCTGAGTTCAGAAGTGATCAGGTTTAGTAGAGCTTGAAAAACTGGGGGAACTGTGCACTTGGTGATTTGAGAAACTTTCAGAGAATGAGGAATCTCAAATGTTTTTGGAATTGGTTTACTCATATTTTTTCCCCTTTATTCAGCATATCTTTTACCTTTTGATATCAACAGGCATACCTGGAGTTTTTCACATCAAATGAGAATGTTACTGCACTTCTGCAAGTGTTAAAGAAATATGAACCTCGTGTGAACTACCATATAGTCAATGTAAAGGTAAAACACCAGTTACCCCCTTGAAAGAAACAGACTATATTATGTAATATACAGTTTTTACAATTTACATTTTGAAATCTTGTTTGTAGGGCAGGAATATTACGAACGCTCATGACATGCAGCCCAACGCTGTGACTTGGGGGATTTTTCCTGGACGGGAAATTGTTCAGCCCACTGTGGTGGATCCAGTGAGCTTCATGTACTGGAAGGTGACAATTATTTTCAGCCACTTTTCTTTTATGAAAAAACAAAAACAAATTAGTGTTTTTACAAACCCTAGTCAGTCGCCTCGATGTCTACACTCTACATAGGTAGCTAGCAGCCTTCTGAAGCAGTATCCTTATGATGTTCATTTCAATAAGTAGTAATGGGAATAAGCAGGGACTAACTGTATTAATATCAAGGTTCTGGATAAAAGAGTACTCACTCATTTACTTTATTCAACATAGTGAGTATTGCATAGTTCACTAAATGAGGAAAACATGATGGGAAAATGAGTATTAAGACACAGCTAATGACAATACTGTGCATTTTATATGACGTTACATATGCATTGCGTCCCGAAAGATGAAAAAAATAAAATAAATACTTGACATCTGATCTGACCACTCAGACGCATCCCAAAAAATCAGATTTTGTGGTTTGGATTGGATTATTAAAAAATCATATTTCTGTGTTTTTTACTGTTCAGAATACAAACAACAAAACATATGTGTCTGTCTGAACAAAGCTTTTAAGGCACGTTTATGAGGCGAATTGTTGATGAATGGCATTTTCAAATATAAAGCGATGTGAATGATGATCGCGTTAACACATTCACGACTTTACAATAGGTGGCGCTAATTGGCAAGCAATTTTACCCCGGTACAGAAGGTTTCACAAAGCACCTTTCAGCTGGTCTGCCCTCTGCCCATCGCAGATGAGAAGAAGAATGACAAGTTTATAAACAAACGAGTTTGCTAGCAAGCAGAACGGAAAAAAGAAAACTGATTTCTCTACAAGCTGCAGCATCGTTGACGAGTTTGATTTTGATTTGACCAACGAGAAATAAAACATTTGAAACACTCGAGACACATTTGAGAAATCTTTGTGAAAGTTTGTTTGGTGTGCAAAGGCCTTAAAGGGATAGTTCACCCGAAAATGAAAATTCTCTCATCATTTACTCACCCTCATACAATCCCAGATGTGTATGACTTTCTACTGAACACAAACGAAGATTTTTAAAAGAATATCTCAGCTCTGTAGGTCCATACAATGCAAGTGACTGGGTGCCAAAATTTTGAAACACCAAAATGCACTTAAACACAGGGTAAAAGTTATCCATACGACTCCAGTGGTTTAATCCATATCTTCTGAAGCAATATAATAGGTGTGGGTGAGAAATATTCAAGTCCTTTTTTACTATCACTCTCCACTTTCACTTTTCTTCATGCATATCGTCACCTACTGGGCAGGGAGGAGAATTCATGGTAAAAACGGACTTAAATATTGATCTGTTTTTCGCCCACACTTATCACTTCAGAAGATATGGATTTAACCACTGGTGTATTTTATGCTGCTTTTTGCTGCTTTTTGGAGCTTCAAAATCTTGGCACCATTCACTTGCATTGTATGGACCTACAGAGCTGAGATATTCTTCTAAATTTGATTATGTTCAGCAGAAGAAAGTAAGTCATTCACATCTGGAATGGCATGAAGGTCAATAAATGATGAGAAGTTTCATTTTTTGGTGAACTATCCCTTTAAAGAGTCTATAAGGTTTTAAAGGAGTTGTTAAAACGACACCATCTATGTGTGACACTTCCAAAGTCCTCATTCACATCACATTTAAACATCCTTCAGGTTTAGACAAACTTGACACTCTTACGAGCGCACTCGCCATTATTAATCCTCTGATAAGAGCCGAGATAAAAATTTAAAAGATAAAGCAAACTGAGCCCAGTTGTGTCTGTTTCACAGGACGAGGCATTTGCGCTATGGATTGAACAGTGGGCAAAGCTGTACGAGGATGAGTCGCCCTCCCGTATGATCATTCAGTACATCCATGACAACTACTTCCTCGTCAACCTCGTGGACAACGACTTCCCTCTGGACAACTGCCTGTGGCAGGTCATTGAAGACATGTTTGCTCTGCTGGACTCACCTCAAGAAACTCTGGACGAGGGAAGCAGATCGTAGCATCACAGTACAGAAAAGTCTGTCAGCGCTGCAGTTTGATCCAGAGACCTCAACATGCAAACACACAGTACTTTACTGTAATGACGCACAATGTTTTAGACAGATGTGTTTTTCAGAGAACTATATGAGACAATTAACTTTAATTGACCATTAAAGGAATAAGGAATAGTTTGCCCAAAAATGAAATGAAAAATGAAAATTCATGACGTACCAAGCCTGTATGACTCTGTTGCACACAAAAAGAGAAATTTAGAAGAATGCATTGGTCATTCAATGCAGTTGCAAAGAATTGGAAATGGAGCTTTCAGACTTCAAAAAGAATGCAAAAGCACAATGAAAGTAGTCCATATGACTTGTGTGCTATATTCCAAGTGTTCTGAAGCCATACGATATAAGATACCAAAATTTAAGTCGTTATTCACTGAAAATGTTTATATCCTTCCAGTTCTCCTTGGTATGATCGTGAGAATAATCTAAATGATTCTTTCGAAATCAGTCATTGCTAATTCTCTCATGAGGCACCATGAATTTGTCAAAGAGTACAAAGGTAGATGTCAAGATTTTCAGTGAATAACGACTTAAATGTTGGTCTGTTTCTCACAAAAAGTTATCGAATGGCTTCAGTAGTTGTATGGATACTTTTACATCCTTTTTAAAGCTTGAAAGCTCAGTGCTTATTGTAACTGAACTGAAGCGAGTGACCACTACAGAGTTGAAAATTTCTCCTCTTGTGTTGCATGGAAGAAAGTCATAAGGGTTTGGAACAGCATGAGGTTGAGTAAAATATGACAATTGTTTGGTGATGTATTCCTTATGGGGAAGGCAATATAGGTATTACAGTTGTAGCAATATGATTTGAATTTACACTACACAAAAGATTATTTGCCTTAATATTTGATGGAACTTGAATTGGCAGAGGCTACGTTGGATGCCATTTCTTATGTTTTTAAGCTAGTTTTAAACTATTTATCGAACGTATTCTGGATACTGCATATGTTCAGTATGACTGTAAAAGCAAGGAACTGCCTGCTGCATGTATGGCAGGTGAAATGTGTGGACCCAAAATACAGTACATATGCCTACTGTACTTCACTAAGACTTTATAGGTGGATGTGTCAAAAAAAAAAAAAGTTTTTTTTTTTTTTTTTACTTATATTTTGCAAAAAAATACCTATTTTAGAACCATTAAGACCATCAATTTCCCTAAAATTCTCATTACTGTAACACAGATGTTTTACTTTTGAGCATGTAATTTCGTTTTGAATTATGGAGGCCAGATATTGCCAGAGATAATTGCGATGAGATTCACCCTTATGGTATTTTACTGTCATGAGAGAACTGATAGCAGAGGAATAATTGGTTGCATGGTGACAGTGGCAATTTGTGATTACTATTGAAATAAATAAAAGATGGATGTGGTGCCCTTATAGATCTGAAACATTTTGTTTATTTTTTGTCTCTTTTCCTATGTGGCCTTTTTCTCTTTTTACCAATAGAGCAGTCTGACCATTTTTATTCTGCTGGCAATATATAGCTCAATAAACAATGCTCGCCCCTGTAAACACAGCAAGTTTATTGGCATTACCACTTAGAATGTTTTGTTTGCCTGTGATTCATACATTTTCAAATATGTTTGGAGTTCACCTAAATCTCAAAGTCCATGCCACCGCTAGACACATCACCGCTGATTTTGTAAAGACAAACTATAGGAGAGTAGGACTGGGTTTGCTGATCAGCAGATGTTACGTTGATGTCAGCTGTACACATTGGACTCCTCGTACGGTGTCTTATCTTCTCAGATGAAACACAACACTTGGAAGGAGGCCAACAGTCATAGCATGAACTTGACCTCATCTGTGCTCAAGCAGGCATGAGCAACGTCATCAGTTAAAGTCATTATTACAGAATTTGTATAGTTTTTCTACTTTAAATCACTGTTCTCTATTTTGAAAGGAATGTCTCATTTTCTCTGTATGTGTGTAATGCCCTGTTTACACCGGATATGGGCGAAATCGCTCCCATTATAATCAATGCTGATGCTGTCTACTGTGAAAACATCCAACGCGACATACTAACTGTGGTCAGACGGCGCGTTCTATTGCTGACGTGCTGCAGAGCTATTCCAGCCACTTTATTATCCCATCTGTCCGAAATAAAAAATGTACTTACCAAATATCAGACGTGTTAATCTTTTTGCCATGAATTATATATAAAACATCGTCTGATTGTTACATTAAAGGTGCACTCAGTATTTGTTTTATTATTTTTTTTATATAGAATAAGAAATTAATTGTCATTTTGAAACACACGTATAAAATCTTGACCACTCACTTGAGATGAAGACTCCAGTCATATCAGTTAACCTTATAAAAGCTGTTATATTTTACATGGAGAGGGTCCCCTGATGGAGGCTGCCATGTTAGGATCACATGACCAGCCAAATTCGATTTGCTTAATCTCAGCAACCACCCTGTTATTGGACACTTTCATTCAGGATTTAAATCAATCCTGGCTGGCTACAAATAGTGAATGTCCTCAATGGCATCCTTAACTTAAAACTATTGCATTTGAATAATGTTACATCCACACCACTAGGTGTCAGTGTAAGTCCAAGATGACACATTCGATAAATTATTGAGTGCACCTTTAAAGGGATTGTTCACCCAAAAATGAAAATTCACTTTTCATTTACTCACCCTCATGTCATCTCAGATGTGTATAACTTTCTTTCTTCAGCAAAACACAAACTAAGATTTTTAGAAAAATACCTGAGCTCTGTAGGTCCATATAATGCAAGTGAATGGTGACCAGACCTTTGTAGCTCCAAAAATCACACACATAAAAAGTAATCCATATGACTCCAGTATAAATCCATATGTTCAGAAGCAATATAATAGTTGTGGGTGAGAAACAGAACAATATTTAAGTCCTTTTTTACTCTAAATCTTCACTTTAACTTACTTTCAGATGTGAAAGTGAAAACAAACAGGCACCACATGTGACTGTTAGATGTAAAAGTGAAAGTGGAGATTTAGAGTCAAAAAAGAACTGAAAGGAATAGTTCACCCAAAAATGAAAATTTGCTGATAATTTACTCACCCTCAGGCCATCCAAGATGTATCCGAGTTTCTTTCTTCATCAAAACAGAATTTAAGACTCTTAGGATTTAATTTCAGGCCTCCTCCTTTAAACAATGCAAGTGAATGTCCTCCATTTTTTGACGGTCCAATATGCCTATTTAGGGTGCATCAAAATAATCCACACGACTCCAGTCGACAAATAAAGTTCTTCTGTTGGAAAACGATTGATTATTTTTAGAAACAAAACAGTACTTATATACTTTTTAACTACAAATGTTCGCTTCTGTACATCTCTGTGACGTGCGCTCATGAGAAGGATGACGTAAACTCGTTGGTAAGGTCATGCATCACGTGGAGGAGTCAGGAAGCGAGAACTGTGAAATTCTTAATACTTCTGGTTAAACATGGAAAATGATTAAACTTCTGAAAGAATCAATTTCCTTTTTGATTTAAAACAATGTCCAAACAAATGGTAGAAGTTCCATATCCACTATGTCCAATGAAATGACTTAAAATATTGTTTTTAATAATTAGTTCATTGTTTCAATATTTACAAAACAAATTTAAATATTGCTGAATAAAATACTATCAACGTCTGCTTTCATTTTTAAATTTCAGTCAGTTTTCATTTTAAGCATCTTTAGATATCTTCACTCTCCCCGCACTGTATGCTGAGAAAAGTCACATTTAAATGAAAAATAATGCACAACCAACTAACGATGGCTACAAATGCACATTCCCTACCACATGGCAGCACTTTGCGTCACCGCCATAACAAGGATACATTAAAATTTCTTGTGGTTGACACATTTCTGTCCATATATCGATGTAATCGGTATATCGCCCACCTCAAGTCACTTAAAATTGTTTCTTGACGTTATCTTTTAGCCTCCAACATCCCTTGAAAAACCTTTTGAAGAAACTATGCTCATTTGAGTTGCACGTGCATGCTTCGTGGTAGCTTTGGAAGTGGCTCACAAAACCTAGATAGCGAGCATTATCCACTCCTGCATAGAAAAAAGCTCAAAAGTTAATCAACAGCCAACATGTGCCAAGCTATCAAGCAAATTAAACATACAAGCAATTTACATAATGTTAAATATGACAATCCACATTTTGTTTTATTACTCCTGACACATTTTCACTGGTTAAATGCGAGTATGTTGGCTACCACACTCAGCCATGTACAGTTAAATGTTAGTCTTTTACAATAATACATGTTAAAAATGAAATGGTAAAAGTCTAAATCTATAATACTCTATAAAAAAATAGTCAATATGTATTACAGATAGCTATTTTATCCTCTCACATTCATTGCTCATGCTTCTCATCTTATCCGGGTGGGAAATATGGCCACTCTGAAGCAGCACATTCAGTTAAGCAGCAGGGCAGCCAATTGATTTTGACCAATCACAACGATTCCAATCACAATGTGAAAGGAAAAGTCAGGACTGGATCACATATGAGGATTCTATTTTGAACTACCAGAGCTAAAAATGCAGGTTAATGAAGCTGAAATAATACTTAAACTAAAAGTAGTATTACCATGGCAATACTGGTGGCAGCGGCCATGGGTCTGATCACCATTTACCAGCATTGTATGGACCTACAGAGCTGAAATATTCTTCTAAAAATCTTTGTTTGTGTTCAGAAGAAGTCATACACATCTGGGGTGACATACGTGTGAGTAAATGATGAGAAAATTGTAATTTTTGGGTGAACTATCCCTGTCTATCCCTTCAAAGACAGCTTGTGATGTTTCTGGTCTCTGATCAACTAAAACAATATTTTGTTTCTAACCACATGTACTGTATATATATATATATATATATATATATATATATATATATATATATATATATATATATATAGATAGATATGCATTTTTAGTGACAATAACATTACACTAGTGATTTTATATAAAATAAATGTTTATACCAGTGGGGCCCAGCGAGTACTGACACTGACTACCACCCCTGGAGTTGCAAATTCGAATCCAGGGTGTGCTGAGTGACTCCAGCCAGGTCTTCTAAGCAATCAAATTGACCCGGTTGCTAGGGAGAGTAGAGTCACATGGGGTAACCTCCTCATGTTCGCGAATAGGGGTTCTCGCTCTCAATGGGGCATGTGGTAAGTTGTGCTTGGATCACAGAGAGTAGCATGAGCCTCCACGTGCTGTGAGTCTCAGCGGTGTCATGCACAATGAGCCACGTGATAAGATGCACGGATTGACTGTCTCAGAAGTGGAGGCAACTGAGACTTGTCCTCCGTGAGTACAAGGTGAGTAACCGCGCCACCACGCGGACCTACTAAGTAGTGGAAATTGGGCATTCCGAATTAGGAGAAAAGGGGATAAAAAAATAAAATAAATAATGTTTATACCAGTGGATTTCCATTGAAAATAAAGCATGTGAGCTCGAGTGAAGTCTACTCTCTCAGCTCACCCAGCTGACTGGTCTGTGCTTTTTGCACGTCATTTAGATGTTCACTTTGATGCTTCCAGTGTAGACAGACTCAAGTCGTTGCGGCATGACGCGTCAACGGACGCGTCTAGTGTAGGGTATTAGAATCGTTTAAGTTTCAGGATATTTAGCTATCCACATCTGAGAAAAAAATTGTAAATGATAATATAATGAAATTTATGAACAGTATGTTTAGCTGTTAGTCCCATTCAACAATACAAAAAAACAAAAAACATGCTTCTGTTTTCCTTTCAAACTTCCAAGTGTTTAGAAATTGTAAGAAACGTATTAGTCATAATACTCCATGATAATATCATTGTTTGTGGTTGTTGTATCAGGGAATTATCAAGGAAATTTTAAATGGTGTTTTCCAACTGTGGGAAAGTCCAAATTTCCCAGTGAATATATATTTTCAAGTTATGCTTGGCTCGAAAATATTTCATCAGCTAGAAATTGCTCTTTGTGACTGCAACCTGTATAAAAAAAAAAAAAAAAAAAATTTACAATCCTGACTGGAAAACAAATGACTGAAGAAAAAAAAAATGAAATTAGGTAAATGGTGTGGGAACCCTGTTGCAAAAAATTTCATAGAATACTTCTATAAACAAAACAGGTTAAAATTATGTTTTAATTGACAAATAAGACTGCAAAACTATTTTTTCTTTTAAAAGAGTTGCAGATGTGTCTTTGACATACAATAGCTCAAGTTCATACCTTTAAAAATGTCACTTAGTTTGTTATTTTGTACTTTCATAAGCTAAATGCTTTTCACTGACTGCTCATTATTGCACATGAGAGCAGAAGGTATGGCCTGTAACCTGACAAGCTTCATTTTATAGTCACTATAGGACTGGTTACATAAGTGAACCCTATGAACCGCTCTCCCTGCCAAATGTCTCACACATTTCTCATGGAAATTCTGGGAATTGTGTTTCTTCATGAAGGGAACTATCTATCAGCACTTGCCTTGAGCACTAATATCAGAATGTGCTTCTCAGAGAGTTATTAATATCACTTGTCCCACTGGCATGAATGATACCTCAAATCACATGGCTTGTTTAGGAGAGGTGTGCTATTCCTTTTCTTTATTTTCACCTGAAAGAGTCCCATAGCCTTACTTTAAAGGAGGGACCTGAGCCATATCTAGGGACTAGACTCTGAACAGAGAATATCATAGAGTTTGCTACTGGTCGGGCAGCAACACGTTGTTCTAAAATGTTTCTGAACAGCGTTTAAGGTTACTTGCGAGCACATGCAGCCAAAGTGGAGCTAAATTTATCCACAGTGTTAAATAATGACTTTGGGATTTCCATCATAGAGGAGGGAGGTGACATCTAAGAGCTTGTCTTTCCTTAACTTTTGGTGGATTGACACAAATGTGAGTTATTTGCTGAAGTTTGTTCAAATCCCTATCCCGAATTATGAACAAATTGTAATAGTGATAAACACCTTAGCTTGATCCACACTTTAAGAGGTTATCCTTAAAGCTACCATTAAAACTAAAAAAGCCACTATACTATGACTGTAGCCAAACATTTAGAGATTTTAAACCACTCATATTTAGATAATACACAGTTGAGCGCTACATATAATTGAGATATATACATATACTTTGGAACAGGCCAAATAAACTGACTACAGTAATAATAATAATAATAATAATAATAAAAACTTTATGATAGCAAAGACAGGGAGAGGCATATGTAGATATCTTGTGCATGAACAGAAATGGTCATGGAGAATTTAAAGTAAATTAGCAATGAGTCATTCAGACCTCAGTAGACACAGCGCAGCAGGTTTTTTTTTTTTTTTTAATCCCCTTTTCTCCCAATTTTGGAATGCCCAATTCCCACTACTTACTAGGTCCTCATGGTGGAGTGTTACTCACCTCAATCCAGGTGGCAGAGGACAAGTCTCAGCTGCCTCCGCTTCTGAGACCGTCAATCCGTGCATCTTATCACATGGCTTGTTGTGTCTGACACAGCGGAGACTCACAGCATGTGGAGGCTCATGCTACTCTCCACGATCCACACACAACTTACCACGCGCCCCATTGAGAGGGAGAACCACTTAATCGTGACCACGAGGAGGTTACCCCATGTGACTCTACCCTCTCTAGCAACCGGGCCAATTTGGTTACTTAGGACACCTGGCTGGAGTAACTCAGCACAACCTTGATTCGAACTCGCGACTCCAGGGGTGGTAGTCAGCGTCAATACTCACTGAGCTACCCAGGCCGCTCTCGAGACACATTTTTAAAAGTTACAGATCTTTTTAACCTGACATAGCATCTTAAATGCGGCACTCCTGTGCAAGACGCTGAAAAAACAGAGCGACACAGCACAACATCAAATATGTCCATCTAGCACGTTTAGGTAGAAAAACAACTGAAGAACAGTGCAGCCGCAAAACACTTTCTGTGAACAGCCCCTTAGGGTTACATATGGGTTTGTTTTAGGGGTTGGTAGGTAATTTTAGAGGGCTGAGACATTTTACTGAGCATGATTTAGATATTTCACTGAAAAAAAAAAAAAAAATTGGAGTGGGATTTACTTAATTTTTTTAAAAAAACCTAAGAAACATCTTCCACACAGAAATTGCCTGTAAATTTAACAGACCATATTTTTCAGGTAAAGGCTACGCACAATTCTTGGTGGCTTAGAAATTCTCAAGTAAAGTTTACTTAGCAATACTCTGTTTCAAGTCAGTTTTACTCACACATTGTTTGTACATTTTTCTCAAACAACGTAGCTCTAAATTAAGCCTTGCTTTTATAGCATTCCAGTACTTTTTAACATACTTAGTCATGTGGCAAATGATACACAGAAGCCTTCCTCAGGGAAGCTTAAAGGGATAGTTCACCCAAAAAATGAAAATTCTCTCATCATTTACTCACCCTCATCCCATCCCAGATGTGTATGACTTTCCAGAAGTGAATGGTGGACAGAACTCTGAAATTACAAAAAGCACATAATGGCAGCATAAAAGTAATCCATACGACATAAGTGGTTAAATCCAAATCCTCAGAAGCAACATGATTATCGTGGGTGAGAAACAGATCAGTGTTTCTTTTTGCCATGCGTGTGATTAAACGATGAGAGAATTTTCATTTTTGGATTTTTATTTTTTTTTTTGTGAACTATTCCTTTAATGCATGCTATGTAGTCTATTAGACAACATCATCTTGCTTTAATGGCATTTGAAACAAGATCCAGAACTGCGCACGCACACAGACCTGAACATTGGTGAACAAAACACGATGATGGTAATAATCAATAGATAATTATTTTGATCATGAACGGCTAGTTTTGAGGAAAAAATGAACTTCAGACTTCACAAAACAAGAAGGTACCAAACAGTACAAAACATCAACAATAAAAAAGGTGTAAATCAACTTGCAAACAGTGAAACCATACAAGCTCATTAATTATTCAAACCCTATGCGTGCTGAGTACAACAGCTTCGAAAAGTTTAGTAAGGAACTTTTATTTAACCAGGATAAAACAGGATAAATCAAGCAGAGGATAAAACAAAATGTATAGTCATTAGCAGTCAAATATCGCAAAGGCAATTTCTAATATGACTACCTTCAAGGTTATTCACAAGTGTCAAAAAAATCAGCCAATAGAGGAAGCGTGGTTAAGTTTTAAATTTTCTTGTAAATTGTTCCAAGTTTTGGGGGCATTAAACTTGAAATTTTTAACCTAGCTCAGATAAAACACACTGAACAGCAAGTTATACAGTGTCTTTAAAGCGAAGATTATAATGTAAATTTTTTACAGAGATACAAGATGATAAATACATTTATAAATAAATTTATAAATGAAACAATACCAATGTGAGTGCCTTCCTATGTCCAGAGGGGCAACTCCGCTTTGGCATAAAAAGTACAGAGATGAGTTTGACAACCACAACCAGTAATACAGCGTAAGGTGCTATGAAAGAGGATTTTTTAAATATTGCCCTGGGGCATGCATATACAGTAAATTACTGTAATCAAGTATGGGTAGAAACATTGCAGACACTAGGTACTATGTACTCTGGCACTGACCGAAAAGGAATATTCATTTCTGGTATTTGAGAAAATCACTAATTTAGTTTTATCTGCATTCAGTACCAAGTAAATTGATGTAAATGTGACTGAACAGAGTCAAAAGCAGACAGTAAATATTGAAATACCAGTGAAACAGAGGATGCACAGCAGTAAATAATTGTATTGTCAGCATAAAGATGACTGTGGTGGTGGGGGCGTGGCCGAGCAACATCTGTAGAGAGCGAGGCCGGGAAAGTGAGAACGGTAAGGATTGACACCTGTGGGAAATTATCTCTAACAGCTGTTTGTGTTTGCAGTGAGAGCTGAGAGGAATAAATGGGGCAGTCCAGACTGCTAGAGAGGAGAGAGAGCTACGCTTCAAATGTCTGAGTGTGTGTGTGCTGAAAAGCCCTGTTGTTTATTGTAAATAAACGGCTTCATTGAGAAAAGAATACGCCGAGTCCCGCTTCCTCCTTCCGACAGATCTAGTGACTTTTTACTGTGAGTGCCAAAACACAGGAGTAGGAGGAAGAAAACGCCATCATAGAGTCCACGCAGCTGGCCGAACAATTCAAAGACCCATCCCAGCATCCACCAAGCGCAACATCAGTCTCTGCTTGAGCTGTGTCTGGAAAAGGAGCAGCGGTTCCAGGTGCTTTTCCAGGCTCAAGCGGAGGACCGGCAGGTGCTATGGAACTTGGTACACCAGAAGGAGTCTTCAGTCGCGACCCCGGACCCACCCATGCCCGTGACACACCTCACACTTTCCAATATGGGACCTCAAGACGACCCGGAGGCTTACGTTGAGCTCTTCAAGAGGACGGTTGATGCATGGAAGTGGCCGAGGTCTCAGTGGGTGGCCCACCTACTGCCGCTGTTGTACAGGGATGCCCAACTCGTGGCCCAACAACTTCCTGTGGCCAACCTCCTGGTGTATGAGGACTTGAAGTAGGCTATCCTACAATGGGTTGGCTGCAGCCCAGAACATCAGCAGCACTTCCGCTCGCGAACGCTTGGCGAGCACGGCCGCCTGTTCACATTCACCCAACAGCTCCGTGACACCTGCCGAAGGTGGCTACTGGCTGAAGAATGCGACGCAGGGGAAGTGCTTGATCTGGTGGTGCTGGAGCAGTTCATAGCCCGGCTACCGTAAGGAATGGCAGAGTCGATCCAGTGCCACTGCCCTGCATCGCTGGATGAGGCGGTCCAGCTGGCTGAGGACCATATGGCGGTGTATTCAGGGGCCGGCAAGCCCTCTTCCTCTTCTCTCTTTCTCTCTCTCCCCCTCTCTCTCTCCTCCATCCCCCTCTCCTTCCCCCCCTCCTGTTCCGGTTCCCCGGAAATGGGGAATCATGTCCCCAAAACCCATTCTCCAGTCCCATTCAACCCGCCGGGTGCCCTAACCCTTTCCACTCTCCCCCACAGGCTGGTGAATCCGCTGCCATGGGTGTGGGCATGAAGTCTGGGCTGGTCTGCTGGAGCTGTGGGGAACCTGGGCACTTCCAGGACTGGTGCCCTGCGATGGAGGTGGAGACACTGGTCCGGATCCCCAACACGTCACAGGCCGCCCCCGATCGAGCAGGAGCGTACTGGATACCTGTGAGTATTAAGGGGGGTACATACCAAGACTTGGTGGATTTAGGTTGTAATCAAACCTCCATTCACCAAGGCTTGGTTCAATCCGAGGCTTTGGATACAAACCGGCAGTTGAAGGTAAGGTGTGTGCATGGGGATATTCACGACTACCCCTTAGTGCCCATCACTATTCAATTCAAAGGGAAAAAGCATAGAATAGAGGCAGCGGTTACTCCCCGCCTCACCCATCCACTAATTTTGGGTACAAATTTGCTGGAATTTACAACTTTGTGGAGGGGAATTTGTGTGACAAATTTGTGTAACAAAGTGTAACGGTGTGTAGGGTTTGATTCGATGGTTGGGGAGGCGGTGCCGGGGCCATCTACGTCGGCTCCACGTCAGGATGAGGCAAAGGAGGGGGAAGCCACGCCCTTAGAGGATTCCCTGCAGGGGATTCGAGATGAGACCCTTAGACACACTACTGACCAAGTGAAAGTGATGGTCAATGCCTCCAGCCAGACATTGCACTCTTATACCCGTATTTTTCGATTATTAAGGATCGGCTGTATCGAGTGATGCAGGATGCTCAGACAAAGGAAGATATAACCCAATTGTTAATACCAAAGAGTATTAAGAATGCTATTCCAGACGGCTCATCATAATCCGATAGTGGGTCACTTAGGGCAAGAAAAAACACGAAACTGTCTAATGGCCGGTTTCTATTGGCCGGGCATTCGCGGGGATGTTCGCAGGTGCTGTGTGGCATGCTGTTAATGTCAGCTGGTGAATCCGCTGGCCACCCCAAGAGCTCCATTGCACCATTGCTTCCATTGATTGAGGTCCCCTTCGAAAGAATGGGCATGGACCTCATCAGGCCATTAGAGCGGATGGCACACGGGCATCGCTTTGTGTTGGTTTTGGTGGACTACGCAACATGATATCCAGAAACAGTGTCTCTGTGCAACATCTCAGCACATAGTGTTTTGGAGGCACTCTTCAGAATAATCTCCCGAGTGAGGATTCCGAAAGAAATCCTCACTGATCAGGGCATGACGTTTATGTCACGTATACTATGCGATCTGTATGAATTATTGGGGATTATGTCGATTTGGACCAGTGTTTACCACCCCCAAACAGATGGCTTGGTCAAACAATTTAATCAGACACTAAAGTATATGATTCATAAGTTTGTGCACGATGACGCTCGAAATTGGGACAAGTGGCTCGAGCCCCAATTATTTGCATTACGAGAGGTCTCGCAAGCCTCCACGGGGTTTTACCCATTTGAATGATTGTTCAGGTGTTGACCGTTCAGCGTGCTCGACGTCCTACGGGAAAATTGGGAGGAGGGACCTTCGAACAGCAAAAACTAAATTCAATACATTCTTGACCTGAGAGCAAAGCTCAACACACTGGGGCAATTAACACAGGAGAATTTGCTCCAGGCTCAAGAACGTCAAAGATGGTTGTATAATAGGGGTACTCGGCTAAGGGAATATGCACTGGGAGATAAAGTCCTTGCATTACTCCCTACATCGAGCTCTAAATTATTTGCCAAGTGGCAAGGGCCCTTTGAGGTCACACGGTGAGTCGGGGAAATCAATTATGAGTTTAAACGAATGGATAGAGGCAGAGCACGTTAGATTTACCACCTCAGTCTCCTATAACCACCGATCAAGTCACTCCGGTCACTTGTGGAGACCACCTCTCACCGTCACAAGCCACAGAGGTTGCCAGGTTGCATGGAGAATTCTCCGACATGTTCCCGGTCGTACGAATCTCATAGGCGCCATATCGACAAACGACCCCAGGGGTAGTGGTACGCAGCCATCCCTACCGATTACCCGAGCACAAAAAAATGTTTCGGGAAGAATTAAAAGCCATGCTAGATATGGGGGTAATAGAATAATCCCACAGTGACTGGGCCAGCCCAGTGGTGTTGGTTTCAAAGAGTGATGGCTCGGTCCGGTTCTAAATGGATTATAGAAAAGTCAATGCTGTGTCTAAATTTTATGCATACCCAATACCTCAGATTGATGAACTGCTCAATCGGTTAGGCGCGGCTCACTTTTATTCGACACTGGATTTAACAAAGGGATATTGGGAGATCCCCTTAACTCCCATAACCCGCGAAAAGACGGCATTTTCCACACCATTCAGATTACACCAATTCGTGACGCTTCCGTTCGGTTTGTTCAGGGCTCCGGCTACGTTTCAGTGGCTCATCAACAAAATCCTCAGACCGTACACTGCATACGCCGCTGCCTATCTGGATGATATCATTATTTACAGTAATGATTGGCAGCAGCACCTGCAGCATCTGAGGCCTGTCCTGAGGTCATTGAGATAAGTGGGACTCACGGAAAACCCAAAGAGGTGTGCAATTGGGCGGGTGGAAGATGGTATCTGGGCTTCCACATGGGTCATGGGCAGGTGCGGCCCCAAATTGATAAAACCGCAGCGATTGCAGCCTGCCCAAGACCTAAGACCAAAAAGGAGGTGCTTTCACCCTCTGTTTGGACCATGGCCCACTCCAGTGGCTCCATCGCATGAAGGATGTCAACACGTGGATTACCCGTTGGTATCTAGCTCTCCAGCCTTTAAGTTTGAGGTGGTCCACAGGCACTGATGGCTGTTGCGGATTTCCTCTCCAGAAATGTGTGTGTGTGTGGGGGGGGGGGGGGGGTTAAGTAGTGGTGGTGGGGGCGTGGCTGAGCAACGTCTGTAGAGAGCGAGGCAGGGAGAGTGAGAATGGTAAGGATTGATACCTGTGGGAAATTATCTCTAACATCTGTTTCTGTTTGCAGTGAGAGACGAGAGGGATAAAAAGGGCAGTCCAGACCACTACACTTCAAATGCCTGAGTGTAAGTGTGCATTTAAGTGTGTGTGCTGAAAAGCCACGTTGTTTATTGTAAATAAATGGCATCATTGAGAAAAGAATACGCAGAGTCCCGCCTCCTCCTTCCGACAGATCCAGTGACTTTTTATAATGAGTGTTGGGTATGCTATCATAAATGTTATTTATACTGTATATATAGTGAATAAAATTGGAATTAAAGCTGACCCTTGAGGAACACCCTTAACAATAGGTAACACAAATTAATCGGAGCCATCTATCTGCACACACTGCCATCTATCAGAAAGATAACTGCAAACCAACCAACAGCTTGATTGGAAATCCCAATGCTATGAAGCCTCTTTAACAAGATGCAGTGATCAAATGTGTCAAAAGCCTTATAAATATCAAGGAAAGGGGCTGTACAACTCTTTTTGCTGTCAATGGCTTCAATCATTTTTTTGTGTTGTTTTCTAAACCCAGAATGGAAACAAGACAAGATACAAGTCCTATCCAAAAACTGCTCCAGTTGTTCATTTATTATTTTTTCTAAAATATTTGATAAAACAAAGATTTTGGAAATAGATAAATAATTATTCATATTTGAAGAGTCCCAGCTTTTAAAAGAGGGACAATTAAGGCAGACTTCCAGATTTTGGGAACAGTATTATTAGTGAGAGTATGATTAAACAAATAAGCCAAAGATTCAGTGATAAAATCAGCCTTTAAAGTTAAATAAAATTAACTTATTTTATTTACCTTTAAAATTTACTCAAATTAGCCAATAAATATGGCAGAATTGGAGACTCTAAATTGCCCTGTACGTTTGAGTGTGAGTCCTGTAGTCACTGGGGTTTGCGTCAGCAAGGGCATCCGGCATAAAACCTGTGCAAAGTCAAATATGCGGATCCCGGATGGTCCGCTGTGGTGTAAAAAAGGGGTATAAACCAAAACTATTGGTTCGATGTTGGATAGAATGGCCCCTGAAGGTTTCTGCGTTGTTCTGTTTTTTCTGAGCACTGAACCAAAAACACTTATTAATTTGCACTTTATCAATTGATTTATTCAATCAATTAATTTTATCTGACTCCAATTTTATATTAATCTGACTCCAATTTAAATTGATCTCTAATTTAGATTACAGCTCTAATTAATTTGTGATCGTTCTTTTAATTTGATCTTTTTAAGTTATTGATTACTCTGAATCATCTTAATTTTCATTTGTCCTTTCGATCAATACTTGAATGTCACTTAGAGTCTCACACTGGCCGTTATTTCAATTATGTGGATCTCACGTCACAAGATAGCCAGTTCAGGTTTCAGGGTAATCTAAATATCATCTGATTTGGCCTCTCTCACAATCAGATGATACCATCGCTTAGACACTTTCACACAACTTGCTATGACGGACAATAAGCAGTGACTGAAGTCTTACATGGATTCTCCTATCATTAAGCTTCAGTAATGGTCTTATCCTGGTCTCATACATGCAGTAACAAACAGTACCTTAACACAATCTACCGGTCACAAATGATTTCGGAAGAATTCAGAATAAATCAAATAATAACAATTTATTTGCCAGGTAGGATATAAAACATTGTTACAAGAATTCAATCAAACCCAATTTCACATATGATCAGAATAAACAAACATTTCTAAAAATAAGATATAAGTCAGAGGAACATACCTGGCAATAAAAATAACACACAGCGACAGTGTGGGAGATCTGACTACAGACTCCTGGTAGAGAAAACTACATACAGCAATTGTTTGGGATATCTGACTACAGACTCCCCGAGCTCTTGGCCAACCTTCCTTAAATATCCAGACAGAAAACACTGTGTACCAAATGGTATTATCCTTTGAACAATGAGAATTTGGGGGTGAATGGGTTCTTGGCTTCCTGGGGTTTAACCTTATGAACATACAGGAGATCATTTAAATTATAGGTCATGGAGGGGGATAGACCTCCAGAATTATGCAGTATTTGGCAAAGACCTTATAACTTTGTCACCATTAGTTTTACCAACATGGGAAAGAGATCATTATACCAGTCGCACAAAGACCTCTTAAATGATATCAAACACATACAGTTGCATTCTTTGTTTTCATGGTATTTGTTAAATTTTTACATATAAATCTTATGTCTTTGTATTTGTCCTGAGCTGTTGAAGGGGAGAAGGGGGAGAGAGAGAGAAGAGGGGGCAGCAAGGTGATTTGCAATTTATCACACTGTGGTGATATTCAGGTGAAGATTTCAGCTTTGTAAAACAATGCAACGGCGATTTGCAATTTATCACACATGGTGATATTCAGGTGTAGATTTCAGCTTTTGTGAGAGAGTTCTGTGACGTTGGTTCTCGCAGAGTTCTTTGACTTTTACCGGAAATGGTGCCTTTTGGGCATAGACATCCTGGTGCCAGCCTTACGGTGGCAACCCCTAACGGGAGCAGCCAAAAGAACAAGAAGAAGCCAATAAATATAACAAGGTTTTCTACTTTAGGACTGATACATGATGACATATTGTAAAGATAAAAAACAATCAAGAATAATATTTACTTATAAGCTAGATCATTAAATTTATGTTTAAATTGAGTACAAATGTAGAATATTCGTAATATTTTTAGGTTCATGCTTAAACACTTATTTAATGAAGAAATTAATTAATCGTTTCTGCTATATTTACTTCATCACAAAATCATATTTTGTGTGTGTGTGTGTGTTATGCTGTTACAACATTAAATAATGTTGTAACTGAAATACTGAAAAGCTTGTTGGATGTTGCTGGAGAATTTGCACCAGAGATTTGACCTGTAGAGAACATGTGCATATGAGTTGGAAGGTGATCTAAACTGCTGCTGAATACTATGTGTGAATAATTTCTGTGAGTTACTGCAGCCTGGTTTGATCTGCTCTAGCTGGTGTCCATCTCTTAACACTCTGTTTGCAAACATACAGGACTGTTTAGGACACAAGGTCTGCCCACACGGCTCACTGCCAACCACACTCTGAACATCTGCCAATAAAACTCAGAGGAGAAAATCTTTATTTGCTATTAGGGATGTGTGGATCGATCCTAAAGTATCAACGATGAACCATCAAATTAACATTTAATGAAAACTTTAACAAAAAGACACAAACATAAACACACACACGGCAGCTGTGTGAGGCTCTCTCTCTCCCGAACTGCCACATCTGGCTCGTCTTTATCCATCTCCTCGGCTGATTAGCCCGATTGGGGGATCCCTCCTCCTCGTCACACACACACACACACACACACACACACACACACACATATATATATATATATATATATATATATATATATATATATATATATATATATATATATATATACACACACACACTGGTGGCCAAAAGTTTGGAATAATTTACAGATTTTGCTCTTATTTAAAGAAATTGGTGCTTTTATTCACCAAAGTGGCATTCAACTGATCACAATGTATAGTCAGGACATTAATAATGTGAAAAATTACTATTACAATTTGAAAAAAATGTTCAGAACTTCTTAAACTACTTCAAAGAGTTCTCATCAAAACATCCTCCACGTGCAGCAATGACAGCTTTGCAGATCCTTGGCATTCTAGCTGTCAGTTTGTCCAGATACTCAGGTGACATTTCACCCCACGCTTCCTGTAGCACTTGCCATAGATGTGGCTGACTTGTTGGGCACTTCTCACACACCTTACAGTCTAACTGGTCCCACAAAAGCTCAATGGGGTTAAGATCCATAACACTCTTTTCCAATTATCTGTTGTCCAATGTCTTTGTTTCTTTGCCCACTCTAACCTTTTCTTTTTGTTTTTCTGTTTCGAAAGTGGCTTTTTCTTTGCAATTCTTCCCATAAGGCCTGCACCCCTGAGTCTTCTTTTTACTGTTGTACATGAAACTGGTGTTGAGCGGGTAGAATTCAATGAAGCTGTCAGCTGAGGACATGTGAGGCGTCTATTTCTTAAATTAGAGACTCTGATGTACTTATCCTCTTGTTTAGTTGTACATCTGGCCTTCCACATCTCTTTCTGTCCTCGTTTGAGCCAGCTGTTCTTTGTCTTTGAAGACTGTAGTGTACACCTTTGTATGAAATCTTCAGCTTTTTGGCAATTTCAAGCATTGTATAGCCTTCATTCCTCAAAACAATGATTGACAGATGAGTTTCTAGAGAAAGTTGTTTCTTTTTTGCCATTTTTGACCTAGTATTGAACTTAAGACATACCAGTCTATTGCATACTGTGGCAACTCAAAAACAAACACAAAGACAATGTTAAGCTTCATTTAACGAACCAAATAGCTTTCAACTGTGTTTGATATAATGGCAAGTGATTTTCTAGTACCAAATTAGCAATTTAGCATGACTACTCAAGGATGAGATTATGGAGTGATGGCTGCTGGAAATGGGGCCCATCAAGATTTGAACAAAATTACTTTTTTCAAATAGTGATGGTGCTGTTTTTACATCAGTAATGTCCTGACTATACTTTGTGATTAGTTTAATGCCACTTCGGTGAATTGAAGTAATAATTTCCTTCCGAAACAGCAAAATCTGTACATTATTCCAAACTTTTGGCCGCCAGTATATATATATATATATATATATATATATATATATATATATATATATATATATATATATATATATACAGTATACAGTATACAGGTGCTGGTCATATAATTAGAATATCATCAAAAAGTTTATTTATTTCACTAATTCCATTCAAAAAGTGAAACTTGTATATTATATTTATTCATTACACACAGACTGATATATTTCAAATGTTTATTTCTTTTAATTTTGATGATTATAACTGACAACTAAGGAAAATCCCAAATTCAGTATCTCAGAAAATTAGAATATTGTGAAAAGGTTCAATATTGAAGACACCTGGTGCCACACTCTAATCAGCTAATTAACTCAAAACACCTGCAAAGGCCTTTAAATGGTCTCTCAGTCTAGTTCTGTACGCTACACAATCATGGGGAAGACTGCTGACTTGACAGTTGTCCAAAAGACGACCATTGACACGTTGCACAAGGAGGGCAAGACACAAAAGGTCATTGCAAAAGAGGCTGGCTGTTCACAGAGCTCTGTGTCCAAGCACATTAATAGAGAGGCGAAGGGAAGGAAAAGATGTGGTAGAAAAAAGTGTACAAGCAATAGGGATAACCGCACCCTGGAGAGGATTGTGAAACAAAACCCATTCAAAAATGTGGGGGAGATTCACAAAGAGTGGACTGCAGCTGGAGTCAGTGCTTCAAGAACCACTACGCACAGACGTATGCAAGACATGGGTTTCAGCTGTCGCATTCCTTGTGTCAAGCCACTCTTGAACAACAGACAGCGTCAGAAGCGTCTCGCCTGGGCTAAATACAAAAAGGACTGGACTGCTGCTGAGTGGTCCAAAGTTATGTTCTCTGATGAAAGTAAATTTTGCATTTCCTTTGGAAATCAGGGTCCCAGAGTCTGGAGGAAGAGAGGAGAGGCACACAATCCACGTTGCTTGAGGTCCAGTGTAAAGTTTCCACAGTCAGTGATGGTTTGGGGTGCCATGTCATCTGCTGGTGTTGGTCCACTGTGTTTTCTGAGGTCCAAGGTCAACGCAGCCGTATACAAGGAAGTTTTAGAGCACTTCATGCTTCCTGCTGCTGACCAACTTTATGGAGATGCAGATTTCATTTTCCAACAGGACTTGGCACCTGCACACAGTGCCAAAGCAACCAGTATCTGGTTTAAGGACCATGGTATCCCTGTTCTTAATTGGCCAGCAAACTCGCCTGACCTTAACCCCATAGAAAATCTATGGGGTATTGTGAAGAGGAAGATGCGATATGCCAGACCCAACAATGCAGAAGAGCTGAAGGCCACTATCAGAGCAACCTGGGCTCTCATAACACCTGAGCAGTGCCACAGACTGATCGACTCCATGCCACGCCGCATTGCTGCAGTAATTCAGGCAAAAGGAGCCCCAACTAAGTATTGAGTGCTGTACATGCTCATACTTTTCATGTTCATACTTTTCAGTTGGCCAAGATTTCTAAAAATCCTTTCTTTGTATTGGTCTTAAGTAATATTCTAATTTTCTGAGATACTGAATTTGGGATTTTCCTTAGTTGTTAGTTATAATCATCAAAATTAAAAGAAATAAACATTTGAAATATATCAGTCTGTGTGTAATGAATGAATATAATATACAAGTTTCACTTTTTGAATGGAATTAGTGAAATAAATCAACTTTTTGATGATTTTCTAATTATATGACCAGCACCTGTATATTAGGCCTGTCAGTCGATTACATTTTTTTTATTAATTACATGATGTGCCGATTAATTAATCGCAATTAATCGCACATAAATTTTGGCTGAGAAATTACCCCCCAAAAGATCATTTACAGTCATTATTGTGTTAGATGAGAAAAGCATTTAATAGACATTACAAAAAGTAGCTTTAGAAAGAAATATATTTTATTTGATTCAACATATAATTTATTACACAAACTTTTAGGCTACAATGTGGCCACAAATTTTTTTTTAAATTGAACATAAGCCTATCACTTAGGCTACAATAGCCACATCTAGGCCACAATGTGGCCATAACATTTTTATTTATTTTTTTAAGGCGGAGCCGTGGGAGGCTCGAGGGTGCGATGGTATGACATCAGGACTGGTTCGCGGCCATCGACCTGACGGATGCGTACTTTCACGTATCGATCCTTCCTCGACACAGGCCCTTTCTTCGGTTTGCCTTTGAGGGACAAGCATACCAGTACAAGGTCCTCCCCTTCGGTCTGTCCCTGTCTCCTCGCATCTTTACCAAGGTCGCAGAGGCTGCCCTGGCCCCGTTGAGGGAGAAGGGCATACACATTCCCAATTATCTCGACAACAGGCTAATCGTAGCTCACTATCGTGAAATCTATTGTGTGCGCACAGGTAACTTGTGCTTCAGCACCTTGACTGACTCGGGCTTCAGGTCAACTGGGAGAAGAGCAAGCTCTCCCCTGGGCATAGCATCTTTTTTCTCGGTATGAAGTTGGACTCGGTCACTCTAAGAGCACATCTTACGACCGAACGTGCTCAGTCAGTGCTGACCTGCCTGAAGACCTTCAGGCAGAATGTAGCGGCACCAGTGAAACAATTTCAGAGAATCCTGGGGCATATGGCATCCTCGGCGGCAGTTCTCCCTCTCGGGTTGATGCATATGAGACAGCTTCAGCACTGGCTACAGACTCGAGTTCCGAGGTGGGCATGGCACCATGGCACTCGGCGTGTGACCATCATGCCACAGTGCCGTCAGACTTTCAGCCCTTGGTCGGACCTTGCATTTCTATGGGCAGGTGTTCCCCTACAGCAGGTCTCAAGGTGCATCGTGGTCATGACGGAAGCCTCGAACTCGGGCTGGGGCACCGTGTGCAATGGGCAGGCAATGTCGGGGCTCTGGATGGGGCCCTGACTCCAATGGCACATCAACTGCTTGTAGTTGCTGGCAGTATTGCTTGCCCTGAGGAGGCTTTGGCTGTTGATTCAGGGCAAGCATGTGTTGGTCTGAACCGACAACACAGCGACTGCAGCATACATAAACCTCCAAGGAGGCGTAAGCTTGCGTCGCATATCGCAACTCGTCTGCTGCCTCCTCCTTTGGAGTCAGCAGACCTTGAAGTCTCTGCGAGCCACTCACCTTCCGGGCGTTCTCAACCATGCAGTGGACGCGCTCTCAATGCAGGTAATGCTTCGTGGGGAGTGGAGACTCCACCCCCACGTAGTTCAGACGATTTGGGAGAGATTTGGGGAGGCACAGGTAGACCTGTTCGCCTCCCAAGACTCCTCTCACTGCCCCCTGTGGTACTCCCTGTCCGAGGCTCCCCTCGGCATGGATGCCTTGGTGCACAGCTGGCCTCGGGGGCTACGCAAGTATGCGTATAACCTTGCAGGTCTTCCACCAGTGGTGGTTGACACGATCACTCAGACCAGGGCCCCCTCTACGAGACGGCTGTATGCCTTGAAGTGGCGTCTTTTGGCTAACTGGTGTTCTTCCCGTGGGGAAGACCCACAGAGATGCGCCGTCGGGTCTGTGCTGTCTTTCCTTCAGGAAGGGCTGGAGAGACGGCTGTCTCCCTCTACCCTGAAAGTGTATGTGGCTGCTATAGCAGCTCACCACGATACACTGGACAGGAGACCCTCACGACAGCACGACCTGATCAACAGGTTCCTCAAAGGCGTGAGGAGGTTGAATCCTCCTAGACCGTGCCTGATCCCCAATTGGGATCTCTCTGTGGTCCTACCTGCCCTACAGAGAGCCCCCTTTGAGCCCCTAGAGCAGGCTGAGCTCAGCACTCTGTCCCTGAAGACAGCCCTCCTGGTGGTGCTCACTTCCATCAAGAGGGTGGGGGACCTGCAGGCGCTCTCTGTTACCAACCCAATACCTTTGCAAGGTTTTATAACCTAATCATATACCCGGTTTCGACCCGAGTGTTACTCGGTAACAGCAGGTAGACCGGGTGGCCAGTTGGGTGTACTGCTTGCATTGCGCCTTTCCTCTTTTTTAAAAGGTGATAATGTGCGCTTTTTTTTATCCACAACAGTTCCCCGTACTGGTGAACTCCGGAAGCCTCTTTAATTCTTTAACACTGTTCGGTGACGAACTCGGCGGAGGAGTAATGCCACCAGGCCCAGTACTCATGGTATTCCCCTTTTCAGGTGAGCCCGTGTGCTTGGGCTCAGTGCTCCATGCGTGGTGATTCCCCCTTGGTAATCCCGTATGATGAGTTTCCACTGTTTGGTTTCCCCCTTAGGTGAAACCTGTGTTTCCCCTTGTCAGAGCTTTCTCTGTCTCGGCCACTGTGCTGCATACCCTTTCTGTAGATAGGGTCCTCCTGTGGTATCATTCCATATGTGTACTTCCCCGTTGGTAAGTCCATGTGAGGTATGCTCCACATGTTAACCTCCCTCTGGCAGGATGTGGTCTCCGTAGTGCTTTCCTTCCTGGAGAGGGAAGAGCACTTCCCAGTGCTATTCTAGAAAGTGCTCAGCGGGTGATTGCTTAACAGCAAATTAAGAAAGGCACCGCCGGTAGCCTACTTGGGTAAGTGCCTCCTCCCCCCTTAACGGGACTAGGGAGACTGTTCGGCACATGCATCAGAATAGTGCTGTGTGACTGTTTTCAGTACCGTTAAAGCAAAGGACTGAAGTTTCCAGTCACGGTCGATGAAGTGTGTAGTAACACCTAGATAGTTGTGATTACTGACCGAGGTCCAATGATCTCCAGTCAGGGCAACATATTTAGCTTTAGCCAATACGTCCTCTTTTGATCTTTTTTGGTGTCATACAGCTGATTTATTTTCAAAACTACCATACTTCTTGACGGTGGTTTGTAGCTTGTATCGGAGGACACCATTCGAAATGCTTCCATCAACCCCTTGTCTTCCACCATATTAACAGGCATACAGTCTACAGCAATCCATTTAGCTATGGCATGCTTTAGTTTTTCTGATGTAGACTTACTAATTCTGTGCTGCCTGCCCTCGGTCAGTGTGGTTTGGCGGAACATGTTGACTGTAGCAGCTGGGGTTGTGCTAACTGTAGAGCTCACTAAAACATGCTTTGAGTTCAGGTGGTATGTCAGGCTAGAATTGCTTTGATGGTATGCAAATTCCTTATTGCAGATAGTGCAAAAGACTTTGGTCTTGGTCTCCATCTGGATGCGTTTTGAATTAAAAATTTCCCTTCAGAGGGCCAAGCAGCATTTGGTCATCGCCTTACATCATGCTCATCACTAAGCAGTTGCATGCAATGTAAGAGTGTGGGGCAACATACAGGTGTGGGGCGGGGGCGGGCGGGGTGCATTAAATACGTTAATTATTTTAACGCATTATTTTTTCCATAATTAATTGCACCAAATTAATGCATTAAATCGACAGCTCTAGTATATATATATATATATATATATATATATATATATATATATATATATATATATATATATACAGTACTGTGTAAAAGTTTTAGGCACTGGTGAAAAATGTTGAATAGTAAGGATGTCTTCAAAAGTAATGCCATAAAAAGTTTTCATTTATCAATTAATGTCATGCAAAGTCTAGTAAACATAAAAAAAAGCTAAATCAATATTTGATGTGACCACCTTTGCCTTCAAAACAGCACCAATTCTCCTAGGTATTCCTAGACATACTTTTTCTTGGTTGTTGGCAGATAGGATGTTCCAAGCTTTTTTGAGAATTTGCCACAGTTCTTCTATCTGTTTAGGCTGTCTCAATTGCTTCTGTCTCTTCATTTAATCCCAGACTCGATGTTCAGTAGGGGGTCTGTGGGGGCCATGCTATCTGTTGTAGGGCTCCCTGTTCTTCTATTCTAATCTATTCTATTTACAAAAGTAATCTAAAATTTATATTTCCTATTGACACACTAAAGCTGAAGATATACATAACTATCTTAAGATAAATGTTTTTGTGAAACAGCTTATGTGCCTAAGACTTTTGCACAGTACAGTATATATATATATATATATATATATATATATATATATATATATATATATATATATATATATATATATATATATCACAGATCAGCCACAACATTAAAATCACCTGCCTAATATCGTATAGGTCCCCCTTGTGCTGCCAAAACAGCTCTGACCCATCGAGGCATGGACTCCACAAGACCTCTGAAGGTGTCCTGTGATATCTGGCACCAAGCAGCAGCAGATCCTTCAAGTCTTGTAAGTTGCGAGGTGGGACCTCCATGGATCGGACTTGTTGGTCCAGCACATCCCATAGGTGCTCAATTGGATTGGGATCTGGGGAATTTGGAGGCCAAGTCAACACCTTGAACTCTTTGTCATGTTCCTCAAACCATTCCTGAACAATTTCTGCAGTGTGGCAGGGCGCATTATCCTGCTGAAAGAGGCCACTGCCATTAGAGAATACCGTTTCCATGAAGGGGTGTACGTGGTCTGCAACCATCTTTAGGTAGGTGGTACGTGTCAAAGTAACATCCACATGAATGCCAGGACCCAAGGTTTCCCAACAGAACATTACCCAGAGCATCACACGGCCTCCGCTGGCCTGCCTTCTTCCCATGGTGCATCCTTTTAAATTTGTGCTACAGTAGCTCTTCTGTGGTATCGGACCAGACGGGCTAGCCTTCACTCCCCACGTGCATCAATGAGCCTTGGGCGCCCATGACCCTGTCGCCGGTTCACCGGTTGTCCTTCCTTGGACCACTTTTGGTAGGTTCTAACCACTGCATACCAGGAACACCCCACAAGACCTGCCGTTTTGGAGATGCTCTGACCCAGTCGTCTAGCCATCACAATTTGGCCATTATCAAAGTTGCTCAGATCCTTACGCTTACCCATTTTTCCTGCTTCCAACACATGAAATTCAAGAACTGACTGTTCACTTGTATCCCACCCCTTGACAGGTGCCATTGTAACGAGATAATAAATGTTATTCACTTCACCTGTCAGTGGTTTTAATGTTGTGGCTGATCAGTGTGTGTGTGTGTGTGTATATATATATCTATATATCTATATCTATATCTATATCTATATCATATATATATATATATATATATATATATATATATATTGGCTGTAGTAACCATGTTTTATTTATTTATTTTTGCCAGAAACCATGGTTTTACTATACCAATATTGTAGTATCCATATAGTAACCATGGTTTTTCTATAGTAATATTGTAGTAACTAGAGGTCTACTGCCAGTGGATTTTGCAGATACTGATAACTAAGGTGGTGAAAAAGGCTGATAACCGAATACTCAGTAGATAGTTTTTAAAATCAATTTATAGAATGTTTTATAAACTTTTATAAAAGTTTTATAGAAGATTTACAAAATGCTCTTAGTCTTCCCTCACTATGACAGGCACAGACATAGAGGCTCCAAAATGAATAAAATCCCAGCTGCAAAATGAAGATTTGGTGCATAATGTGTGACTTTTAACTAGAAACAAGTCCAAAACACACAAGGGACTTTATATGTAAGTATTTACCAAATTACGCTTTTCATAGCCTATACAATTTCCAGATGAAGGGTTTTCTATATATATTTCACCAGATGAGGTTTAATGAGGAATAAGGTTTATTATTATTCACAAGATATGAACTTGGAGACATGATGTTTCTTGGAGAATTCACCACAGTTCTTCTATCTATTTAGGCTGTCTCTTGGCAGCCTAAATAGGCTGGTTCTTTGGCAATGCAAAAGAACTTTCATTTTTTATTATTATTTTTTTTAATGTAAAATGTGACATTGTACAAATGTATACATCACAAAATCCAGCCATTTGTGTGTCTTGGACCTATTTCTCCATCAGTAGCAACTGTTTAAAAATGCATGCAACCATTCCTATAATCTGAAATATATACTTTACTTTTCCATCAGCATCACAGCACACATTACTAAACACTGATAAGACAGTGTCAACATTGAGGGTACAAGTTAATGTTTAAAAGTTTATTTATAGCCACATGGTTTCGATAAAACAAATATAGTATCACTGTGACCAAAATTGTTATTGCTGTCTTAGAGATAGTAACATAAGAACAAGTGCATGGTGACCCTGTTTATCTCGTGCTAACATGGTACGATGTTAAAGTGTTGTGGACTGCTTTAGCTGAGCCAATAGGATTCTGTTGAGGTCATCAGTGTAGACAGAAGATACTCTGCTCCTGATGCACTCTTTCTCTAGGTAATCCAAGCTTTCTGCAAAACTGAGTGCTCATACTGCACCAGCGATATGAGAAATGTCTTTTTAAATGTGTCAGAAAAGTCAAGCTATCAACATAATAACCATTGAATCATCATGACAAGTATTTACTTGCTGTGTATAGAGCAGTGATGCAGCAGTTTGGCTTTTCCAGCCGATCCAGTACAGAAGGTTCAGTCCACGCACTCTTCTTTCTTCTTCTCTGATACACCAGAGACTCATGATATTATTACTGTAAACAGACATTTAGATATGCAGGTATCAGCACACTATTTTCTTAAAACTATAATACATTTCTCAAGACTAAGAAGTTATTGTCAGCCACATATTTGGTACATTTGGTATTCGGTACACTTGGTAGTCATATACACTATATGGCCAAAAGTTTGTGGACACCATATGTGCTTGATGAACCTTCAATTTCAAAACCTTAGGCATCAATTTCCCCCTTTGGTACAATAACTTCCACTCTTCTGGGAAGGCTTTCCACTATACTGTATGTAGTGACATGGCTGCAGGAATTTGCTCCCATTCAGACACAAGGCTATCAGTGAGGTCCAGCACTGATGTTGGGCAATGGGGCCTGGCTTTCAGTTGGTGTTCCAATTCACCCCAAAGGTGTTCAGTGGGGTTCAGGCCAGTCAATTTCTTCCAGGGGCATTTTCATGCTGGAATAGAAAAGGGCAATCCCCAAACTGTTGGCATAAAGTTGGAAGCACCGAATGCTCTAGAATGCCATTGTTTGGAGTAGAATTATGATTTATCTTCACTGGTATTAATGGAGTAACCAAACTCTTTAATTAGAAGGGGGTGTCCATATACTGTATGTTTGGCCATATAGTGTATTTTCATTTGATTTCAAGAATTTGCATGCATATGAAGGTGTGTTATGCCTACTTTACACCGCATGCACAAGCAGCACGTAAAGAGAGCACTGCAACTCTGCAAGCTTGTGTTGTACTTTCATACTGACAGCGTTTCTGCTGAGCAACTGAACTGCAGCTATACATGCAGTGGCGTAGCCCACCCAAATTAGACCCAGGCCTAGCCAGAATATTAGAGATCATTCTTTGACTTAAAATACACTATATTGCCAAAAGTATTCGCTCACCCATCCAAATAATTGAATTCAGGTGTTCCAATCACTTCCATGGCCACAGGTGTATAAAATGAAGCACCTAGGCATGCAGACTGCTTCTACAAGCATTTGTGAAAGAATGGGCCGCTCTCAGGAGCTCAGTGAATTCCAGCGTGGTACTGTGATAGGATGCCACCTGTGCAACAAGTCCAGTCGTGAAATTTCCTCGCTACTAAATATTCCACAGTCAACTGTCAGTGGTATTATAACAAAGTGGAAGCGATTGGGAATGACAGCAACTCAGCCACGAAGTGGTAGGCCACGTAAAATGACAGAGCGGGGTCAGTGGATGCTGAGGCGCATAGTGCACAGAGGTCGCCAACTTTCTGCAGAGTCAATCGCTACAGACCTCCAAAGTTCATGTGGCCTTCAGATTAGCTCAAGAACAGTGCGTAGAGAGCTTCATGGAATGGGTTTCCATGGCCGAGCAGCTGCATCCAAGCCATACATCACCAAGTGCAATGCAAAGCATCGGATGCAGTGGTGTAAAGCACGCCACCACTGGACTCTAGAGCAGTGGAGACGCGTTCTCTGGAGTGACGAATCACGCTTCTCCATCTGGCAATCTGATGGACGAGTCTGGGTTTGGCAGTTGCCAGGAGAACGGTACTTGTCTGACTGCATTGTGCCAACTGTAAAGTTTGGTGGAGGGGGGATTATGGTGTGGGGTTGTTTTTCAGGAGCTGGGCTTGGCCCCTTAGTTCCAGTGAAAGGAACTCTGAATGCTTCAGCATACCAAGAGATTTTTGACAATTCCATGCTCCCAACTTTGTGGGAACAGTTTGGGGATGGCCCCTTCCTGTTCCAACATCACTGCGCACCAGTGCACAAAGCAAGGTCCATAAAGACATGGATGAGCGAGTTTGGTGTGGAAGAACTTGACTGGCCTGCACAGAGTCCTGACCTCAACCCGATAGAGCACCTTTGGGATGAATTAGAGCGAAGACTGCGAGCCAGGCCTTCTCGTCCAACATCAGTGTCTGACCTCACAAATGCGCTTCTGGAAGAATGGTCAAAAATTCCCATAAACACACTCCTAAACCTTGTGGAAAGCCTTCCCAGAAGAGTTGAAGCTGTTATAGCTGCAAAGGGTGGGCCGACGTCATATTAAACCCTATGGATTAAGAATGGGATGTCACTTAAATTCATATGCGTCTAAAGGCAGATGAGCGAATACTTTTGGCAATATAGTGTATATATTTATAAAATAGTTTAAAAAATGCATGAATTCTAATTTCTGAAAGTGTGAAAGAACTGTTTGAATGCACCTCTTCTCTGTTGTAAGGAAAATTTTGTAAAAATAAATTTGTGCGAAAACTTGGCCCATACATTTTTATTGAGGCCCACCTAAAAGTAATTTCCTAGATCAGCCCTTGTCTACATGGAGAATAAAGCACTTTCTGGGTTACTACACTGAGTGTTTTCTAAACCATAAAATCTATTATACATGAGGATTTACATACAAGGGAACCCAAACCCCAAAGTGTAGCAATAAATGTCTTAAAGCTGAAGTATGTAATTTCTGTGACACAGGCGCCACTGAATGGAATCTCAAAAATAAACAATGCTTTCAAAACAGCTTTCCAACAGACAGATAGCCCCACGCTCAAAACAAACACAGGAATTTTTTAAGTGCCACACAGACACAGTATTTACAGGTTTCGTGAAAATTAATCAATGAATGGTTTACTTATAGTTGTCTCTGCATATTAAACTGGGATAGAAGAAAGTATTTTAACACCGAAAAAGTTACATACTTCACTTTAAATAATCTGGATTGAGTCAGATTAACTGAATAGAAAGTGCTGTTTCTGTGCCTATCACTGTGTGTGGATCTTGCATCAAGCCTGACTGACTATGATAGCCGACTCATGTGCAGAATAGAAATTATAGATATCTACTGTACACTTAAATTTTCACTAGTTAAAAGACTCATTCTTTATATCAGCAATGGAATTAAAGTGAAAATGCTCATTTCTGATATTAGTAATTACTAGGGCTGTCAATTCAGTGTGATTAATTGGAAAAATATAACAAAATAACACGTTTAAAAAAATGAACAAAATTATTCATGTGAGCAGCATGTTTTCGTTTTGGCGCACATATTAACAGATTACACCCTTCACATTGCAAGCATGAGTCGCGAGGTGAAGCGTCCCAGACGCGGCAGCGAGCGAATACATTTGGCATTGAGCCTATTTTTGCCACGCGGCTCACGCTGGACTCAGTGGTCTCACGCTGGACTCAGTGGTTCTGGGTGTAGAAAATAAAAGATAATCAGGAGATTATAGAAAATAACCAAAAGTAAATTAACAATATTTAAGCCAAGCCTACAGTACACTACATTCTGCATAAACAAACACAAATTAACTCTGCGGAGCCAGTGTGATGCTCTGGGCAATGTTCTGCTGGGAAACCTTGGGTCCTGGCATTCATGTGGATGTTACTTTGACACGTACCACCTACCTAAAGATTGTTGCAGACCACGTACACCCCTTCATGGCAACAGTATTCCCTGATGGCAGTGGCCTCTTTCAGCAGGATAATGCACCCTGCCACACTGCAGAAATTGTTCAGGAATTGCCTTCTTCCAATGGTGCATCCTGCTGCGATCTCTTCCCCAGGTAAACGACACACACGCACCCGGCCGTCCACATGATCTAAAAGAAAACATGATTCATCAGACCAGGCCACCTTTTTCCATTGCTCCAAGGTTCAGTTCTGATGCTTATGTGCCCATTGTAGGCGCTTTCGGCAGTGGACAGGGAACTCTGACCGGTCTGCGCCTACGCAGCCCCATACGCAGCAAACTGCGATGAACTGTGTGTTCTAACACCTTTCTATCATGGACAGCATTAAGTATTTCAGCAATTTGTGCTACAGTAGCTCTTCTGTGGTATCAGACCAGACGGGCTTGCCTTCGCTCCCCACGCGCATCAGTGAGCCTTGGGCACCCATGATCCTGTCACCGGTTCACCTGTTGTCCTTCCTTGGACCACATATGGTAGGTACTAACCACAGCATACCGGAAACACCACACAAGACCTGCCGTTTTGGAGATGCTCTGACCCAGTCATCTAGCCATCACAATTTGGCCATTGTCAAAGTCGCTCAGATCCTTACGCTTGCCCATTTTTCCTGCTTCCAACACATGAAATTCAAGAACTGACTGTTCACCTGTATCCCACCCCTTGACAGGTGCCACTGACAGGTACCACTGTAACGAGATAATAAATGTCATTCACTTCACCTCTCAGTGGTTTTAATGTTGTGGCTGATCAGTGTATATATATATATATATATATATATATATATATATATATATATATATATATATATATATATATATACAGTGCCTTGCAAAAGTATTCAGACCCCTGACCAATGAAATTTCATTCTGTTTGATATTTTATTTTAAAACACTGGAACTCAAAATCAATTATTGTTAGGTGACATTGGTTTTATGTTGGGAAATATTTAAAATAAAAATAAAAAACTGAAATACCTTGCTTGCATAAGTATTCAACCCCTGTGCTGTGGAATCTGCCAGGTCACACCGATGAAAGAAATTGCCCTAACGAGGACACAGTTACTTTACCATTGGCATCCACCTGTGAATCATTAAAGCTGCAATCACATTTTCTAGATATAAAACCCATTGTTGAAGGATCATTGGTCAGGCTGTGAATCTGAAGGAAAATGAAGACCAAAGAGCATTCCACAGAAGTTAGAGATAAAGTAATAAAAATGCATAGATTAGGGAAAGGGAATAAAATAATATCCAAATGTTTGGATATCCCAGTGAGCACAGTTGGATCAATAGTCAGGAAGTGGAAGCTGCACCACACCACCCAGGCACTACCAAGAAAAGGCCGTCCCTCAAAACTCAGCACTCTAGCAAAAAGGAGACATGTGAGAGAAGCCACAGAGAGGCCAACAATCACTTTGAAGGAGCTACAGAGTTCAGTGGCTGGGAGTGGAGTAATGGTGCACCAGTCAACCATATCAAGAGCACTGCATAATGCTGGCCTGTATGGGAGGGTGGCAAGAAAGAAGCCATTACTCAAAAAGTACCATCTGAAAGCACGTCTGGAGTTTGCCAGAAAGCATGTGAGTGACCCAGCTGCGATGTTGGAGAAGGTTTTGTGGTCAGATGAGACCAAGATAGAGCTTTTTGGCCAAAACTCAAAGCGCTATGTGTGGCGCAAACCTAACACTTCCTACGCCTCAAGACACACCATCCCTACAGTGAAGTATGGTGGTGGCAGCATCATGCTGTGGGTATGCTTCTCATCAGCAGGGACTGGGCATCTTGTTAGAATATAAGGAAGAATAGATGGAGCAAAATATAGGGAAATACTGCAAGAGAACCTGCTTCAGTCCGATAAAAAATTGAAGCTTGGGAGGAAATTCACCTTTCAGCATGACAATGATCCCAAGCACAAGGCCAAAGCACATTGGAGTGGCTCAAGAACAAAAAGATAAATGTCCTACAGTGACCCAGTCAAAGTCCTGATCTCAATCCTATTGAGAATCTGTGGCACTATTTGAAAATTGCAGTCCACAAGCGTCACCCAACCATCCTGAACAATCTGGAGCACATCTGCCGAAAAGAATGGGCCAAAATCACTTCGTCACTGTGTGCAAAGCTGGTACATATGTACCCCAAAAGACAAGCAGTTATTGCAACAAAAGGTGGCTCGACCAAATATTAATGTGTGGGGGTTGAATATTTATGCAAGCAAGATATTTCAGTTTTTTATTTTTCATAAAAATATTTCCCAACAAAAAAACAATGTCACCTTACAATAATTGATTGTGAATATATTTATTTATATTAGCAAACACTTGCTTAGGGTGGGAACTATTTCTTCTTATGCTCATCTTACCAAGAATAAATGCTAAAAGACACAAGCAGTCACAGAAAGTGCTTGCGCCGCCCTGTCACAGCGCTAGTTCAAACAAAATGGAGCAGTACTTGGCTGAAGTTATGATAGAAATTAAGATTTGGTGCATGATGCGTGACTTTTAACTAGAAACAAGCCCAAAACACACAAGGAACTCTATATGTAAGTATTTACCAAACTACGCTTTTCATAGCCTATACAATCACCAGATGAAGGGTTTTGTATATATATTTCACCAGATGAGGTTTAATGAGGAACCAGGTTTATTATTATTCACAAGATTTGAACTTGGAGACGTGATGTTTCTTGGAGAATTCACCACAGTTCTTCTATCTATTTAGGCTGTCTCAATTGCTTCTGTCTCTTCATGTAATCCCAGACTGACACGATGTTCAGTGGGGGGCTCTGTGAGGGCAATGCCATCTCTTGCAGAGTGCCTTGTTCTTCTATTCTAATCTTTTCTATTTGTAAAAGTAATGTTTGGGAGTCTAGAAGATATAAATAACCATCTTAAGACAGATGTTTTTGTAAAACATCTTAAGTGCCTAAAACTTTTGCACAGTACTGTATATATATAATTACTTGGATTGTAAAAAAAAACAAAAAAAAAACAAACATTAAATTACCCATTTTATCCCAAGAAAAAAAGTTTAATAGAGATATCGTAATGGTATCGGTATCGACAATATTTGATTGGACGTAAGAATCATAATGGTATCAACGATATTGGATTGAAAAGAAAATAAGTGGTATCGCCCATCTTTATTTGCTATCTGCACAGATCTATAGTTCCATTTGTGTGTTATATGCATCCCCATAGATAGGAGCTACACTGGCATGTCTGGAAATAGCCTACCGAGAGCGTTCCAAATATGGCCGACAGTGGACTGACTTGCTAGAAAGACTTTGATAATGCAAAAGAACCTTCAAAACAAAACATTAATTGTAATTTTATTTTTTATTTTTTTATGTAAAATGTGGCATTGTAAAAATGTATACTTCGCAGTATGCAGTTAGGTTGCATTCCAAATCCAGCCATTTGTGTGTCTTAGACCTATTTCTCCATCAGTAGCAACTGTTTAAAAATGCATGCAACCATTCCTATAATCTGAAATATATTCTCCACTCTTCCATCAGCATCACAGCACACATTACTAAACACTGATAAGACAGTGTCAACATTGAGGGTACAAGTTAATGTTTAAAAGTTTATTTATAGCCACATGGCTTCGATAAAACAAATAAAATTTCACTGTGACCTAAATTGTTATTGCTGTCTTAGAGATAGTAACATAAGAACAAGTGCATGGTGACCCTGTTTATCTCGTGCTAACATGGCACCATGACAAAGTGTTGTGGACTGCTTTAGCTGAGCCAATAGGACTCTGTTGAGGTCATCAGTGTAGACAGAAGATACTCTGCTCCTGATGCACTCTTTCTCCAGGTAATCCAAGCTTTCTGCAAAACCGAGTGCTCATACTGCACCAGCGATATGAGAAATGTCTTTTTAAATGTGTCAGAAAACAACTCCGAAACCAATGCATGTATGCATTGCATTCTCAGCATTGCCACAAGGGGCACTATAGCAGGCAACAGTGTAAACTGTGTTCTTCTACAGTCAGTTTAGGAAAACATGGGAAAATTTAGACAGATTTAGTCAAGCTATCAACATAATAACCATTGAATCATCATGACAAGTATTTACTTGCTGTGTATAGAGCAGTGATGCAGCAGTTTGGCTTTTCCAGCCGATCCAGTACAGAAGGTTCAGTCCACGCACTCTTCATTCTTCCGCTCTGATACACCAGAAGCTCATGACATTATCACTGTAAACAGACATTTAGATATGCAGGTAGCAGCACACTATTTTCTGAAAACTACAATACATTTCTCAAGACTAATAAAAAGTAAACCCACAGATAAAGTAGTTATTGTCAGCCATATATTTGGTATATTTGGTATTCGTTACACTTGGTAGTCATATATTTTCATTTGATTTCAAGAATTTGCATGCATATGAAGGTGTGTTATGCCTACTTTACACCGCATGCACAAGCAGCATGTAAACAGAGCACTGCAACAGCAAGCTTGTGTTGTACTTTCATACTGACAGCATTTCTGCTGAGCAACTGAACTGCAGCTCTACATGCAGTGGCATAGCCAAGGGTGAGCCGGGGCCCACCCAAATTAGACCCAGGCCCAGCCAGAATATTAGAGATTATTCTTTGACTTAAAATATATATTTATAAAATAGTTTAAAAAATGCATGAATTCTGATTTCTGAAAGAGTGAAAGAACTGTTTGAATGCTCCTCTTCTCTGTTGTTAAGGATAATTTTTTTTAAATAAATTTGGGCAAAAACTTGGCCCATCAATTTTTATTGAGGCCCACCTAAAAATAATTTCCTAGATACACCCTTGTCTACATGGAGAATAAAGCACTTCCTGGGTTACTACACTGAGTGTTTTCTAAACCATAATATATAATATACATGAGGAGCGGGATCAGATTTACATACAAATGGCAAATAATCTGTCCAAAAGGGAACCCAAACCCCAAAGTGTAGCTATAAATGTGGCTAATTTAAAATAACTACTAATTAATTACTAAACAAAACATTAACATGTGTCTAAAATGTGAATGATTATGTTTTTATTGTGAACAAGATCATGCATGGGCTCTTTGTTGGAATTAATTTATGAATGTAACAAGTCGCTAAATCAAGGCTACAGTGTCTGGTACAGTATCATACTGTGTGTGTGTGTGTGTGTGTGTGTGTGTGTGGGGGGCGGGGGGTTGTCTATGGTGGCTACGTCCATAATCATAGTCAGCTTACCTTACAGAAATATAGGGATGTATGTGCCCAACCTGTGTATTCCTTGGGATATCTCTTCTGTTCATTAAAACATTATTAAATTCTGCATGTTTGAGATTGCTGAAGGTCTTTTTTATATAATTCTGGTAACCCATAAATAATGAGTCAAGTGTTACCACATAAGTATGAAGGAATTACTAATGATCTGGACCATTATTCTAAAGTGAGGGACATGGTAACATTATTAATTAATGAGATCTTACTGTTTCCTTCCTTGAGAGTTAAAGGTTATCTGGACCATTATTCTAAAGTGAAAACACATTATAAACCATTGATAGTAACTGAGGTGTTACTTGTCAGTTAGTAATGAATACTCAAGTGTTTGTTCCTACATTTTATTCATTTAATCAGACAGATCAAACAAACATTCACAGACATTAAAAAAAAAAATAATAATAATTCTGGCATTGAATAATGAATCATTGAATTATGAATCACTGAAATAATTGAAAATAATTGCATAGAATACAAACCTTTAGCAGGATAATGCTTTTAATTGCTGGTGCTCACGGTTACTACATGTTTTAAAAGTCTTATTTCTTAAAGTAAAAGAATAAAATGATGTGTCTAAGGGTACGTTTACATGACAACGATGTACTAAAAATGGAAAAGTTTTTCCTTTGCCTTTTTGAAAAGTTTCGCATACAGACGACAACATTGTCAAAACGATCCCCGTTCACACGGATCTGCGAAAACGATTAAAACGCTGTATTATGCATACCAGGCCAGTAGTTGGCGATGTCACTTTGTAAAGAAACACTACACGCCTGCGCACATAAGCATTCTTATACAGAGCGGTGAATACAAACAATAAAGATGGCGAAAGCATCGAGCAATTTTGTCTGGACGGATGATGAGGTTGCTTTATTACTACAATTACTTTGCTGGAGAAGCATCAATAAACTCAAAATCTTGAGCAGCACAAACACAGTCCTGTAGTCCGCCATTGTAGTTTTGAAGTACTCGCGCACATGCCTGTAGACTGAACTCTCAAGATTATTCAATAAACTCTCAGAGCAGGAACGTCCTGGTTACTTGCGTAACCTCCGTTCCCTGATGGAGGGAACGAGACGTTGTGTCAATGTAGTGACACTAGGGGTCACTCTTGGGAGCCCGAAACACCTCTAGTCTTTGATAAAAAGCCAATGAAAATTGGTGAGTGGTATTTGCATACCACTCCCCTGGACATACGGGTATAAAAGGAGCTGGTATGCAACCACTCATTCAGGTTTTGTGCTGAGGAGCCGAGACAAGGTCCCGGCCATTTCAGCGGGTAGTTCAGCATTGTGGCAGGAGGGACACAAAGTCTCATTCCCTCCATCAGGGAATGGAGGTTACGCAAGTAACCAGGACGTTCCTGCTCCGAGAGTTTGCATCCAGCCCGACAGCCCATACATTATTAAATATTTAAAAACATTCAAATAACTGAATTTTTTTTATACACAGTTTGTGAACACTATTGGGAGTCAACAGCACATGTCTTCAGCTCAGGGGAGGTGAAAGGCGTTATGTGCAAGCGATACACCCGGCCAGCTGTCCTGGATTTACCTGCTTGTGCATGCCACTACACGGGACGAAACTGGTTCCACCCGGAGATTGTAAAACCTCACAAAGGTGTTACCCAGCCCGCTGCTCTGCAAATGTCTGTTAGAGAGGTGCCACTGGTTAAGGCCAAGGAGGCCGCTACATCCCTGGTAGAATGGGCTCGTAGCCCTGCTGGGGGCGGCACGTCCTGGGTGTGATATGCCATAGTTATGGCGTCAATGAGCCAGTGGGCAATCCTCTGCTGGAGACAGCGCTTCCTTTCCACTGTCCACCAAAGCAGACAAAGAGCTGCTCAGAGACTCTAAAGCTCTGCGTGCGATCCAAATAGATGTGTAAAGCGTGCACCAGACACAGCAACGTCAGGGCTGGGTCTGCCTCCTCCTGGGGCAGCGCTTGCAGGTTCACCACCTGGTCCCTAAAAGGGGTCGTGGGAACCTTGGCACATAGCCCGGTCGGGGTCTCAGAATCACGTGAGAGTAGCCCGGACCGAAATCCAGGCATGTTTCGCTGACAGAGAACGCTTGCAGGTCTCCTACCCTCTTGATGGAAGTGAGCGCAGTCAGGAGGGCAGTCTTCAAAGAGAGTGCCTTAAGCTCAGCTGACTGCAAGGGCTCAAAGGGGGCTCTCCATAGACCCTGAAGAACTACAGAGAGGTCCCATGAGGGAACGAGGCGTGGTCTGAAGGGATTCAACCTCCTGGTGCCTCTCAGGAACCTGATAATCAGGTCGTGCTTCCCTAAGGACTTACCGTCCACTGTGTCGTTGTGTGCTGCTATAGCGGCTACATACACCTTCAAGGTGGAGGGGGACAGCCGCCCTTCCAACCTCTCTTGCAGGAAGGAAAGCACCGATCCGACTGCGCATCTCTGGGGGTCTTCGCGTCAGGAAGAACACCACTTAGTGAACAGACGCCACTTAAAGGCATACAGGCGCTTCGTAGAGGGGACCCTAGCCTGAGTGATCGTGTCTACCACCGTGGGTGGTAGGCCGCTTAAGTCTTCCATGTCCCGTCCAGGGGCCAGACATGGAGATTCCAGAGGTCTGGTCACGGGTGCCAGATGGTGCCCCGTCCCTGAGAAAGAAGGTCCTTCCTCAGGGGAATTCGCCTGGGGGGGGTTGTCTCGAGGAGCGTGAGGTCCGAGAACCATGTCTGGGTGGGCCAGTAGGGTGCTACCAGGACGACCTGCTCCTCGTCCTCCCTGACCTTGCACAGGGTCTGTGCAAGTAGGCTCACTGGGGGAAACGCATATTTGTGAAGTCCAGGGGGCCAGTTGTGTGCCAGCACGTCTATACGGAGAGGTGCCTCGGTCAGGGTGTACCAGAGCGGGCAGTGGGAGGATTCTTGGGAGGCGAACAGGTCTACCTGTGCCTGCCCGAGTTGACTCCAAATCAGCTGGACCACCTGAGGGTGGAGTCTCCACTCTCCCCTGAGGGTAACCTGCTGAGACAGCGCATCCGCTGCAGTGTTGAGTTCGCCCGGGATGTGAGTGGCTCACAGTGACTTGAGGTGCTGCTGACTCCAGAGGAGGAGACGGCGGGCGAGTTGTGACATACAACGGGAGTGCTGACCGCCTTGATGGTTGACATATGCTACTGTTGCCGTGTTGTCTGTCCGAACTAACACATGCTTGCCCTGGATCAACAGCCGATACCTCTGCAGGGCGAGCAGAATTGCCAGAAACTCGAGGCAGTTGATGTGCCAACGTAGCCGCGGGCCCGTCCATGAGCCGGCGGCGGCGTGCCCATTGCATACAGCGTCCCAGCCCGTTTTGGAGGCATCTGTCGTAACCACGACGTGCCTGGAGACCTGCTCTAGGGGAACGCTTGCCCGTAGAAACGTGAGGTCGGTCCAAGGGCTGAAGAGGCGGTGACAGATCGGCGTGATGGCCACGCGATGTGTCCCACGGTGCCATGCCCATCTTGGGACTCGAGTCTGCAGCCAGTGCTGAAGCGGTCTCATACCTGCCAAAATGGAATGTGGGCGGTGGTCGTGATGACGGCCGTGCACACCGGGTATGTGACCCAGGGAACAAAGGAAACTCTTTTGCTGAACTCTTGGGTACCGCAGCCACTTGGGCATACGGTGAAATTAAATGAAAAGGCAAAAAAAGATTCTCCTCCTAGCCCTCCACCAGGGGATGGAGTGGTCTGCTTACCAGCTCCAAAGCAGTGGGTTTCATCGTCCCTGGGACGCCTGTCTCAGGGGTGCTTCGAAGTCTTTTGCAGGTTCTTGGCGAGTTCCTGGACCACCAAGGTGGACATCGCCCGCCCAAGAGACTGCGACGTGACCTTCATCGCCCGGAGAGCGAGGTCGTTCGCCGAGCGCAGCCCCTGCATCAATCCCGGGGCGGAACTACCCTTGTGCAGTTTCTTTAGTGCCTTGACTTGATGGACTTGCAGGAGAGCCATGGCGTGCAGGGTGAAGGCAGCTTGTCCAGCGGCACTGTAGGCTTTGGCCGTCAGGGATGACGTAAACCTACAGGCCTTGGATGGGAGCTTTGGGCACCCATGCCAGGTGGTGGCGCTCTGCGGGCATAGGTGCACCACGAGCACCTTATCCACTGGAGGAATAGCCCCTGGCCGCCCCACCATCGAGGGTAGTGAGGGCGGAGGAGCTGAAAGATCGGGACCGGGCAGTAAAAGGTGCCTCCCATGAACTTGTCAGCTCCTCGTGCACTTCTGGGAAGAAATGGGCGGGGCGTGGCTGTGAGCAGTGCCGCAAGCCCAGGAACCAATCATCGAGCCGCGAGGGTTCAGGGGAGAGCGGAGGTTCCACTCTAGCCCGATGCTCGTGGCTGCCTGGGAAAGCATGTCCATCATTTCCGCGTCAGCCTGTGACTGGGCGACCGTACCCGAGGGGGGGGGAACCCAGCTGAGGCTTCTGTGTTCGACTGGATGAGCCCGCTCTCCAATGCTGCACTCGAGAGCTCATCAGCTTCGTGGGCTCCGAACAAGAGGTCGGACTCGCCGTGAGACGAGCCAGTGGACACATCCGGAAGCCCGATCAGGGCAGATGAGCGTGCTGGGGAATGGGAGGTCCGTGGCGGGATACCCGGTGGAGGTGGTCACATTGGGGTCCCCAAATTGCCCCCAGTGCTAGCCGCACTGGCCTCATTCCCATAGGTAGAAAGACCAAGGCGGGGAGCCGCTGGGGTGGCTTGCTTTCTTACGAAGGCAAGCCATGACCGCAATGTTGCCATGGTCATGTTCTCGCAATGAGTACATGATCCATCCATGAACGCTGTCTCCGCGTGGGTCGCGCCCAGACATGAAAGACAGTGATCGTGACCATCAGAAGTTGAGAGATAACGACTGCAACCAGGAATAACACACAAACGGAAAGCCATCTTTAAAAAGACGCGTCTTTAAAAAGATGTTCCGTGTGTGCCGCTCTTTTAGAGAAATATACTCTCTTATTTCTGCCGAAGTGCCCAGGGGCGTTCTCTGCAGTGCACCAGTGCAGAGGAGGGAGAAGCCACTGAAATGCGCCGTCAGATACAGCAGAGGTGAATGAACAGTCGCTCAGTGAACATCGACCGTTCGGCTCCGAAGAGAAAATCTGAATGAGTGGTTGCATACCAGCTCCTGTTATACCACTTGCCAATTTTCATTGGCCTTTTATCAAAGACCAGAGGTGTTTTATGAAATCTTTATGAAATATTGTAACAGGGTTCAGGACGGGCAAGGAGGAGGCAGGAACCGGCAAAACAATCAACATAACTTTAATGGCATAAATCTACTTAACAAACATAAACACATAGACACACACACAGTGTGTCTCTCTCTCTCTTGAACTGGCGCCTCCGGATCGTCTTTATCCCCCTCCCGGCTGATTAGGACAATTCAGCGGCAGGCGTGCGTAGTCTGTACACTGCCAATAGGTTTACTAGCTATCTGGCTAGCTCTCTTAATATGGTTCTCTTGGCTAGAATTTGGTTATCTAGGTTACCAAGTTACACTTACATAGCTAGTAGCTTGGCCATGTTAGCTACCACTTTCATCTGAAATTATATTAATTTAATATCTCCCATGTGTTAAACTCTTTAAGACCAATGTAATAGTGTAATTTTGGGAGATTATAATTTGACTTCTATCTATCCCACAGGATATTCTGAGAGAGCAGTTTATTAAAATAAATGTGACCAGATTACAGTCTACCTTGGATCAGCAACCACTGAAACTTCTTCTTTTTTGTTATTATTATATGAAATATTATTTTCTTTAATAAACATGCATTTTGTTCACCTTCTTTAGTGTGTCCTCTCCTATTTTTCCAACAGCCTTGTGTATTATAAATATTATAAATATTGCCTAAATTAACATTATATTCTTCCTAATAAATTAGAAAAGCTGTTTATGTTGGCATTTCAAAGATGTGGGGTATCTTGAAATATTAGTATACTGTTTTTAGTAAGTTTATGCATTCTACCAGAACCCTTCTGGCAAAACTGATTTATGAGAAGAAATGGAAGAAAAGGAAAAGAGGCTCATTATGTCTCCTGTCATAGTTTGGGGTAAATTAAATGTATAGTATATTGAACCTCAATTGTTTGGATTATGCAATGCAATAATTTGCATTGCATAATCCCAGCCTACTATATTTTGAGAAACTTACAGTACAGTAAGTTAAGCCTTAAGACATGCTGTGTCACGTCTAGGACACGGCACAGGTATCAAACACAGGGCATGTCGATGAGGTTCACGTGGCAGACAGTACACACAAAAGTTAGCAAGGTTTTTCCCTTCTTTAAGAATGAACATGGCTAGAGTTAATAATATATGTCCATTGATAATGATTAGGGTCGAATTTAATGGGAAATATTCGAGTTGTGCTCCGTGGCGTGGCAGAAATTTGAGCAGCCTCCGGAGTTGTAGGTGGGTGCCACCGACAGACGCTGAGTGGAGGCAGTGTGTGTGCATTCATAGAAAAACAGCTGTTTCGAATTTTAGAATGCGCCATGTCGTCTGCCAGACGCGTCCATGTGTGCAACCCCATTTACAGTATTCCTAGTATGTCAATAGCCCATGGGGTAAATATCTTTTGTAATGGTAACTGTATATAAAGTGTGTACTGAACTTGGAGCATTGTGCCTGCTTGCTACATTTACACTGAGACATTCATGGTTGATGTAGCAATTTCAACTGTCCAATTGCAGAGCGCTTGTAAGCAGCTTCTAATAGCCAATCCTGATGTAAGAGGCGGGACTTTTCAGAATACGGTTGGGAAAGCAAACGAGCAGTCTAAAGTTCCGAGCGCACGCAGAGCACATACAAGGAGAAAGAACGAGTGAGATCTTGCACAGGCAAAAAAATTATTAATCTTTGCAAGAAGAAACATTGTTTTAAAAAACTGAGTTCAAGCACATACAAAATAACTTTTTGTATGCTCAAAATATAATCTTGTGTGCGCAAATCAGTTTTGTGAGCTCAAAATATCATCTTGTGCGTACAAAAGATTTTTGTGCGCTCAAAATATCATTTTGCATGCTCCAAATACAATTTTGCACGCACAGAATTTTGGCACATATATAACTCCATACATTAATGGATATTATACCAATATCTCAGATGTCAGTGTTCTCCCACAACATGAACTGTAAGTGCTGCTTTTACAGTTGTCACGCTGGTTTTTCCACAGTAATATGAAAATGTATGAATGTTACAATGAATAAAAATGTAACATTACATGTTGTTAGGAGTGCCGACCCCTCTTCATCGTGTGGCTAGTATTATTTCTGGATTGGGCATTTAAATTCACAGAGTTTTTACAGAGAGTGGTCTCCCAATTGCCCCTTAACAATGGCGATTTTTAACCTGTCAGCAAACCCGTTTAATATCCAACCATTTTATTTGTCTTGATTAATTCAAATAAACCTGTGTTACTTTAATGAAGTCCTGATGGCGAAAATCAGGAGCCTCCATCGTTTGTGAGTGAAGTTGTTTTGAGGGAAGTTTAAATGACACTTGTTTGGGTAAAAAAAAATTATAAAGAATGCAGCGGGCAGGACATTGTTGAGACATTAACCCCTCATGAAATATTAATACCCCCAAACACAACTAAAAGCTACAACATTATTCACTGTTAAAGGAATAGTCATTATTTACTGGCTAAAATGTCGTTTCAAACCCTTATGACTTTTTTCCCGTAGAACACAAAAGGAGATATTTAGCAGAATGTTCACGCTGCACTTTGCCATACAATGAAAGCACATAGTGACCAGGTGCTGTCAAGCATCTAAAAGGACAAACAAAGCACAATTAATGTATCATTAATGTAGTCAATATGACTCATACTCTATATTCCAAGTCTACTGAAGCCAAAGGGTAGCTTTTTGTGAGGAACAGACTGAAAGTCATTAATTGCTGAAAATCTTCCCCTCTGTTACAGCTCTCAAATATCATTATATATCACACTGGGTTAGATGTCAATGATGCCATATGCAATTGGTTCTAGTGACTTGCATAGTTGAAATATGAGGAAGTGCGAATAAGATTTGAGAGTTACAGTGTAGGATGGGGAGATTTTCAGTGAATAATGACTTAAATTTCAGTCAGTTCCTCACACAAAGCTACCGTATGACTTCAGAAGTTTTGGAATATGGCGCTTGAGTCATATGGACTACTTTTATGGTGCTTTTTTTTTTTTTTTCCAGTTTTCGAACCTGACAGAGTGCTGAACATCTCCTTTTGTGTATCACAGAAGAAAGTCACATAGGTTCGGAAGGACATGAGGGTGAGCGCAAAGATATCATCCAGCTCTGAACGCCGCCTGCATTCATGAAGACACAGTGACAAATATCTGTGGGTAGAATAGAAATCTTCATTTATCACTTGTTTCCATGACATTCACATGATGCCACCATATAACAGCACCATAAACACATTACATTGGCAATGTTGTTGTTCCAAACCTGTATAACTTCCTTTTGTGGATCACTAACGGAGATGTTAGGCAGAATGTTCAGTCTTGTATGGAAAAAATGCAATGAAAGTGAATGGTGACTGAGGCTGTCAGTTCCTAACATTCTGCCTAAAATCTCCTTTAATGTTTTATGAAATAAAAAAGTCATATGGGTTGAAATAACATGAGGGTGAGTAAATTATGACAGAATTGTCATTTTAGGGTGAATTATCCCTTTTAAATAATATTGTAAACTTGAAAAAATCAGTACATTTTGATATATACAGTAGGTTATGCTTTAAGTTACTGGGTTTTTCCTTATTCTGACCTCAGAAACCCAGAATAATTGTGCAGTGCTGATCAACGATTAAAGAAAGAGTTCACCCAAAAATTGCAATTCTCTTAGCATTTACTCACCCTCATGCCATCCCAGATGTCTATGAATTTCTTTCTTCAGCAGAACACAAACAAAGATTTTTAGAAGAATATCTCAGCTCTTTAGGTCCATACAATGTAAGGGAATAGTGAACAGACCTATGAAGCTCCAGAAATTACATAAAGGCAGCATAAGAGTAATCCATATAACTCCAGTGGTTTAATCTGTGAGAAACAGATCAATATTTAAGTCCTTTTTTAGTATCAGTCTCCACTTTCACTTTCTTCTTCTTTTTTGTTTTGTTGTTGATTCGCATTTTTTGTGCATATCGCCACCTACTGGGCAGGGAGGAGAATTTATAGTAAAAAAAGTCACACCCATAAACACTGAACAAAAATATAAACGCAACATGTAAAGTGTTGGTCCCATGTTTCATGAGCTGAAATAAAAGATCCCAAATTTTGTGCGCAAATTTGTTCACATCCCTGTTAGTGAGCATTTCTCCTTTGCCAAGATAATCCATCCCCCTGACAGGTGTGGCATATCAAGAAGCTGATTAAACAGCGTGATCATTACACAGGTGCACCTTGTGCTGGGGACAATAAAAGGCCACAAAAAAATGTGCAGTTTTGTCACACAACACAATGCCACAGATGTCTCAGGTTTTGAGGGAGTGTGCAATTGGCATGCTGACTGCAGGAATGCCCACCAGAGCTGTTGCCAGAAAATTGAATGTTAATTTCTCTACCATAAGCTGCCTCCACCAACGTCGTTTTATAGAATTTGGCAGTACGTCAAACCAGCCTCACAACCGCAGACCACGTGTAACCATGCCAGCCCAGGACCTCCACATCCGGCTTCTTCACCTGCGGGATCATCTGAGACCAACCACTCGACAGCTGATGAAACTGTTGGTTTGCACAACCGAAGAATTTCTGCACAAACTGTCAGAAACCATCTCAGGGAAGCTCATCTGCGTGCTCGTCATCCTCACCAGGATCTTGACCTGACTGCAGTTCGGCATCATAACCGATTTCAGTGGGCAAAAACTCACCTTCGATGGCCACTGGCACGCTGGAGAAGTGTGCTCTTCACGGTGAATCCCGGTTTCAATTGTACTGGGCAGATCGCAGACAGCGTGTATGGCGTCGTGTGGGCGAGCAGTTTGCTGATGTCAACGTTGTGAACAGAGTGCCCCATGGTGGCGGTGGGGTTATGGTATGGGCAGGCATAAACTATGGACAATGAACACAATTGCATTTTATCGATGGCAATTTGAATGCACAAAGATACCGTGACGAGATCCTGAGGCCCATTGTCGTGCCATTCATCCTCCGCCATCACCTCATGTTTCAGCATGATAATGCACGGCCCCATGTCACAAGGATCTGTACACAATTCCAGGAAGCTGAAAATGTCCCAGTTCTTCCATGGCCTGCATACTCACCAGACATGTCACCCATTAAGCATGTTTGGGATCCTCTGGATCGACGTGTACGGCAGCGTGTTCCAGTTCCTGCCAATATCCAGCAACTTCGCACAACCATTGAAGAGGAGTGGGACAACATTCCACAGGCCACAATCAACAGCCTGATCAACTCTATGAGAAGGAGATGTGTCGCGCTGCATGAGGCAAATGGTGGTCACACCAGATACTGACTGGTTTTCTGATCCACGCCTCTACCTTTTTTTTTAAGGTATCTGTGACCAACATATGCATATCTGTATTCCCAGTCATGTGAAATCCATAGATTAGGGCCTAATGAATTTATTTCAATTGACTGATTTCCTTAAATGAACTGTAACTCAGTAAAATCTTTGAAATTGTTGCATGTTGCATTTATATTTTTGTTCAGTGTATATTATTTGTTTATTAGTGGCTTAAAGAGATCTGTCAGGACTGATGTAGTTTGGTGCTGCCTGTAAGGATAAAAAAAATATTTTTTTTTAAAAGGTTTATCAGAGAAGGTGACCTTTGTCATGTATGAAGAATCTTTTGTTAATTAATTCTGTAGTCATTTTTAATGCATGCAAGCTCTGTTGTGACACATTGCCAGTTGTATCAAACTGAACTCCAACTGTGCCCCTAAATACCACTAAGTGCAACACCCCTTCACCCAACACCCTTCGTTATGATTTGTAATCAGTCAAATATTTCTCTGTTAGCACATGTCATTGAACATCTTCAAATAATGTCTTAAAATGTTTTTCAGTTCTAAATTACCTTTATTTACTTTAAACAAGTCATCAAACATGCCTCTACAAGTGATAAAACATATGTGCGGTGGTACAGAAACTTGCATACATGCAAATTCATGCTTTTCAGATTAACCTGGATCTGAGTGACACAACTGCCTAAGAAAAACACAATCTTTTCAGCTTAAAAGTTTGTTCAAGTCACAAGTTCAAGTTCAAGTTTTGTGTTCAGTTTTAAAGGGCATATTAAGTTATCCAAAAAAGAGCAGTGAATGTTTTTCTCATTTTCAGTAATGTTGCTTGATTAATATTCCCTACAATTTTATATGTACGAATTGTATGCAATCTAAAGGACTGTGGTTAATTATATAATAATTATTATATTAGTAGATACCATGTGCCCCCTTTGTTTTTCCTTGATATTGTAAAATCAGCAAAGTAAATCTGGACTTTATATGCATTAAAAGATCATGTGTTGTGTATGCACTCTTTTTTTTACAGCAGGGTTTAACCATGGATCCCTATCGATCCAGTTCACTCGACATTTCCGTATGCACTACAGGGAACTCCTTCTAGATGACCTTGTTGAAACCCTTATTCAATCATGCCAATCTTCTGATTGGCAATGGTGTCTGAGCCCCATCCCTTTAGGCGTGCAGTTGGCCAATATAAGTGGGCGCTCGGTCACCATTTCTTCAGAATTTTCTTCCTTCAAGACTGCAAACTTTGTCTTCGTCTTGGAACCCTTGCTGCTTCGCCGTCGATATACCTACGGGTATGAGGTATGAGGCCAGCGCGGCTAGCACTGGGGGCAAGAGATGGGCGACCCAGAGATGAGGGAACACACTCACTTGGAGCTGGTAAAGAGACCACTCCATCCCCCGGTGGAGGGCCGGGCAGAAAATCTTTTGTTGCCTTTTTGTTTGATTTTGCTGCATGCCCAAGTGGCTGCGGTACCCAACAGTTCAGCAAAAGAGCGGCTTCCTTCCTCCCAGGGTCACATACCCGGTGTGCACGGTCGTCACCATGACTACCGTCCACGGGTTTTTTCTTGCAGGATTGGCACTCCAGCGGTGGCCTTTCCGCCCCTGAGCGCCCAGCTGTGGCACACAGGGTTTCTGTCTCCACAGGTTACGAGGATAGGCCTCTTCCTCCCCCATCCCAGGCTGTTCCGGGGGTGGTCACAAGGAGCCAGGTAAGTGCTTCGATGTCCCTAGACTCAGCACAGCCACGACGTGGTGTGGCACCTCGAGGTCCGCCCCGCCACGAGGCCCCACCTGCCGGTACGTCTGACGACGTTGTCCCCTTGATCCCCCTTGCGTGGAACTTGGAAACGCGTGGCTCATGCTTACCAATCCGTCAAGATGGCTGATCCAGACCGTCCGACCCAGCTACGTGATTCAGTTCACCAGGCGCCCACCCAGGTTCAGCGGTATTCACTTCACCTTGGTCAAGAACGAAAACACTGCTACCTTGCACACAGAGATCGCTACCTTACAACGGATGGGCGCGATAGAACCTGTCCCTCCAGCCGAGATGAAGAAGGGGTTTTACAGCCCCTACTTAATCGTACCGAAAAAAAGCGGTGGGTTGCGGCCAATCTTGGACCTGCGAGTACTGAATCGGGCCTTACAGACTCCCGTTCAAGATGCTGACGCAAAAACGCATTCTGGCGAGCGTCCGGCATCAAGATTGGTTCGTGGTGGTAGAACTGAAGGATGCGTACTTCCACGTCTCGATCCTTCCTCGACACAGTCCCTTCCTGTGGTTTGCATTCGAGGGTCAGGCGTATCAGTACAAGGTCCTCCCTTTTGGCTTGTCCCTGTCTCCTCGCGTCTTCACAAAGGTCGCAGAGGCTGCCCTTGCCCCGTTAAGGGAGGTGGGCATTCGCATTCTCAACTATCTCGATGACTGGCTAATCCTAGCTCACTCTCGAGACATGTTGTGTGCACACAGTGACCTGGTGCTCTCACACCTCAGCCAACTAGGGCTTCGGGTCAACTGGAAAAAGAGCAAGCTCCTCCCGGTTCAGAGCATCTCTTTTCTAGGTTTGGAGTTGGAGTTGGACTCAGTCTCCTTGACGGCGCGCCTTAGCATGCTGTCGGTGCTGGCCTGTTTGAAGGCGTTCAAACAGAAAACAGCGGTTCCACTGAGGCTCCTGGGACATATTGCATCCTTGGCGGTGGCCACCCCGCTCGGGTTGATACATATGAGGCCGCTTCAGCACTGGCTCCAGACTGGAGTCCCGAGATGGGCATAACGCCACGGGACACATCGCGTGGTCATCACGCCGGTCTGTCACCTTCTTTTCAGCCCTTGGACCGACCTCTCATTTCTACGGGCAGGTGTTCCTCTAGAACTGGTCTCCAGGTGCATCATGGTCATGACAGACACCTCCAAAATGGGCTGGGGCGCAGTTTGCAACGGGCACGCAGCCGCCGGCCTCTGGATGAGCTTTTGGCAATTCTGCTCGCCCTGCGGAGGTTCCGGCCATTGATCCAGGGCAAGCACGTGTTAGTTTAGACAGACAACATGGCAACGGTAGCATATGTCAACCGCCAAGGCGGTCTGTGCTCTCATTGTATGTTACAACTCACCCGCCGTCTCCTCCTCTGGAGTCAGCAGCACTTCAAGTCGCTGCGAGCCACTCACATCCCAAGCAACCTCAACACTACAGCGGACGCGCTGTCATGGCAGTTTACCCTTGGGAGAGTGGAGACTCCACTCTCAGGTGGTCCAGCTGATTTGGAGTTGATTCAGACAGGCGCAGGTGGACCTATTTGCCTCCCAAGAATCCTCCCACTGCCCGCTCTGGTACACCCTCACCAAGGCTCCCCTTGGCATAGACGTGGTGGCACACAGCTGGCCCCCTGGCCTACACAAATATGCGTTTCCCCCAGTGAGACTGCTTGCACAGACCTTGTGCAAGGTCAGGGAGGACGAGGAGCAGGTCGTCCTGGTAGCACCCTACTGGCCCATCCAGACGTGGCTCTCAGACCTCACGATCCTCGCAACAGCTACCCCCTGGTGAATTCCCCTGAGGAAGGACCTTCTTTCTCAGGGATGGGGCACCCTCTGGCACCCGCGACCAGAACTCTGGAATCTCCATGTCTGGCCCCTGGACAGGACACACCTGCTGTGGTAGACACGATCACTCAGGCTAGGACCCCCTCTACGAGGCACCTGTATGCCTTTCAGTGGCATCTGTTCGCTAAGTGGTGTTCTTCCCGACGCGATGACCCCCAGAGATGCATAGTCGGATCAGTGCTTTCCTTCCTGCAGGAGATGTTGGAAGGGAGGCGATCCCCTTCCACCTTTAAGGTGTACGTTGCTGCCATAGCAGCACACCACACCGCAGTCGACGGTAAGTCCTTAGGGAAGCACGACCTGATCATCAGGTTCCTAAGAGGCACCAGGAGGCTGAATCCCTCCAGACCGTGCCTCGTTCCCTCATGGGACCTCTCTGTAGTTCTTCAGGTTCTACAGAGAGCCCCCTTTGAGCCTTTGCAGTCAGCCGAGCTTAAGGCGCTCTCCTTGAAGACTGCCCTCCTGACTGCGCTCACTTCCATCAAGAGGGTAGGAGACCTGCAAGCATTCTCTGTCAGCGAAACGTGCCTGGAGTTCGGTCCGGGTTACTGTCACGTGATCCTGAGACCCCGACCGGGCTATGTGCCCAAGGTTCCCACCACCCCTTTTAGGGACCAGGTGGTGAACCTGCAAGCGCTGCCCCAGGAGGAGGCAGACCCAGCCCTGTCATTGCTGTGTCCAGTGCGTGCTTTACGCATCTATTTGGATCGCATGCAGAGCTTTAGAATCCCTGATCAGCTTTTTGTCTGCTTTGGTGCACAGTGGAAAGGAAGCACTGTCTCCAAGCAGAGGATCGCCCACTGGCTCATTGATGCCATAACTATGGCATATCTCGCACAGGACATGCCGCCCCTGGTAGGGCTACGAGCCCATTCTACCAGGGGTGTAGCGGCTTCCTGGGCCCTGGCCAGAGGTGCCTCTCTAACAGACATTTGCAGAGCAGCGGGCTGGGCAACACCCAACACCTTTGCAAGGTTCTACAACCTCCGGGTGGAACCGGTTTCATCCCAGGTAGTGGCACGCAACACAAGCGGATAAGCCCGGGATAGCCGGCCGGGCATATCGCTTGCACATTGTGCCTTCCACCTCCTTTTGAGCTGAAGACGTGCACTATTAATTCCCAGTAGTGTTCACAAGTTTGTTCCCTGGTTGACTTCCTCCGAGCCCTGTGGCAGTCGAGTTTTTGGAGAGATTCGCTGCTGGCCCAGTACACGTGACTAAGAGTCCTATTCTGGGGTAGGTGCTCCGCATGTGGCGGTTCCCTGTAAGGCTAACCCCATGCGATATATATCTTCCGCTAATTCGTTTCCCTGTTGGCAAACTGCCTCTTCCATGGGCAGAGCCCCTCTGCCCCAGTCTCCATGTTTGTAGTAACTCCTCCCCATTGGGCAGGATCTACCTTGAAGACTCTTCACATGGTTGGAAAGACCATGTGACGTATCCTTCCACTTAAATATCCCCCCCTCTCTTTGGGCGAGGTGTGGTCTCCACTGTGTCTTCCCCTTGGGAGGGACACCCCCCAACTAGACCTGGCGGCCCAGTCGGATAATCCCCCTTCTTTTTTAGGGAGTGGAAAAAAGAGAAGGGGAAAAGAGGCCATGACTGGGTTAATGTTGGCCTGTCTCTATGTCTTGGGTAGTTGACTTGTCCCCAAAAAGGGCCGTTCGACACTCATCACTATGTTGGGGGAGGTTACGTGTCAACCTGGTGTGCTGGCTATGAGGCACACAGTAGTCTGCCCACCACACACCGCCAGTACACGTAACACAGTTCAGCCAATTGTGGCGTTTCGTATAGGGACCCCTAGTGTCACTACATCGACACAACGTCGAGTGAGTGACAGATAGGGAATGTCATGGTTACTTGTGTAACCTCCATTCCCTGATGGAGGGAACGAGACGTTGTGTCCCTCCTGCCACAACGCTGAACTACCCGCTGAAATGGCCGGACCTTATATCGGCTCCGCAGCATAAAACCTGAATGAGTGGTTGCATACCAGCTCCTTTTATATCTGTACGTCTGGGGGAGTGGCATGCAAATATCACTCGCCAATTTTCATTGGCCTTTTATCAAAGACCAGAGGTGTCTCAGGCTCCCAAGAGTGACACCTAGTGTCACTACATCGTCACAATGTCTCGTTCCCTCCATCAGTGAACGGAGGTTATACAAGTAACCATGACGTTCTCTACACTGCCGTCCAAGACGTTCTTGGTGAACAGGTTCTTTGCTTTAGACGCTCGTCGTTGATTAACGAGGCGCTTCAGCGAAGACTCCTACCTGCTTCCCACAGCGCTCCGGCTGGTGTTACTGTATCCTTTTTATATATACAATATTAAATAAAAAAGCTGCTTGCGTGATATACGTCTGTTTAAAGATGTTGTTCCGCAAGTGTTTCCTATGCGAACAGCATATCCCTTCCGCCTGATGGGCATGAGAGCTGTGTTCACTGCCTTGGCCATGCACAAGCAGCTCTCATGGAGACAGACTGCCCTCACTGCGAGGGCATGAATCTCCGGACGTTGCGCTCTAGGATCGACCTCGTTCTGAGGGAAGATCCAGCCTCTCGTGCCCTCCCACCCGCTTCTTCTGTGTCATGTCCTGAGGGACCACATGAGGAGGCACGGCTGGGCAGTGAGGTTGAGTTGGAAGAATTAGAGGAGGATCTCATGCCGGCACAAGCCCTGTGAGCCCCCAGAACTTCTGATCTAATGTCCTTTGAGCTTTGGCCCTCTATTGGAGCGCACGGCCTCATTATGTTTGGTGGCACTGACAATGGGGATGATGCTGTCACTCGCAGTTTCAGGCAAGTGGTCCACGGACCCATTGAGGGTGAAGAACATGCACAGGCCATGGACAAGGAGCTTCTTCGCGTCCTCACAAGGGTGGTTCAAGAGCTTGGCCTTGAGTGGTCCCCCTCCAGAAGAGCCAGAAAAGTCTCGCCTGGATGAATGGTTTTTTGCAAACTTGCCATCGTCAACAGACTGCAGGTTGAAGGACCTGCATCACAGGTGGGTTTTGAGATTTGCATTCGAGGGAACTCTGTATCAATTCAAAGTCCTTCCTTTCGGTCTGTCTCTGGTTCACAAAATGTATAGATGCGGCGCTCGACCCATTGAAAATGAACGGTGTGCATGTTTTGAATTACCTCAATGATTGGTTATTACTAGCCCAATCAGAGGCACTACTGAGCGAACACAGAGTCTTGCTGCTTTGCCATCTGAAAAATCTAGGTCTGAATGTCAACTGGGCAAAAATCACACTTTTCCCCAGCCAGCAAATCTCCTTTTTAGGAGTTTGTCTTGACAGACCATTCTTTGATATCTGTCTTAGTTCAAACTGGGAAATACACTGCCACAGAAGTCATTTCAGAGATTGCTGGGTTTTTTGGCAGCAGCATCTGCCTTCATACCATTAAGTCTGTTACACATGAGACCTCTCTAGTACTGGTTCAAGCGGCACGTTCCACATAGTGCCTGGTGCCTCAGGTGCATAGTGGTGTCTTGCCACTGTCTGGCTGCTCTAGCACCGTGGACAGCGCTGGCCTTCTACCAACAGGGTATTATGCTGGGTCAAATTTTCAGAAGAAAAGTGGTGACCACAAATAAATCCAACACAGGTTTGGGCATTGAACGTCCGACTTTTGGCACCTGGACAGGTGCGAAATGGGTGTGGCACATCAATTCGCCTAGAACTACTGGCTGTCTTTCTTGCTTTGAGAGCTTTTCATTCCGACATTGTGAATCACCACGTGCTGATTCGTTCAGATAACACAACAGTAGTGGCATACATAAATCACCAAGGTGGACTCCGATTGCCACAATTAATGATCATGACACAATGCCTCCTCCAATGGAGCGGGCGTCATCTCCTTTCATTGTGTGCGACACATGTCCCAGGCCATCTGAATTTTGGAGCGGATCTGTTGTCACACCAGGGAGCATTACCAGGGGAATGGAGAGTTCATCCTCAGACAGTGATAAGGATTTGGGAAATATTCGGCAAAGCGGAATTCGACCTATTTGCCTCCACGGAGAATGCCCACTGTCCCCTTTGGTACTCCATGTCCCAAGCCCTGCTGGGTGTGGATGCGCTGGCTCAAAAATGGCAGACAAAATGCAAGTATGCGCCTCCAGCATGTCAGTTCTGTTAATTGCGCTGAAATGGCCCAATCAGTTCTGGATTCTGGAGATGAAAGATATACTAAACGGCCCTCCATGGGAAATACCGCTGAGGAGAGACCTTCTCTCTCAAGCACAAGGCACAATTTGGCATCCCCAGCCAAAGCTGTGGAACCTATGCGTGTGGCTTTTGAATGGAGCACGTCGGACAAGCCAGAATTGTCTCAGTCTGTAATGAACACTGAAGGCTGGATTGTCATTTAAACGACATTAAACCTATAAAAGGCTACGTTTATAAGGTTTTATCAACGCCCTTCAGGGCTAAGGTGGTTTGTTTGCAAGCCTTCTTTTTTTCCACTATTTAATTTGGATGAAGAGCAACCTATGCATATGTTAACCTGGTGAGGGGATTGCATACATGTGTTGAGCGCACCCGTCAGCTTAGGCTGTTGGATCAGCTCTTTATTTGTTATGGAAGACGCACAAAAAGAATGTCTGTCTCCAAACAAAGGCTCTCTCACTGGATCGTTGATGCGATCGCCCTCGCTTATGAATCACAGGGTGCAAATTGCCCTATTGGCATCAAAGCGCATTCAACCAGAGGAATGGCCTCTTCATGGGCATGCACAAATGGTGTGATCTTACAGGACATATGTTTGGCAGCAGGACAGTCCTCGCAAAACACGTTCGCGAGATTTTATAACCTGGAAGTGGAGTTCATCTCCTCACAAGTCTTCTGTGTATAGAGTGCTTCTTACATTCAAGTGGGTGAGCCCAAGCCCTTATTATGGGTGGGCTACTAACTATAATCAACACAGCCGCCTGATTATGTGCTGTTGAACTGCCCGTTGCCCAAACAAACTTGTGCTCTTTGTAGGTAAGGGCTTCCCTGTCATTTTACACAACCGCCTGCATTCAGACAGTTGTAAATTTCCCATAAAGTCACAAGTAATTTAATTGTAATAAAACTTCACAAGCCGACTGGGCTCGTGAAGGAGTTGATTCATACTATATGACTATATAGTTCATATATATCCATTCTAAGTGCTCCCCTCCTGGCTCATCATGAGGGTTATTCACTTGTGGTACACTCATGTCGGTTGCCGTCCCGCAGGACTGCGGCATCATGCCATAAGAAATAAAACCTACTTTTCCAACTATGCTGTGAGAGGGTTAATAAACCATACAGTGTATGTCTGTATGGTTCATATAAATTCCAGACTGCGTTAATTTCCATTTGGCTCCGCCATCTGGGACTATTCATATACACTTTAATATGACTTATAAGTCATCGGTCATCGGACGCACGTTACGCTCGCTTTGCAGTGCACGCCCGGGTCGCGAACTGTCTTCACGTTTTGCTGAGGTTTGTTCACTTCTGTCTGAGGTGTCAGGATTGTGTGTGGCCGAACTCGCGCACAGGTGTCCTGTCTTGTTTTGTCGCCTGTTGCGTGCATCACGTGGTGTTTGCCTCGCGTTGAACGCTCAGGCTTTGTGTAGTGTTAGAATGCATGGCATTGCTTTGTTAGTGTTGCCGTGCATTCTCTCGTCTTATCTGTCGGTTGCCATGAGTGCATGTTGCCTATTTTCTTGGCAATATGCGCTCGTGCCATTCGGGTGTCTGCGTTTTTGTGAGAGCACGTGGCTTTGTTTTGTTTCTGTTTTGCCTCGTGTCTCTCTGTCTTGCGTCATACCCCACCTCCTTGTTTGCTAATTATTAGTTCATTAGTCACACCTGCCCTGCTTGTTAACCTGTTTGATTTCTCTCCCTATTTTAGTCTCCTCATGTGTGCTGTCCAGTACCAGTTCATCTTGTTCATTGGTCTTGTTCCTCAGCCTTGTCTTCAGTCTGGTTCGAGTCAGTCTTGTGTGAATTTTGGCATCATGTTTGTTATGCATATTTGAACTTGAAGCACCGTAATGAGTGTGTGCAGTGATTATAACTCACAGTGTGTATGTTGTCTCCACTGCTGTAAGAATGCTTTTGCTCTCAGGTGGAGTGTGTTTTGTACTTTGATGTTGGTGAGCAGCTGCTGAACACACAGGATTCTCCACTGACACAAACACACTCTCAACTGTCTGTACTGCTCAAAGAACAGAGCCGATGCCTGCCTCTCCTTACACACCTGTACACACCTCTGAAACATTAAAAACACCCTACAACACACACATCAGTATGCTTTTGTCATGGAAAAAGTTTCATATAGCTTTTTTTTCCCTGTTGATGATAGAATGGATAGACAAAGTCAAATATTTTAGCTTTCCACAAAAATATCAGCTGTTATAAAGAATGTTCTGGCTTCAGTACAAGCTCTGTGGACAGCATGTGTGTTATGCTGTCCATACCACTGACAATAATTTCAACTCATGAAAAGAAATCAGGGCTGCACCTAAAAGCTGCCTTGCCACCTTACTGCCTAATCAGTTAATGGCCTAACCAACTGTGCTTTGGTATGGATGTACCTCTAATGGAAACTGGTCTCAGAACAGTTTGAAATGCATCTTATTTTCATCCTACCTATGCTGTTGTCAGAGAACCCGGAACATTCTTTTAAAACATGAAAATGGCATCTGATATCCTTTACTTAGTAACTGATGCCTCTGTTATTAATCATGTCACCACTTAAAAATATTACAGGATCATGTAGTGTCCTGAAATATATGTAAAATTGCAGTCTTGTGATACTGAGTGATGTACCTGTTGTGTAGTGTGTGAGTATAGACAGCTCAAGCAGTCTGTTGCTGTCTTACACAAGTGACCAACATGGAGAAACTCAAGTTCAATCTCAGTCTCTCTGTTCTGCTCTCCATCCATTCAACAGCACACATCTGCTGCTCGCAGTGGGTTCAGTGGGTTCCTTGACACAGTCGCCTTTGGCTTGCTCTCTGGTGGCTTAAAATCAAAAAAGTTTTCAAGACAAATTATTTTTAAAGGAGCACTCAGTCATTTTTTGCTTCTAAAGAAATGAATATTAATATTGAAACATATGTATGAAATCATGACCACTCGTATGAAATGAAGAGTTCAGTGATATCAGTAACCTCATAAAAGTTCACCTAAGGGGAAACCGAACAGTGAAAACTCATCATACGGTATTACCAAGGGGGAGTCACCACGCATGGAGCACTGAGCCCGAGCACACGGGCTCACCTGAAAAGGGGCATACCAGGAGTACTGGGCCTGGTGTCGTTACTCCTCTGCCGAGTTTGTCACCGAACAGTGCTTAAGAATTAAAGAGGCGTCCGTGGTTCACCGGATACGGGGAACTGTTGTGGACAAAAAGGCGCACATTATCACCTTTGAAAAAGGGGAAAGGCACAATGCAAGCGGTACACCCAACCGGCCGCCTGGTCTACCTTCTTTTATCGCGTAACACTCGGGTCGAAACCGGGTCTATGCATAGGTTATAAAACCTCGCAAAGATATTGGGTGTAGCCCAATCCGCAGCTCTGCATATGTCTGCTAGAGAGGTCACCCTTGCCAGTGCCCAGGAGGATGCAACACTTCTAGTGGAGTGCGCCCGGACTCCCAAGGGGCACGGCAAGTCCTGAGATTGGTATGCAACAGAAATGGCATCCACAATCCAATGGGCTAGCCTCTGCTTGGAGACAGCTTTCCCCTTCTGCTGTCCTCCAAAACAGACAAAGAGCATCTAAAGCTCTGCGTGTGGTCCAGATAGATTTGCAGGGCACAAATTGGACACAGCAACGACAAGGCCGGGTCTTCCTCCTCTGAAGGGAGCGCTTACAGGTTCACCACCTGGTCCCGAAAAGGAGTGGTGGGAACTTTGGGCACGTACGCAGTTCCTGCATCAGCCCTGGGTCGGTTCTACCCTCGTGCATATCTTTCAGTGCCTTGGCCTGGTGGACCTGCAGGATGGCCATGGCGTGCAGGGCGGAAGCAGCTTGACCCACGGCCTTGTAAGCCTTCGTCATTAATGAGGAAGAGAACTTACAGGCCTTGGAAGGGAGCCTTGGTCGGTCACGCCAGGTGGCTTCACCCTGCGGGCATAAATGCATCGCTACGGCGCACTCTACATGGGGGAGCTCAACTTATCCCTTAGCCGCTCCGCCGTTGAGGGTAGTTAGGATGGACGAGCCCGCGAAGCGTGTACGGGCAGAAAAGTTGCCTTCCACGACTTCGTTAGCTCCTCGTGCACTTCCAGGAAGAAAGGCACCGGGGCAGGTGTGGCCGCGAGTTGCGCTCCGAGCCCAGAAACCAATCATCCAGCTGCGAACGCTCAGGGCAGGGTGGAGGGTTCCACTTCAGCCTGATGTTCGCAGCCGCCCGGGTAAGCACGGCTGCCATCTCAGCGTCCACCTCATCCTGTGCTCTACCGCCCGTGGGTGGGATTCGTCTGCTTCTGACAGCAAAAGCCCATCCGCCGATGCTGCGACCGAAAGCTCATCCTCGTCGCAAGCCGCGAACGACACATTAGATCCGCCTTGAGGCGAACCGCCTGTATCGCTCGACAGCTCTTCCAGATAGAACGAGCGTGCAAGGGGATGGGAGGTCCGTGGGGGTTGAGCTGGCGAAAATGCTCCCATATCCACATCCAGATCACCCGCGGTGCTTGCTGACCCGGCCGGCTGAGCATCAGCCCAGGACAGAGCGGGTTGGGGAGCAGCCACGTTGGCTCCTTGCTTCATGAAGAAGGAAGTGAGCCGTGACCGCAACGTTCTGATGGGCATGTTCTCGCAATGAGAATATAACCCTTCCACGAAATCTGCCTCGGCGTGCTGGCACCCCAAGCACTCGAGACAGATTTCATGGCAGTCCGGAGGGGACATCCAGTAGCTCAAATGCGGAAGGACATCTTTAATAAGACGGCAAGCGTTTGCGTGAGCTCTTTTAGAAGGAAATATACTCTTTTGAATATACTCTTTTAGCACCCGTGGACTCAGCCGCCGAAGCGCCCAGGGGAAGCACAACACTCGACTGTGCGAGGGTGACCACTGATATGCGCCATTAAATCCAGCAGCGTAAGCGAAAGGTGACAGGATGAACACAAGCATGCATTCGGCTCTGAAGAAAAAATCTGAATGAGTGGTGCACGCCATCTCCTTTTATACCCTTATGTCCGGGGGCGGAGAGTGGCATGCAAATTCCACTCGCCAATTCTCATTGGCCTTTTCTATTTTAAGCAAAGGTGATTGGGGCTCTCAAGATCGAACCCCTAGTGTCACTACATTGACACAGCGTCAAGTAAGTGACAGACAGGGAACTACTGTGTTTGAATGATGCAGCTTCCAGGCCACTAGGTATCACTGTAAGCCAATGTAAGCCACTTTGACATACTTCCAAAAATTACTAAGTGCATCTTTAAGGCATGATTTTCAATTATGTTTTTCAATGAAACTGCTCAACGAGGACTTTAAGACATTACAGCATCTTTTTTTTTTTGGGTGTGTTTTGTTTTTTTTTTTTTTTTTTTTTTTGGAAAGCTGCTTTGAAATGAAGTGGATTGGGAAAAGAGCTATACAAATAAAAATTACTTGACTTGACCACTGTGTAAATGTGGGTTTGCTGTTGGGTCCAATTTAGCTGCTGATGTGTGATCCCTCAGTAACTGTTTTACATTGTGACAGATTCATAAAACAATCTGTGCTGATAAATTGATGAGCAAAAGACTAAATGATCAGTGATCTTGTTCAAAATAAACTTCAGCCACTTGTTTCTAACAATGGGGTCCTTTATGCGGACTACTTCATAAGGATTTCAGAAACAATATATTTTTGCAAGCTAGTTTCAATAAATGGTCTTTTTTTTTTTTTTTTTTTTTGGACTGAGCAGGAGGTCTTGAGTTACAGTATGTTTTCATAGTAAATTAAACTCTAATAACCACTCATATGATTTCTCATGAAATGACCCCTTAAACATATTGTGTTCCTGGGACAAATCCATGACATCTGCTCTGCATTCCATCTTTACCAGTATGCTCCATGTACAGAAGCAATGTCTAAGAAATCTGGTATTATGGGTCAGCACAGCACATGTTCCAACATGTGTTTCCTGTGTCTCAACCTAAGCATCTGTCGCCATTGAATAACAGCGTGAGAGAGCAGCCCCCTCTCCTGATCAAACACAGCACAACAACAGAACAACTTTGAAGCACAAAGCTTACACAGATAGACGATAGCATGCCGGGTTCTAAGGGGGTGCTTGAGGGTGCTAAGCACCCTCAAACGAACCTTAGAGCACCATCAATTGCAGACCAGGGCAAACTACTGCCCGCAGGCCGATTTATCATGAACGTTTTTTATTAGATCTTTCATTTATCTGGATTTGGGACCTATCACGCATCCATAAGCTTTTAATATGCTCAGGGTTGCCAGATACTAAATTCAACACCCCAGTCAGAGATTTATACTTTATAAGAGGAAATATTTCATCTTATATCATACTTAATTTATGCAATCTGGCAACCATGCATGCGAGTGCACACGCTCTCTCACTTCTCTTCAGAAAAATGTGCTCAAATAGTGCAATATTATGCTCAAAGAAATGTGATGCAGCCACTCCATGTCCATTTGTGATGCTGCTTGTGCTGTTTAGTCCCAAGTCTGCGAGCAAACCTTTTCAATGATGAACTTTAGTAAAATCCCAATAGATCTTCGCATCATTCTCACATGGAGGAGGCATGCGTTCAAAACCAAGTGAGAGAGGAAAATGTTTGTTCTTTGTGTTATTTGTAAAATGCTGAAGTCCCTCACACCTGTATGTGAATGTTACTCAGGCAGTAATCATTTATCAGTGTCATGCAGTATGTTTTATTCAGTTATGTGCTGAATGGGATGCCAAATAAAACATTGACCAGACTCACATCATGACCCATGAGAATGTAAACAGGTTGATAATGTTCTGAGAAAAAAAAATTTGTCCACTTTGCAGCCAACATTAAAATAAGCCTTTAGAATCTATAATTTCCGAATATTTAATTTTACTATTAAACCAGACTCCTGATGTAGAGCATTAAATTGAATACTAAATTACCACTGGATTGAAATATGGTAAAATAATCAATTAATAATTATACTCAGTCTTAATTCAGTTTTGCTAACGTGTTAGAAATGTAGCGGCAAAACTTCAAGCAATTGCAGAATGGTCCCATAAGAATACACTTCAGAAAATTGTGCATCATTCATTGGGTGCATGAATGCACTGTTACTTCTGGGATTAAAAGATACAACTATGCAAACATTTTTATCGTCTCTCTTTCATGTTCTACTTAACGGCTGATGTGGCCCCTGTACCAAAACAATTGCACACCTCTGCTCAGTTGAATATGTAAGTTTAATACTGTAAATTGGCAAGCAGATTTCCTTGAATCCCATCAAACACACAAAAATCCCTGCAGTTTGTGAACACAATTGCTGCATCAAAACTTATAAACGTGTATGATTGTGCAAATCAGTATGTCCTAATCTGCAGGTGCAGCATTTTGCTGTCATTTTCAGCAACAGATCATGTGAAAAAAACAAAGCAATAAATGTTTTGTACTTAAAAAACTGTTATTTACATTGGTTTAGTAGAATTTAAACATGATTTAATATATTTAAAAAATGTGTAATTACAATACATCTCCACTTTATACAGAGCAACCCCACTATTTTCAGAAGCACCCTCAGTGATTTTGATTTAGAACCGGGCCTGGATGATGGATGACAATTCTCTCATCATTTACTCACCCTCCTGGCATCCCAGATGTGTATGACTTTCTTTCTTCTGCAGAAAAAAAAAATCTTTTGAAGCTCCAAAATCCACATAAAGGGAGCATAAAAGTAATCAATATGACTTTAGTGGTTAAATCCATGTGTTCAGACATGATATGATAGGTGTGAGTGAGAAACAGACACATTTTTAAGTCATCTTTTGTCATAAATTCTTCTACCTGCCCAGTAGGGGGCGATATGCACGAAGAATGTGCATCACCAAAAACAAAAGAAGGAGAAAGTGAAAGTGAAGGAAAAGGGACTTAAATATTGATCTGTTTCTCACCCACACCTATCAGCTCCAAAATTTTGGCACCCATTCACTTGCATTGTATGGACCTACAGAGATGAAATATTCTTCTAAAAATCTTCATTTGTATTCAGCAGAAGAAGGAAAGTCATACACATCTAGGATGGCATGTGGGTGAATAAATGATGAGAGAATTTTCATTTTTGGGTGAACTATCCCTTTAATAGTAGATTTAAGAAATAGTTCACACAAAATTAAAGATTCTGTCATGATCTACTCACCATCACGGCATTGAATGACTTTCTTTCTTCTGTGTAACGCAAAAGGAGTGGATGTGGACTGAAACTGTCAAGCTCCAAAGAATGTTGACTTTTAACTGAAAATCTTCCCCTTCGCCATAGCTCTAAAATCCTATTTGTGTTCATGTACATTTAGACATGGTGCATCAAGACAGTCATGATGATCAGTCAAGTAACCAATGACATTCAATGAAACATCTTACACATCTTGATGCACTTAATTGAAATGTTTGCGAACACAATTAAGATGTTAGAACTTGATGGAGGGGAAGAATTTAAATAACAATTTTAAATAAAAAAAACAGTTTTGGTCTTTTCCTCACTCACACAAAGCTATTGTATAGCTTCAGAAGACTTAGAATATAGCTTACGAGTCATATGTACTACATTTATGATGCTCTTATGTCAGTTTATGAGCTTGAAAGCCTCAGTCCCCATTCACTTTCATTGCATGGAAATGACCAGCTTTGGATATTGTGCAAAATCCTTTGTTGCCCACGGTAGAAAAAAAAAAATCATACAGGGTTGGAACGACATGAGGGTGAGTAAATGATGACATGATTTTCATTTTTGGGCAAACTAACCCTTCAAGAGGCTCACTAAATGATTGTGTTGCTTGATGGAGCAGTATGTGTTTATGTACCCTGTGCTGAACAGCACTGCAGTGCATATGTGTATTAGCTCTCCACATCCTGAAAGACACAGTCAGTTCTTTACGTCTCCAGCTGCTTCTACAGGGATCGGCCTGTAGTCTCATCTCTCTGTTTGTGTGCACTAGACTCTTCCACTGGGAAAAAGCCCCACTCTGATCAGGGTGCATCATCCTGGTGAGAGCTTTTAGCAACACAACCTGAGAAGGGATTAAAACTGGCAGATTTAAAAAAAAATAATAATAACTACTGATATGGAAATGGCTTGCCCTGTTCTTCAGTTTTCAACAGAACATTTTTAAAGGAATAAAGATGAATCACAAATCAAATCAAAACAGTGATTTTGCACATAATATTGCTTCAAAAGTGAAGACATGTCCTCCTAAATGAGGTCACAAATCACTGGGATACTAAACAAGTGACCCCAACAATTATTTTACATCATGTATTAATCATGGTTAATGTTAATTTCTGTATGTATTAATACATTTTTAACATTTCAAGTTTTAACATTTAAATTAGAATTAACATTAGCTAACACTGAGCAACAGTTTATTTATAGCTAAACATTAACCAAGATTAATAAATAAGGTAATACATAGTGTTTATTGTTAGTTCATGATACCTAATACATTGACTAATATTCATGTATATATCCTTAATGTAAAGTGTTGCCATTCAATTAAATCATTATTGCTTTTACATTACATTTATTTATTTTTATTATGGAAATAAGAATTGAGGGAATGAGCTAAATTGTTATGAACAAAATGACTCATAATGAAAAATAAGCTTTGTATTCTTTATGGAAAATATATAAGACTATGCATCAGGGTTCATGCATAAGGTAGTTGACAAATAGCATGTCAATATCAGTATATGTCATATATCATATATCATATATCAGTACATCTATCTATCTATCTATCTATCTATCTATCTATCTATCTATCTATCTATCTATCTATCTATCTATCACATATCAGTGTCCAAAATTAACTTTTCCATCAAGGGGCAGTAATTGCCCTCTGGATTTGATTTTGGCATTTTATATTATTATGTGGGCATATTTTGTTTTAAACATAAAAATATACTATGTGTCATCCTTCCGTTTCAAATTCTTCAATTTAATAAATTCATTTATATAGTTCTCCATCTAAAATTTTTTGATTTTAAATGAAATATTAATTTAAAATATATATTTTTAATAGTTTTTTATTTATAGTAAAAAATTATATTAATTAATTGCTCACACTTTATATTAGGTGGCTTTAACTACTAAGTACTGACATTTAATACATACAAGACTATGTATTTACTGTGCAACTACATTGTTCTGCATATTCCCACATTTATTGCTACTGAGGTTGAGGTACAGGTAGGTTTAGGAGTAAGGGTAGGTTTAGGGTTAGGATTATGGTTTAGAGTTAGGTTTTGGGGTAAGAGTTGGGTTAGGGGTAAAGTTAACAGTGTAACTACAAATTACAGTTTTGTAATGTACAGTTTACCTTAAATGCAAGTACTTTAAATGTAATTACAATGCAACAACATGTATGTACATAATAAGTTCACTGTATCAAATGGTTAAGTACATGGTAGTTAAGGCCACATAATTTAAAGTGGGTCAATTTTATTTTATTTTGAAATTTTAATTACTGGGTTATTTTTTGCCCCCACATTTAAAATTTTGGGAGCATTCTTGTCAATTTTGATGCCATTTTTGCCCTGAGCCGCCTTTAATCCACCCTTATCTGACCCTGATATATAGATTTATTACACAGCTCTCAGGAATACTCGATTCTGATTGGTCAATGGCGCCATCTAGCAGTCTGCTATTTCTCTGTAACAACCACACATCCACGTATCAGACCGCTCATCCGGGTATTGCGAGCCATCGTTCCTGCTTCTCGGATCACTGTGCGATCTCTACAAGTACGCTAATAAAATAATTTCAAATCAATATTTCATGTACATTTATTCATTTATTTGGCAAGTAGTCTTGTAATAAGATGAGAAGTCAAACATTCATTAATTACAAAATAAACACCAACAGAACTCCTGGAGGTGGATTTCAGCTGTTCAGTGATGTATGTCTTGTCATATAATTACATAATTTCAAGGCAAATCAATATTTTATGTTCATATATTTATTTATTTGGTTAGTAACCGTGTAATAAGTGGGATAATGTACAGTCAACATGTTGATATTGCAAAATAAACCCCTTCAGGCTGATACAAGACCCCTAAGGGACTGTACATTATCCCTTACACACACACGCACAAGCACACGCACACACACACACACACACACACACACACACACACACACACACACACACATAAATGTTGGTGCAGCTATCCTTATGAGGACTCTCCATAGACATAATGATTTTTATACTGTACAAACTATAGACTCTATCCGCTAAACCTAACCTTACCCCTAAATGTAACCCTCACAAAAAACTTTCTGCATTTTTACATTTAAAAAAACAAAAAGAAAAAAACATGGTTTAGAATGGTTTTTTTAAGCGATTTGAATTATGGGGACACAAGAAATGTCCTCATAAACCACATTTACATCATAATACCCTTGTAAATATATATTTTTTTAAATTTCCTCGTACGAGCCTGCAGGGAGCAGTGTTGCTCTCTCTGTGTGTCGACACACCTCGATCCGAACTCTGCTGAGGTGTTGTTTTTACACTGCGCCATGGCACCCTGATGGAAGATTGAAATCTCAAAATATTTCCAAATAGGCTTAAAAAGATTAAACAAAACTAGTTTAATGACATCCTCTAGTTGATTACTTACAACATTTTTCCATATGTATGAAAACACATCACACATCACATGGTAGTTACATGGTACTTAAATGCGCCTCTCTATTTGCAGGCAGGCAGTGGGCAGCTGGCATTGAGTCTGTACCTGTGGCACAGCAGTGATCATCAGAGAAGAGCAGAGAGAGACAGAGTTTGATGATGCATGGAGCTGATCCAGTCTGACTGTGAAGAGCACAACTCCATCAGACAGAGCAGCCTGAGTGAGTATGTACCACTGCAGAAGAACAGCCCTCTGAAGAGCTCTGATACCAGCTGACCTGTGAGATCTGTATGAGAAAGAAGACCTGAGAGTGAATAAGGATGGAGCAGAGAGAGAAATATAGAAAAAAAGGAGAGTAGAGAAAAAGGAGGAAGAGGACTTTATCATACTGGGCCAGTTGCTGTTTTTGTAATCTCTCTCTCCACTTATATAGAGTGCTGTGAACCTTTAGCCTGACTGATAGATCCTCTGCTGATAATGAAATTGCCATTTAAATGCTTCCATCATCTTATCCTGCCCTACAAAAAAAGGGTTATGTGGACGGATGGACGCACGGACAGACAGATAGATACTGTAGACGGATAGATAGAAAGATAAATAGAATGACAGACAGACAGACAGACAGACAGATAGATACTGTAGATGGACAGAATGATAGATAGAATGACAGATTGATACTGTAGATGGATAGAACTACAGACAGACAGACAGATAGATATATAGATAGATGGAAAGATAGAACGGCAGACAGACAGATAGATAGAACGATGGACGGACAGACAGACAGATACTGTAGATGGATAGAATGACAGATAGAATGACAGAGAGACAGACAGATAGATACTGTAGATGGATAAAACTACAGACAGACAGACAGATAGAACGACAGACAGATAGATATATAGATAGACGGAAAGACAGACAGATAGAACGACAGACAGACAGATAGATAGAACGATAGACGGACAGACAGACAGATAGATACATAGATAGACGGAAAGAAAGACAGACAGATAGAACGACAGACAGATAGATATAGAGATAGACGGAAAGACAGACAGACAGAACGACAGACAGACAGATAGATAGAATGTTAGACGGACAGACAGACAGATAGATATATAGATAGACGGAAAGAAAGACAGACAGATAGAACGACAGACAGATAGATATAGAGATAGACGGAAAGACAGACAGATAGAACGACAGACAGACAGATAGATAGAACGATAGACGGACAGACAGACAGATAGATATATAGTGAGACGGAAAGAAAGACAGACAGATAAAATGACAGACAGACAGACAGATAGAATGACAGACAGATAGATATATAGAATGACAGACAGATAGATATATAGATAGATGGAAAGACAGACAGATAGAACGACAGACAGACAGATAGATAGAACGATAGATGGACAGACAGACAGATAGATATATAGATAGATGGAAAGAAAGACAGACAGATAGATAGAATGATAGATGGACGGACAGACAGATATATAGATAGATGGAAAGAAAGACAGACAGATAGATAGAATGATAGATGGATGGACAGACAGATAGATACTGTAGATGGATAGAATGACAGATAGAATGACAGACAGACACAGACAGATAGATACTGTAGATGGATAGAATGACAGACAGACAGACAGACAGACAGACAGATATATAGATAGATGGAAAGAAAGACAGACAGATAGATAGAATGATAGATGGACGGACAGACAGACAGATACTGTAGATGGATAGAATGACAGATAGAATGACAGACAGACACAGACAGATAGATACTGTAGATGGATAGAATGACACAGAAAGACAGACAGACAGACAGATATATAGATAGATGGAAAGAAAGACAGACAGATAGATAGAATGATAGATGGACGGACAGACAGATATATAGATAGATGGAAAGAAAGACAGACAGATAGATAGAATGATAGATGGATGGACAGACAGATAGATACTGTAGATGGATAGAATGACAGATAGAATGACAGACAGACACAGACAGATAGATACTGTAGATGGATAGAATGACACAGACAGACAGACAGACAGACAGACAGATAGATAGATAGATAGATAGATAGATAGATAGATAGATAGAATGAAAGTTAGAACGACAGACAGACAGATAGCTACTGTAGATGGATAGAATGATAGAACGACAGACAGATAGATACTGTAGATAGATAGAAAGATAGATAGAACTACAGACAGACAGATAGAACGATAGATGGACAAACAGATAAATAGAATGATAGATGGACGGACAGACAGATAGATAATCATTAACCTGTGTGTCTTTCTGGTTTTATGCCGTTTGATGATGAAATGCTTGTGAAGACACTGTAACTGATATGCTCTGCTCCACTGCTGTAAGGATGTCTTGAGTGTCAGAGCTTTTCTTTGATGACAGTAAAGCACCAGTGATGCAGTATGCTGAACTAGTACTCTCCATGCTGATACACATCTACATTAAACAGAGAATCAGGGCCTTAACCACCACAGACTTCCTCACTATTAACTAAGTGACTGGACTTAGGTTTTTGCTACCCAGACCACCCTATTTAAGTATTGAATGTGCATCAATAATGCATGTCATCAGAAAGTAAACAATCAAATCTTTGCTTAATTCAAAGAGAATCATGTAGTATGCTGCTGATGCAATAGGAATATAATTCTATCAGTTATTATGTAACACTTTTGAGGCCTGTAAAAGTAAGACTGACATTATAGAAAAGCAATGCTAAATTGAAAAAGGCATACATTTAAAATTTCCATAGACCAGTTAAACATCTAAATAATTTCATAAGTGTTAACTTTGACAGCTGTAGTAATAATGTATGACAACTAAATAAATGAAGCCTTACTGTAATGCTTTTTAGACAGGAGTATAAAAAATGTACCAAACTACCATCAATTACTTTATGCACAGTAAAAAGACGTATGATTATATTTTGTAAATTTTTTTAATGTTTATTCAGTGATTATTTCAACATAATAATAATAATAATAATGAAATCACACAAATCAGGGTTAAAATTGTTCTCTTTAAATTGTTCTCTGATTTATCCCAACTTTTGGTAATGGAGGAAAAAATTACAAACCTCATTAAATAAATAGAACAAAAGGCTTGTATAATATTTAGTATGAATTCCTGAGGTGAACTGGACAATGTTTTGACAGTAAAGCATCTCCTTTTACTGACACTTGGTTAAAAAAACAAAACAAAGCAAAACAAAATTCTTTTTTTAAGAGTTTCCAGGCATATTTTGGAATCAATTCCTTTAAGCGGAGTGGCCTTTCTATTCCCAACGCCTTGGAATTGTGGAATTGAAGAATCGATTCTTTCTGGAATCAACTCCCAGCCCTGTATAATGCAAATATCTATGAAGCACAGGATAACAAGCTGACTTACCTTAAGAGGTGAGATCTTTGTAAATTCTCCTGCGTTCTCCTTAACCCCTTCCTTGCCCGAGTGCTTTGACTCCATACTGTAAACACATTCTACAATCTATTCTGCAGGTGGTGCTCCCTCTCCAGACATTTTCTCATGTCCTGCATCCTCTCTGTCACACCTCTCCACTTCCTGAAGGTTACTGCACACCAGTGGCATGCACAGACCTCAGCAGGGACAGGCGAAAGGATAAAAAATGGCACTGATTTTTATTTATTTATTATTATTTATTTTTAAGAGTAGCACTTATTCTTTGCTTTTTGAGTATGTAAGCCTTTTTCTTGTATTATAAACATAATTTTTTCCATCATTTCCTTTTTGACAAATAGCCTATTCTGTTATATTCCTAACAAAAAGCACCATATTTTACACTTTTTTGTGATAATCCCATGTTTTTGGCATGTGTCATAGTAAAACCATAGTATTTTTTGAAGTATCTTGGAGTACTATGACAGTATCATGAAATATGAATAAAATCATTCAGAACCATGGTATTACCCTGGTAATGGCACAGTGTCTTTTTTTGTTATTTTTGTTATTTATTTATTTTTTGTTATAGGGCTCTAAACGTTTTCTTGTCTCATCACTCTTTTCACTTCTCTCATCTCTGCACTCTCACTTTATCATTTTATCGCTGCTGCTTCCATTCTGACCTTGTCACCATGGTTTTGAATGGGTGGCCTTTCAAAAGAAAAATATATAACTGCACACTCTCTTACAAGTTTATTTTATTTTTGAATGGGTAGCCCACATGTCCACAAATGATAATACCATGGCATTTTTCTGAAAGTGATTAGTCTACTAGTTTAAACAAAAACCAAACTGGCTTTGCCTGAATCAGACAGCTCCTTCAGTTAATGGCAGTATTCTACAAAAGACGTATTAAATTTCTATCACTGAGAGAGAAGAAAGCAGAGAGAGGAGAGAGAGACAGGCTCGCTGGCCCCAGACACGCTGTCGACTGGTCCTCAGCCACTCCTCCCCGCCCCCTAGCGGATGACAGCCGCTCCTCCGTCCCCTGGCAGATGGCAATGGCTCCTCCTTCTCCTGGCGGACAGCAGCGGCGAGGACTCCACGACAGCGCATCCTTCCTCCTTCCTGGATTTCGGCACCAGTGTAACAATTCAAGGAATGTACGGGCAAGGAGGAAGCTGGGAAGCTTAACAAACAAGTAGACATTTATTTACACACATACTTTTCACTGTTACAAATATCGTTGGCTTTTACGTTCAACACATAAACAAACACACAGGTCTGTGTGTCTCTCTCTCCCCATCTGCCGCTGTCTCCTCTCCTTAAATACTCCCACTGCCCCTCACTGGAATGTGAGACCGGTGTAGCACACAGGTGGAACTCATTCACCACTTATCTCTGCCCAGACACCACTCGGCCCAGCCCTGCTCGCCACAGTTCCGTTTCCATAACTTATGAAATATGATTATTTACTGTACACAAACTATCAAACATACGATCAAATCATTGTGCTGATCAGAAAGTTTGTGAGTAAAAAACAACACATTTGTCACATCCCTTCATCTCACCTTTCCTGTTCACAGACATTTAGTTTAACCCCTTCATGGACCTTCATATTGTAGTTGTTCCCCCACACTAAAATTCCCAGCAAGCGGTGTCACGTGACGCCATGCGAGGATCAGATGTGAGAATGGTGAGCTCTGCGCACTTTGCTAGTTTTAACACTTTTAATGACATAAACCAGTGAGATTCGATACACTCTGTTCCATAACTGTTCTAAGAGGACAATATGTCAAAGAATTCAAAATTCTCAGGCTCTGGAGACATTAAAAGACACTTACGTGCTCCAGCTGATGCCCCTGAGCAGGCCGTGAGCCTGGGAGTCGATTTAGTTGGAGAAGTGCGGGAAATGCGGCGAGATATGCTGAACATGTCGGCAATGCTGATGAAGGTCGTTGCTGACTTGGAGGATCTTGCTGTGATATGTGGATCGATCACTGCCATGGAGGCGAAGTTCACTGAGGTGGTTACAAGAGTGGGGGATGTCGATTATCTGGAGTCATCGGAGAGGGAATTATCTGCTAATCCGCTATCAACCAAGGTGGATTTGGAGCGTGTCTGGGAGAAGTTGGAGGACATGGAGAACCGAAGCCGGTGGAATAACGTCCGTATCATTGGAATCCCTGAGGGAGCAGAGGGATAGGATATGGTGAAATTCTTGGATGGGCTCTTTCCGAATCTGCTCGACATTGCAGGCCATAAGCTGGAAATCGAGTGAGCTCACAGGGTTCCTGCTTGTCGATCTGCAGAGGGAGACAGGCCCCAATCAATTCTGACCAAATTTCTGAGATCATCCGATAAAAATCTTGTGTTACGCGAGGCGAGGAGTAAAGGAAGGCTTTCTTGGAAGAACCACAGCATTTTCTTGTTCCCAGACTGTGCGAATTCGACAAAAGAGAAGCGTGATCGACTCAAGAATGCAAGAAACTTTTACACCAATGGAAGGTCGCTTTTGCACTGAAATTCATGGCCAAATTAACATTTACATGCCCACAGCAAGCTATGTCCTTCATAAAGTAAATGGAGTGATCGGCTCACTGAACATTCGTTTGACTGTTTGAAGATTCTGCACGCTTTTTTTTTTGTGCTGGTTCCGCCTAGCGGCTGAAGTTTATTTTGTAGAGTGGCACACCTTCGGGACAGTTTTGTGGATGAACCTACATGCACTTTGTGCTTATTTCTCCTGTTGGCTGGGGTTTGTTTTGTGGAGTATTTCTTGCAAAGACATTGGAGTGATTAAGTAATTTGTTTGCACTCATGTTGCAGCCGAGTGGACCGGCTCACTGAACATTCATTTGACTGTTTGAAGAATCTGCGCGTTCTTTTTGTGCTGGTTCCGCCTATCGGCTGGAGTTTATTTTGTAGAGTAACACACCTTCAGGACAGTTTTATGGATGAACCTATATGCTCTTTGTACTTGTTCCTCCTATTGGCTGGAGTTTGTTTTGTGGAGTATTTTTTGCAAAGTCAATGGAGGGTCATGGAGTTTGTTTTATAGATGATCTTTTTCTGTGTAATTCTGTCTCACAAAATTTGTATAGAGCAATCCGACGGCAAAGTTGTTGTGGGGGATCTCGTAGGCGTACATGGACTTTTTGAGTTTGGAGGGATGGATTCCATTTGGCGCTGTCATGCGTGGGGTTAATGCGCACATTTTTTTTTTTTTTTTCTGTTTGTTTTCTTCTAGGGGAAGTTCGGGTTTTGACTGTCGCACTAATGTTGGAATGTGGTCTTTATAATCTTGTTTTTACACACAATCTATTTTTTCTTATATGTCAAAATGTCAAATGTTAATATGAGTGGATTGTCTCTCTCAATGTGGAATGTGAATGGGTTGGGGCACCCCATAAAAATAAACAAGGTTATTTATCTTCTTAAGCATAAGAAATATGATATAGTGTTTCTTCAAGAAGTGCACCTTTCTCCGCAGGAAGCTGAAAAATTTGGGGTGGGCATTTTTTTTATAGTGCTGGCTCGAGTAAGAGCAGGTGAGTCATAATGCTGATAAGTAAACATCTACAATTCAAATGTCTCAAACAGAGTAAAGATAAATTAGGAAGAGTCATTCTTGTTTTAACTGAAATTCAGGGACAAAGTCTTATTTTGGGTAATATTTATGCACCTAACTTTGATGATCAGGGCTTTTTTATAGATCTTGAAGGGATGTTGCAAGCCGCTGGCGGCCCTCATGATATAATATTGGGAGGAGACTTTAATCTTTTGATGGACTCAGTCCTTGATCATAGTGAAGCAAAAGTGTGCAAGCCCCCTAGAGCAACATTGACGCTTCAGAGGATGAGTAAAAATCTTGGTCTTACAGATATTTGGAAAGGTGTTGCCACATATGAAGAAAAGGAAATCATATAGTTGGCACTTTAATGTATCCCTTTTGCAAAATCCTGAATTCCAGCAAATGCTAAAGGCTGAAATCAATGTCTATATGGATACCAACTGGTCCTCAGTATCCTCTGTGGGTGTGGCTTGGGAGGCACATAAGGTGGTTCTTAGGGGCCGGATCATACAGTATGATATTCACCAAAAAATCCAAAGCACAAGAACTCATGGAATTGGAAGGGAATATTAAAAGAGCCGAGGCAGAGCTGATGCGCCGAATGTCGTCTGATGGCCTCAGAGAATTGACCCGACTGAAATACAGATATAATACTATTTTGTCACAGAAGATGGAGTTTTGGCTATTCATGGCAAGACAGTCATACTTTGAGTCAGGGGACAAAGAAGGGAAGCTTCTGGCTTTTTCTACCATTCCCTCAGTGAAATCTGCTGGTTGTGAAATATTTACAGAGAGAGATTTTTCTACCATTCCCTCATTGAAATCTGCTGGTGGTGAAATATTTACCTCGGCCACTGATATTAATAATGCTTTTAAAGAATTCTATCTTGACCTTTATAGTTCCACATCTTCATCTACTGAAGAGGATATTAGAAAGTTTGTGGAACCAAACTGTCAGCTGAGCAAAAAAACTCTGAGATAAACTTGGAGGTGTTTGGCGAGGTAATTAAGGCCTTGCCTACAGGCAAGGCTCCGGGGCCAGACGGCTTTGCCGCTGAATTTTTTAGATCTTATGCTACAGAACTGGCTCCACTTTTGCTTTATATGGAATCATTAAAGAATGGAAAGCTTCCTCCAACCATGACACGTCGACAAAGTCCAGATCAGTCTGATTCTTAAAAAGGACAAAGATCCAAGCGAGTGTAAGAGTTACCATCAAATTTCCCTGATCCAGCTAGACGTTAAAATATTGTAAACAATTTTGGCTAACCGATTAAGTAAAATTATGACATCTCTTATACATATAGATCAGGTGGGGTTTATTCGGGGCCGTAGCTCTTCTGATAACATTAGGTGTTTCATCACTATCATGTGGTCAGTGGCAAATGATCAGACTCCGGTCGCTGCCATCTCACTTGATGCTGAAAAGGTGTTTGATATGGTAGAATGGGATTATCTTTTTAAGATTTTGGAAATGTATGGGTTTGGGAATACTTTTATTGGATGAATTAAGTTACTTTATAGACACCCGGTAGGAGTGGTACAAACAAATTGATTAATTTCAGATTATTTTACTCTGGATAGGGGCACCCAGCAGGGTTGTCCTCTTTCCCCATTATTGTTCTGTATTGCCCTGGAACCATTAACAGCCACGATAAGAAAGGAGGATAATTTTCCAGGGGTGATGGCGGGAGGTGTGGCGCATAAGCTTTTGCTTTACGCAGATGATATTTTATTATTCGTCTCCGACCCCATTAGATCTATGCCTTGCCTCCACAGAATTATTAATTCCTTTTCTAAGTTCTCAAGATACAGAGTTAATTGGTCTAAATCTGAAGCTTTGGATCTGACAACGTACTGCCCGGTAACAGCTTTTCAGCCGGGCACCTTCCAGTGGCCCAAACAGGGCATTAAGCATTTGGGTATTTTATTCCCAGCAAATTTGTGTGATTTAGTTAGAGTTAATTTTGACCCTTTAATAAAAAGGTTTTTGAGCGATGTGGGCTGGTGGGCTTCATTACATTTATCTATGATTGGGAAGGTTAATGTTATTAAAATGATTTGTATTCCAAAATTCAACTACCTGCTACAATCTCTCCCTATAGATGTCCCCCTCTCTTATTTCAAGCAATTTGATAGCATAGCGAAGTCCTTCATTTGGAATGGTAAACGTCCCAGATTACATTTCAGTAAGTTGCATAGGCCGATTGACAAAGGTGGGCAAGGCCTACACAAGATTTTGTTTTATTATTATGCATTTGGTCTCAGACATTTGGTTCATTGGTCACTTCCACCCAAGAGAAACCCTCCTTGGTTTTATATTGAACAGGAAGTTCTTGCCCTATTTTGCCATTGTAAAGCCTTTCTATCAAACTAATCGGAGAAGTTAAGTTACACCCTGTTTTCTTGCATTTGCATGCGGTATGGACAAAAGTGTCCAGAGTGTTTAATTCATTTATTTAAATGTTGCTTCAAGCATATGGCTGAACCCAAAGTTATGTATTAATAAGTCCCCTTTCTGCTGGACAGAGTGGATTGTGAGGGAGGTTAATATGCTCGGTGACCTATATGAGAGTGGAGTGTTGAGATCCTTTGAAAATATGGTTCAACATTTTGGGATTCCCAGGTCTCAATTCTTAGGTATTTACAACTGCACCACCTACCCTGTACTATTTTTGGGAGTAGCATACACCCCACTAAAGCAGCAGATACTCTGGGAGTGGTGATTACTGCTTTTGGAAAAGGTAATAAGGCATCAGTGTATTACTCCCTGCTAATTTAGAGTCTGGGGGATGGAGCTTCAACTTCTCTCAAGAGATTATGGGAGAAAGATTTAAACTTGGTATTGGAGGAGGGAGTGTGGGCTAGGATTCTAAAAAACATCAAGTCTGCATCTAGAGATGCAAGGGTGTGCCTTATGCAATTTAAGATTTTATATAGATTCTATTGGACCCCCTCTAGATTGTATAGGCTTGGTCTTAAAGACACACCCACCTGCTGGCGATGCCAATCAGAAGATGGGGACAAAACACATGTTTTTTTTTGTGGTGTGTTAAGATCCAAGAATTTTGGTTGATGGTTCAGAGTTTTGTGTGTGACATATTGGGCACTCAAATTTCATTTTGCCCCAGACTCTGTATTTTTGGCGATGGGGCGGTCATTAATAAAGGGGATAAATGCATAAAAAATTGGGTCCTAGCCAGTGTTATGATCGGCAGACAGATTATTCTTAGGGGATGGAAGTCGGCTGGAGTGCCCTTGTTTCAAGAGTGGTGCACGGAGATGGGGAGGGTAGTGGCATTCGAGGAAATGTCATGTAGAAGGCTAGGCAACTTAGATTTATTTAATAAAAAATGGGGCAGCTATTTGGCCATTTTGGAGGGTTCTCGGGGAGGGGCATTGGAGAGAGAAGTGTAGTTTTAAATGTGTGTGATTATAATTTTTTTTCAAATTTATATTATTTATTTTTTAATCCCCTTTTCTCCCCAATTTGGAATGGCCAATTCCCACTACTTAGTAGGTCCTCATGGTGGCGCGGTTACTCACCTCAATCCGGGTGGCGGAGGACAAGTCTCAGTTGCCTCCGCTTCTGAGACAGTCAATCTGCACATCTTATCTCTTGGCTCATTGTGCATGACACCGTGGAGACTCCCAGCAAGTGGAGGCTCATGCTACTCTCCGTGATCCACGCACAACCTACCACGCACCCCATTGAGAGCGAGAACCACTAATCACGACCACGAGGAGGTTACCCCATGTGACTCTACCCTCCCTTGCAACCGGGCCAATTTGATTGCTTAGGAGACCTGGCTAGAGTCACTCAGCTCACCCTGAATTCGAACTCGCGACTCCAGAGGTGGTAGTCAGCATCAGTACTCGCTGAGCTACCCAGGCCCTGTGATTATTTTTTAAAAATATTATTTTTTTTATTTTTTTTTTGTCTTTCTTTTTGTGTGTGTGTATACACAAGTGTGATGACAGGGATATTTGTTGAGGGTCAGGGTGGGGTTGGGGATTGAGAGGGGGAAAGGGAATAATGGGGGTTAAATGTTTATTCTGTGAATATATGTTTTGCTTTTCTGTGTCAAATGTGTGAATCAAAAAATAGTGTTAATCAGAAAAACAATTCCCAGCAAGCACATCATCATTAGTTTCACCTGTTTTCCATCAGTGTTCACAGCTGTTCCTCGTGTTGTTAATTCCTATGCCTGCATATATTCCCTCATGTTTCCTCACTCATTGTCTAGTCTCGTCTATTGTGGCCTTGAGCTAAAGCCGTTCTTTTGTTATTATCTTCTGCTTCCTAGTGCTATTTCTGTTTGTATATTGTATTCATCTTGAATAAACTCTGATTTTGGGTTCAACTGCATCTCTCTCTGTGTTCATGTGCTGAAAACATTATTTCACTCACATCTTAAATTAATATCAAGTAATGGCCTGGAGAATTTCTTTTTTTTTAGAGTTTATATGCTGTAAACAGATATCTTCTGTCATGTTTTGCTTGAAACTTCATGAAACACAAACGGAATAAAAAAAACAGCTGATGCTCTGTGACGCCACTTCGATGCTCAAATTCAAAATGACATTTTTGCTCCCCCAAAGGGCACTGCTGCGGGAGGGTACGCCACTCGAAAGCTCGTTCCAACAAAGTGAGAAAATGAATGGGCCCGCCCACAAGACAAAGGGCACATTCAGAGTACCCACTTCAAGGGCTCTGCACTTTGGAGTGAGTAGGGCATAGAGAGGATCACTTGCAATTAGAAACCGCCCTCAATCTGCTGTAGCGAGCGCTGTTAAAGGCACCTACACTTAATTTTCTTTAATACCCCCGCGATTTACAAAGAAAACTCATAATAACATATTACTACTGTTATTGTGAGATTATTACGAGACTTTAATTTTGGAGTATTTAACTGGATAATTCTGTGCATGTCACAGCTGCACACAGTCAAACAGCACTCTCATCTCAGTGGAATTCCCTCATGTACACTGTGAAAAGGCCTCAGGCACAGTGCTGTCACTGTCAAATGCTGTTATTGCTGTCAGTCATTCCTGTCTGGAAGAGGTGTGGTTTTATTTATTTATTTATTTATTTTTTGGATGACCTCCACTCACCTGCTAACGTTCGTCTGGAAAGCACCTGCAGGGCCCTTGTGCTCAAATGTGTAAGCTTTGTCTTCTGGACATAGCAATGCCAGGAGTGCAGGGTGCGTACATACAGTGGACTAATTTCAAAATATTGGTCTCATTTTAAAAGTTAAATTATAAACAAATAATTCATAAGTAATATTGTATATATTTACAGACTTATGACCAATTTACATTTATTTATTTATTTTTTATCCTGTCTTTGAAAGCCTGTGATTCAGGCTCTGTTTGCTGTATCGCTGCTAAAAGTATTATTTCATTCCACTTGATGGCAGCAAACACTAGGAACAATAATTTTTCCACAATCACCTTCTATCACAGTATACATATTTGAAATGCAGGTGGCACTCTAACACAGCTGAGTTATTTGTTTATCATGCTTCTTCTGTTGGACTGCACATTTTGGTGTGGACATTGGAGACATAACAGTGGATTAGTTACCCAAGCAAGCTCACAGACAAGTAGAAAATGGCTCATTTAGAATAAAACAGACTAAGGTAAGGCTGCACTATATTCCAAGTATTCTGAAGCCATGTGATAGCTTTGTGTGAGGAAACAATCAAAAGTCTTTATTTGCTGAAAAACTCCCCCTCCGCCACAGCAATAACATCTCATTTGGGATTTCATATATTGAAACTCACCAGGATTGATGTCAATCAGGCTTGGGACTTTTTTTCATATTTAAATAGGGCTACTCATTGCACAGTAGTCTTTGTCTCTTCATACATATTTCTCAAAACAAAGTTAATAAAGTGTGAGCAGCAGGCTCCGGTTTAATTTCCTCTAACATGTTTCGAAAAAGGGACTCTCTACCACGTTAAGCGACTGCTGCATATCGGCGAGTATAAACTTAGCTACACAATTTTTTAGCTTCTTGGCCTGTGAGAAATCAATTCATAATTTTTTCCTAGGGTTCAAAGCTTTCGTAATTGTAGGTTACACATGTTTTTTGCCTTTCGCACAAATCCCTAACATTTGCCATGATATCTATTCACATGCGATACTGGCCAGCTCCATTATCTCCATTTGTGTGTGGGAGGGCACATGGGACCCACCGGGACCCTCCTCTAGAACCGTTCCCTGCTTTGAGTGAACCAGGGGCAGATCTAGACATTTTTTTATGGAGTGGCATGCAGACTATGAGGGGTAGCAACATTAAAGCGAGCGCCCATGCATACTTCTTATGGATTAAGGTACCAAGCTTCATTGCAACAAGTACTAGTTCTTTAATTGGAGTCACTATCAAATGATAAATGTCCATGAATTTGTGATACAACTGCATTTCCAGAGGAACCACATAGTAACCATTTTGATACTGATTTTGCCAACATAAAAAAATATGTAAAAATCTATTTTTACATAATAAAAAATACGTAACAAAATCTGTAGAGCACTAAGACATTGTCTATTAAACATCAACAAATTCTAAATGTTCCTAGTAAACATTAACACAAAGTTAGGTCTAAATACAAATAAACTGTATAGAAAATTGTACTGTGGGGGCAGTGCTGCAAAACTCATGAATATTAATTATGTTGTGCACAATAAAATATTATTTTAAATTACCTGTTTTGATTCAAGCACCCAAATAAATATTTCACATAATATGGTAATTTCATTTCTACATCTGCAACTATCAGTCTTGGGGATTTTGCTAGTCAGTAGATGAATACATACAGTAGATCAGCACTTTGATTAAGAACATGACTAGTGGTAACTTTTGCCTTTAGTTTCTAGAGGTTTGGGATTCTAATTCACCCAAATATAACTTTTTATTCAAATAAATCAAGACTGCATCTCAGTGCAGTTGACAGGTTACAGTTTAAAAATAAAATGGAATAAAAGATGCGGGGAGACGAGAGTAGTGGAAATACAGACACATGTATTGACATTTCTGTATATGAAAGAACAGCGAACTCCGCAATTCAGACAGCGACAACCACAAACACCCGCTCCAGCAGCGGGAACCCGGAATGCACCTGAGCGCCCGTGAACGAGATGACACAGTTCACAAACAACCGCCTCCCATCACACAGCCCAGCCATGAAACACTCAGCGGAGCAAACACACTGCGCACCGGTGCACCCCATCAACAATCAGCTCACCTGGTTACCACACACCTGAGAGCGATTAAGAGAGGGAGAGGGAGAGAAAGAGAAAAAGACAACACACACTCTACATGCACAAACAATATGGCCAAGGCCATCACAGTGGGGGACACGGAAAAGAGCGCGAGGGGTGGAAAAACTGATAACACTAACGGCACTGATAACAGCCACAATGAACACTTATCATAACATTCAAATAGCACATTCCAGCACTGGTGTCAGGGTTAGGTTGAAGAGAGGGTGAGGACTCGTAGAAAATGTGAGAAGAATGGGCTTTTTATTTAACACACAAAAAAACAAACGAAAACTACCCCGAAGGTGAAAACTACAAGGTCCTGGGCAGAACACTGCAGAACAGACTGGGTTCGATGCTGCGGGCTGGAACAGACAACAGGGCAAGACAGGAAGAACCTAACAGGGTGAAAAACCACAACGAACTGGCACAAGACTAAAAACACAATGGGGTTACATAGGAAAGAAAACAGGAGGGAAATCAGGAAAGCAGTCAAGCTTGATTTCACTTTCTAGTGCTTGATGCATGCACATAGCCCTAGATGGCGCTATAGGAAGTATAATCGAGCTTTAAATTCTGATCACCAAGGAGACTGCTAATGTCAAGATTTATAGTCAAAAAAGGAGTTATATTTTGGTCTATTCTCACCCAAAACCAATTGGGCGAAACAACTGGAGTCTAATGGATTACTCTTATGCTGCATTTATGTGCTTTTTGGAGCATCAAAGGTCTGGCCACCATTCACTTACATTGAATTGACCTACATAACAGCGATATTCTTCTGAAATCTTTTTCTTTGTTTGTGTTCTGCAGAGAAAAAATTAAAGTCACACATCTTAGATCGAATGAGAGTGAGAAAATTCTGAGAGAATTTTCATTTTTAAATTAACTATCCCTTTAATGGCGCATTCAAGTCACATCAGAATGATCATATTTATGGGATGAGTGTAAATGAACACCACAGTTCATAAAAACTGGAACACTGAAGGAGGGAGTTGAGTCATATTAGTGACCAGAACAGAGACTTGTGGGGGTGGACTCTTTTCATTTGGGCCAATAAGTAACCACACAGAACACCCTGGCAACTGCATAGCAATGTGCTGAAACACAGTTAAAACAACTTAACAACAGAATAGCAACAACCTGACAACCACCTAGAACACCCTGTGAACTCCAGAGCAATGTGCAAAAAACACAGAAAACAACTTAGCAACAGCATAGTAACAACCTGGCAACCACATACTTAACTATTTAACAGCTTTCATAATGTTTAAGCCTAAACTTATCAAATTAATTAGTAAAAAAATAAAATAAATAAATAAACTCACATGAGCAGTTTCTTGTCTTCCCCAGAGGAGACAGATGAAGGAACATGTAATCTGGCATACACTTCACTTCTGATTTTGATTCAGATTCGCAAAATGAATCATTCAGACTGTTTTTTAAATCTTTTTGTTCAGTTCAAAGGAATCAAATGTAAAAGATTCGACTCAAATGTATTCTTTCAATGAATCACACATCACCATCACCGATCTGCATTCATTTTTGCACGTACAGCTGTTATTTTTTTGTGGTGTTCAGTCGCAAAAATAACGAAAGGGTCTGGAGAAATTTATCAGAGTAAAAGTATCCATTTTCTCTTCAAAATGTAGTGAAGTGAAAGTAAAAGTCCAAATAAATATTTATTCTCAAGTAAAGTACAAATATTAAAAAACTGTACTTAAGTACAGTAACTAAATATTTGTACTTCGTTACTATACACCTCTGCAGACTGGACAGAAAGAGCACATGGCAATGAAGCCATGATTGGCCATGTGCTCAAACAAACATAAAGACAAGACAATAGAGCACATGGCAACGAAGCTGTCATTAGCCATGTGCTCAAACAAAAAGACAAGACATGGAGCATGAGTGTCCAGATTCTGACTCAGAAACAAGCCCGAACCAGACTGAAGAGTCAGCATCCAGACACCATGCTCTGAACAAAAGACACAGACTAGACAGAAGAGCACACAGCCAGGAAAACAACCAAAGCCTTGCACTCACACAGAGACATAGAACATACGTGTCAGGATCCTGTCACTACAATAAACCTGACTGACAAAGGTGACAGGATCCTGACAGCTGGATCGCCAGTTAAAACACAACGATGAAATAGAAACTCCAACTCAAGAACTGGAGATGTTTTATTTGGATTATACACATACCTGACAAAAGCTATTTCAAAAAGTTGTGAGGACACGTCACATCTGTCTCAACCCATAACTGACAGCAATGTATCTAATAATCATTCAGTGAATACTTGGAAACAACTGAGAAATTAATCTTTTACCTCTTTTTATCCACATATTTGTCCATGTGGTCATGTTTGTTGAGGAAATTAGCTCATCACCCCACGAGAGCCCAAACACTGTACACGCACTGCAATAGTAGGTGGACAGTTGGTTGATGCTGTGATTGGCCGCTGCTGTAAACAATCACGGGACTGGTTGCTGCTGTAATCAATCAATGGGTCTGTAGTCATTTGTGCATTTGGTGAGAGTTTAGGCAGTATGACATGAATAAACCCCTAAACAATGTCAAAATCAATGATAATTTACTTACATTTATATTTAATGCATTTGGATACTTATGCTGGTGTGTCAATGCTTTTTCTTAGAGTGGCATTTGCCACTGCCATGCCACTCTGGTAGATCCGCTCCTGGAGTGGACTGCAGTAGGGATGTGCCTGAAGCCGAATACCTTATTCGGAAAGGCACAGATAATGACTTCAAAATGAATAACGGGTACATCCGAATAATATAAAAAATATTTGTATGACTGATTATCCAAAAAGCACAAGGATAAAGCGACATTTTAAATAAACATATCCACTCCATTTGCGGTCTCTGTTAGTTGTGTGCGTCTGGAGCTTATCAAGTGTAACATTAATTAAGATATGACATCATATACACTTTTCACTTCTTAAAATGTCAATGTTAATGTCTTGCATGATTCACATGTGATTCTCATGTATTTAATTATAGCCTAAACCTGAGCACGATGTTAAATTCCTGATCTGAAGTGACGATTTCACGTCGGAGCTCATCTATCCATCTTTTAAAGTTGACCACATTTATATCCACATCAGCGATTATGGAAATGATCTGGTTAAAAAAAAGTTAGAGTGCTCCATAAAGGTTTAAATGCTCCATAGAGTATTCATCTATTAGGAATATTCCTCCTTATGCAAAAAAAAAAAAAAAAAAAAAGAAAAAAAAACTGAAACATACCTCTGGTAAGGTGCTATATAAATTTAACATTATTATTATTATTATTATTATTATTATTATTAAACTAAATAATGGTTTCTTATAGTAAAAATGTATAGACTTACGGGACTTTCACCTGTTTGTAGGCTATATTGATTTTATTTTAATTTCTTTTAATGTTTGTATTTGTATTGATTATTCTCTGCAAAATGTGTGCTTAACTTTTCACATTTTGCTAGACACCTCCTGCCTTCAGAATAATGTTGTTATACATGCACAGATAAATGAAAATTCTGTTCCATTCAGATACTGATATCAGAAATACCAGGAGAAACCACAGTTAACAACATATTCCACATTTAATATAGCCTACAAATTCAGCTTCATCTGGTAAGAAAAAAGGAATAAAAGAATATTTTTTAAATAATAGTTATAGTATATTATTATTATTATTGTTATTATTATTATTATTATTATTAATTATTATTATTATTATTATTATTATTAGGCTATTATTATGAAAAGGCATATACAAGGCATATTTTATTAATAGAAACTATAAATGTAAGAGTAACATTTAAAAATGGGCATTTCATTTAGTTTTGATGCACTTCTGTTTTAAGCCCCACCCATACCCCATTCTATCTGAAAACAGAGACAAATACAGATAATTTTGTCATATGAACAGATACAGATACAGATACAAATACAGATAATGGCTTTGCTGCACACCCTTAAACTGCAGCAAATTCTCCAGCTTCTTCTCATTATTCCTGATCTTCCATTCTGTCCATGCTGATGCTACTAAATGCACTCTAGAAAAAAGGCACACGACGAAGTGGTGATATGTCATGATCTGAGTGCTGCTACATCTTACATGTAATTGTATTATGTTATTCATAATTTTATAACTTAAACTACACAAAATATGCTTGCACATTTATTTTAAATGAGATATATAATGGCAAATTTTGATATAAAAGACTTTGAGGTTGCACTTTTTTTTTTTTTTTTTACAGTATGTGTACTTTCAGTGTACTTATCCAAGAAAGTACTGAGTAATATTAGGTCAATACATGTACTTAATATGGGTTAAGGTTAGGTTTGGGGTTAAGTTTAGGGTTAGCATCTAGTAATTACTGTAGTTGTTGTAATTATGTAGTATGTAAATGAAGAACAGTACCGTAAAATAAAGTGCTACCGAGTTTGATGTACCTGTGTTGAAGTATAGCCAGCTGTTGTCTTTCTACAGATTCATTTCAAAATTGTCCAGGCTTTGCTCCGGAGTCGTCTGTCCCACAACACACATGCCCACTGCTCCTGCTGCCTCCTGAAGACCTGCCTTGAACACACCTGTCTCCACTGCAGCCAGTGTTTATACAGCACACACACATTGTCAGGGTGAATCTGTCGTAGCAGATTTCTTCAATACAGCACTCAAAGTGTAGTCAAGTCAATCATTTCTGGAGTCTTAGTTTCTGGTTTCAAAAAGTAGACTTTTATTACAGAGTAACAAAGCTGAGGTAGTCCATGGAGCATCTGAAATTACACTTCAGAAGCATGCAATTGTATAAACTTAGCCTAAAGTTTCTGCTCCCCTTAACTCTTTGAGGGATGGCCTCTTCATCCAGTGAAATCGTCTTATGCCTCCCTAGTTTGCCATCTCCCTTCCAGCTGGTTACCTTTGGCCCCAACTTGCTATTTCATCTTAATGCTAGCACTTAGTAGCGCACATATATCGTTTGCCTGTTTTGGTAATCTTGGCATTATCTGCACCAGTCCTGCTCATTAAATTATCCTTTCAATATCCACATGCCCACCTCCCTTTGGGCCCTACAAGTTTGATAGAAAGAGGCTGTAATTCTTTCTAAAAGCCAAGCTACTACAGGTGATGTTCCTTATGTAAACCTCCTTACTCATTTGCTTGACACAGGCATCCCGTCTCCAAGGTCTCCCACTTTCTGCATTACATCAATTAATTTTCCCTTGACACAAAGGCCTTACACAGAGAGAGAGACTACAAGCTAAGCTGTTTTCTGCACTTTCAAACTGTATCTAAATAGTCAGAGTTTGAAATTAATAAAAGTATGATTAAATATGTAACATACTGAATAACACTGATAATGCAGCTTATCATAATACATTGATTACACATTGTCATTTTTAGATCATTGCATATTGCATACATATTAATTAAAAAAATGGATTAACTTAATGATTAAATAAAAATATTCCATATAATCACTCAGTTGGGACTTCCTACAAAGTCCCACTAATTTAGCCTAATTCAAGAGTGCTACTTCACAATCCAGTCCCTTCCCCCATCACTTTCTGTTGACCCATTTTAGGTCACACTGTCTCTTATTAATGACCAGATCATGGAACAGCACTCCTGTGGAGCATCAGGACCAAACGTCTCCCCTCACACTTAACAAGAGAGGAGTAAAAGATCCTGTCTCCCTCAACCCTACACTCAAGAGAGAGAATATTGTGTTATAAGCATGAGCATGTAAATGGTTCAGCACTTGCCTGTGGTTTCACGGTTATGTAGAAAATAACAGAAAATACCATTCAAAATCATAACATTTTTGATTAGAGTAATATAACATCACATTGGATACAACAGCATAAATATCAAAATCAGTAAATGTATCAAAAACCATCAAAAATAGTAGAAATAACCCAACACAAAAACTTTCTTTTTTTCTTTCAAAGATTCCGTTGACCAAAAATCTTCAACCCAGTTAGTTAACGTAGAGGGCCACCACTGGGGAGAGGTTAGGCTAGCACTTACATCCCAGAGCATGGCTCATCATTCAGCTCCTCATACATATCTTCATTTGAGGAATCAATTTCCTCCCAATTTGGTCTTTCTGTCCATCCTGGGTAGTTGTCATTGTATTGCATTGGACCATTCACATTGATCACTGTCATCTGCTTCATTGCTTCTCAGATCACAAATGATTTGATCAATGGTAACACACAACAGAATATTATTCCTCCCACAAGGATTGTTATTCTAAACATTATGCCAATTTTAAAGTCGAGTCCCAAGTTTTTTCATCTCTTCCTGCATTTTCTGCAACTTCCTTTCTTAATGCTTTCAATTTAGTAATGGCAACCATAAATGCACCTTCTGGTGCTGTGTTGTTAGGAATAAAAGTGCAACATTGGTCTCCAAACAGAACACATACACCCCCCCCCCCCTTATCTGCTAATATCCAATTTAATGCCTGCCAATTCTGCATTGGCATCCTACTTGTTGCATCTTCCTGTTCTCCCAATGCGGATAAAGCAGTATCAGTATAATGAATAAACCTCTGTTGACTGTAGTAAATATAATTGATCCATTCTGTATTCTTGTTTGGTGTTATCCAAACAAATATTGACTCCAATCCTGCCTTTATTTCACTTCTAGCCTTATGTTCATTAGGTATACCTCTAGTGTATCCTATGGAGTCTATAAATACGTTAGGGCCAGGTTTATAAGGTTCATATGATCTTTTAGCTCTTTGTATCTTCTCATTTTCTTTAAAAGGCAGTCCTGGTTCCCATTCCACTATACTGACCTCCTGAACAATCCGTACTCTAGCACACATTCCTTTCCATTCTTGTGGTAAGGATACCATAAGTTTCTTTTTCCCATAGACCCAAAAGCAATCTGCTACAACTACTGTCTGATATTCATACAATGCCACTGAAGGTAATGCTATAGTTTGATTTTCACATTTTTCTGGAGTTATTTCCTTTCCCTGGTTTACTCCTGGAGCTAATTTAGCTGGACCTCTAAGTGATACACCAGAATCCCAAGGAGTATCTTTAACTATATACCAAACAGTAGCGCATTGTCCACTGAATTTTCCCACATCACAATTCCCTTCATTGTTTTAATAGCATTCATATTCTTGCGTATAATCTATTTTGTACCATCCTGGGATTTCCACCTCTTCTTTTGTTATTTTAATATATTTATTCATGTCCCAATATCTACACTAATCTCCCCAACCTGGACTATAAAAGTAACTATTGAAAATCTGATTGCCTAAATAAGCTAGACACTCAACTGGACAATAGGATCTCGCCTCGTTCCTTAGATGACAAAAGTTTCTGTTAAACTTAGCACATTCTCGATAATCATGTGGATTAGGGACTACTAATACCTTACTTGTGGGTGTGGGTGCATGCAATAGACAATTTTCCTTCCCTGCCTTTTTTTGCTGTATACCTTGCCCATTCATACCAAAAGTTATTTTGTGCTAATTCCCACAACATGTTTTCTTCATTATTTAGTCTAATGGCTCTTTCTCTTTCCAACCCCTGTTCTGTTTGTGTTACCTTGAAATCATTCTTGAAACCAGTCCCTGCCTGTGAAGTTGATTGTATTGAACTCTGGTTCTTCTCCTGGTTCTTAAGGCTTGGTGTGGCTTGGACCTTCGGTGTTTGTTGCAGCATATCTGTTGTTCTCAGTATTAGGCACATTATCAGGCTCACTTTCCATCTCCTGATGGTCTGTTGGCCTTCTTCCCCTTGTACATTTCTTTCATCACCATGTGACCTTTCTCCTGGCGTTTCTGCATCATCAGTATCACTTCCCTCCGATTCCTTTCCAGGCCTTTCTATCACTCTGGGTACCCTGGTGCAATGATTCAGATGGTACTGGGTGGTGCTTCCTTCCACTTAGACTGCTGTTGGCGTTGCTCTCACCAACTTTAGAGTTGCTCTCGTCCTTCCCCTCTCACCTGGGCTCATTCCACTTTCTCCTAAATACTCTCAGATACACCTGATCACCTGGAGCAATTGTACAGGGAACATCTACTGCACTTGGCTCCTTCCTTTTTCCTGCAAATATATAACTTTGTGTATTGCAGTTAGTTGTTGCATATATGCTTTCAGTTCCATTTGCAATTGCTCCAGCGAGGGTCCTTTATAAGGACCTCTCCAGTTTGGCACAGGCATGGGTCGACCTGTAAGCATTTCATGCGGGGTTAGATGCATATTTCTGTTAGTTTGCATATGATAGCTCATTAAAGCAAGAGGCAAAGCATCAATCCAATTGAGCATAGTGCTCGCACATATTTTGTTAAGTTTGGCCTTGGGGGTCCCATTTACCCTTTCTACCATTCCCTGTGATTGTGGATGATAAACACATCCTAGTCTCTGTTTTATTCTTAGTTGTTGCAATACCTTCTTCACAGTTTGTTGTATAAATGTTGATCCATTGTCTGAACTAATTTCTGATGGTATTCTGAATCTAGGTATTACCTCTCTTGTTAGAAATCTGATTACTGTTCCTGATCCCTGATCTGCTGAGGGTACTGCTTCCAGCCATCTTCTAAATCTGCATATTACCACAAGCATATAATACTTTCCATTCACTTTCTTTATCACATCCACATAATCAATATCCAAATGTTTGAATGGTCCTTCTGGTACTGGTATATGACCTATGGGTGTTTTTATTCCTTTTCTGACATTGTTTTGAGCACAGACTTCACATGTGGACAGAAACTCATTGTAAAGGAGGAGGCGAGAAGCAGCTTTCCTTGTTTAGGTAAGGATTTATTTTCTGCGTCTGTAGCACAATTACAGTCTCACAGTCTTTGCGTTATCCACTAAGTTAATCTCCAATCATACACCGCTACACAAAATAAACTCTCATCATTTATAATAATAACACTCTTTGTTTCATTCCCGTCTGTGGTGCCCAGGCTCTCTCTCTTCTATTTGCAGTGTGTCTCTATTTATGCCGCTCTCCCCGTGCTCACTGAAATTAGAGACAGGTGTTAGACATAATTTAGCTCAGGTGTAAGCGCCCTTACCGCTTTCTCTCTCTCCGGAGAGATGCTTGACCACGCCTCCGCTGCCACATATCCCCACCGCCCGACTCAGGCCGGGGCGGCATCCGGCCTGCCTACCACTCCCCCCCATTTCTGGAAAGGAAATCGGCGACAGCCATCTGCGCCCCCGGTCTTTGGACCACCTTGAACTTAAACGGCTGAAGAGCCAGATACCAACGGGTGATCCGGGCACTAGTATCTTTCATGCGGTGGAGCCACTGGAGTGGGGCGTGATCTGAGCAGAGGGTGAAGGCCCGCCCCAACAGGTAGTATTGGAGAGTGAGGACCGCCCACTTGATGGCGAGACACTCCTTTTCCACGGTGCTGTACTTAGTTTCCCTTAACGAGAGCTTACGGCTAATGTACAGCACCGGGCGCTCCTCCCCCTCCACCACCTGCGAGAGTACAGCCCCCAGCCCCCTGTCTGAAGCATCTGTCTGTAGAACAAATGGGAGAGAGAAGTCAGGTGAATGTAAAAGCGGCCCCCCGCAAAGTGCGGCTTTAACTTGCGTGAACGCCCGCTGACACTGCTTCGTCCATTGGACTGGGTCTGGAGCTCCCTTTTTAGTGAGATCAGTCAGCGGGCTGGTGACGTCCGAATAATTGGGTACGAACCTTCTATAATAGCCAGCCAGCCCCAGGAACTGTCTCACCCCCTTTATGGTCTTGGGTCTCGGACAGGTCGCAATTGCCGCTGTCTTGTCAATTTGGGGACGCACCTGCCCATGGCCCAAGTGGAACCCCAGATACCGTACCTCCACCCGCCCAATCGCGCACTTCTTCGGGTTCGCTGTGAGTCCCGCACGGCGCAGCGATCTCAGAACCGCCCTCAGATGTTGCATGTGCCGCTGCCAATCATTGCTGTAAATGATGATATCATCTAAATAGGCAGCGGTGTAGGCTGAATGCGGTCTGAGGATTCGGTCCATGAGACGCTGAAACGTAGCCGGGGCCCCAAACAAACCGAACGGAACTGTCACAAATTGGTGTAATCCAAACGGTGTGGAGAAGGCGGTTTTCTCACGGGAAATTGGTGTCAAGGGGATCTGCCAATAACCCTTCGTCAAATCCAATGTCGAGTAAAATCGAGCAGTGCCCAACCGATCGAGCAACTCATCAATGCGAGGCACTGGATACGCATCAAATTTAGACACCACGTTGACTTTCTTATAATCCACACAGAATCGCACAGACCCGTTGCTCTTAGGCACTAGAACAACTGGGCTGGACCAATCGCTGTGGGATTCTTCTATTACCCCCTTATCGAGCATCGCATCCAATTCTTCCCAAACGATTTTCTTCTTGTGTTCGGGTAAACGATAGGGGCGGCTATGTACCACGACCCCCGGCTCGGTCTCAATGTGGTGATAGATGAAGTTTGTACGCCCCGGTAGAGGGGAGAACACATCCGCAAACTCCTGTTGCAACTTAGCAACCTCCGTGAGTTGACTCAGTGAGAGGTGGTCTCCGCAAATGACCGGGGTGAACTGTTTATGTTTTGAACTCACCTCCGGTCTGAGCCCCGCCTTCTCGGGAACTACCGTAGCCAACGTCACGGGAACCGCCTCCCTCCACAATTTCAGGAGATTGAGGTGGTATATTTGACGTGCGCCCCCTCTATCGGTTCGTTTAACCTCATAATCGAGATCTCCCACTCGTCGTGTGACCTCAAAGGGTCCTTGCCACTTGGCGAGTAGTTTAGAGCTCGATGTGGGAAGCAATACAAGCACTTTATCTCCCGGTGCAAATTCCCTTAGCTGAGTTCCCCTGTCATACAGTCGGCGCTGTCGTTCTTGAGCTTGGAGCAAATTCTCCTGTGTTAGGTGCCCCAAAGTGTGGAGTTTTGCTCGAAGATCAAGAACGTACTGAATTTCATTTTTACTGTTTGAAGGTCCTTCCTCCCAGGCCTCTCACAATACATCAAGCACACCGCGTGGGCATCGCCCATACAGCAGCTCGAATGGGGAGAAGCCAGTGGAGGCTTGCGGGACCTCTCGTACTGCAAATAACAGGGGGTCGAGCCATTTATCCCAATTTCTAGCATCATCGTGCACGAACTTACGAATCATGTTTTTGAGGGTTTTATTAAATCGTTCCACCAGGCCATCCGTTTGAGGATGGTACACGCTGGTGCGAATCGATTTCATATTTAACAACTCGTACAGTTCGCGTAGTGTCCGTGACATAAACGTTGTGCCCTGATCGGTGAGGATTTCTTTCGGAATCCCCACCCGGGAGATTATTTTGAAGAGTGCCTCCGCAACACTGCGTGCTGAGATGTTGCGAAGAGGCACTGCTTCTGGATATCGCATTGCATAGTCCACTAGGACCAATACAAAGCGATGTCCACGTGCTGACCATTTTAATGGCCCGATGAGGTCCATTCCAATTCTCTCAAAGGGGACCTCGATCAGAGGGAGAGGGCGCAATGGCGCTTTTGGGGTGGCCGGTGGGTTAACCAGCTGGCATTCGCGGCATGCCGCACACCACCTGCGGACATCGCCGCCAATGCCCGGCCAATAGAAACGGGCTATTAGACGGTTCAGTGTCTTCCTTTCTCCTAAGTGACCTGCCATGGGATTATAATGAGCCGCCTGGAATACCATTTCCCGATGGCTCCTTGAAATCAAAAGTTGGGTTGTATCCTCTTTGGTCCGAGTGTCCTGTGTCACTCTATACAACCGCTCATTTATAATTGCAAAATAGGGGTATGAAAGTGCGATGTCAGGCTGGAGTCGTTGACCATCGATGACTCTCACTTGGTCAAAGGCGTGTTTGAGGGTTTCGTCTTGCGACTGCTCCAAAGGGAAATCCCCCTCATGGAATTCCCTGAGAAGGGGAGGGGCTGCAGCCTCTCCCCCTCTCTCATCATTATGACGTGGAGCTGTCGAGGACGGCCCCAGCTCCGCCTCCCCTGCCAGAGCATCGCACATCACACATCTCCCTATTTTCGTACAGGACCCATCCGTGCAAATTCCCTTTAATAAAACTCTAAAATCAGGCCAATCAGAACCCAAATTCAGCAGATGGGTGAGGCGGGAACTAACCGCAGCCTCCACTCTATGCTTTTTCCCCCGGAATTTAATCATCAGGGTCACCACCGGATACTTGTGAATATCCCCGTGTACACATTTCACCTTCACCGTTTTAGTTGTGACCAATGCCTCGGGTTGAACCAGGCATTGGTGGATAGTGGTTTGATTACAACCGGTGTCCACCAATGCTTGGTGAGTACCCCCCTTGACACTTACCGGTATCCGGTACACTCTGGCCCGGTCAGGGGCAGCCTGTGGGAGGTCAGAGACCCGCACCACCATCCCCAGCTCCATCAGAGGGCACTGATCTCGGAAGTGGCTCGGGTCTCCACACCTCCAGCAGGCCGGCCCAGGCGCTACGCCCGCACTTGCATCGGTGGGCGGCCCCCCCTGAGGGGGAGAGTGGCAGGGCATTGGAGTAGGGGAAGATGTTGCCTCCCACACCCGGGGAACTGGTCTCAGGGGCTGAAGTCCTCCTCGTCTGCGTGGGGCAGGAACGGGACCATGAGAGAGAGCAGAACGAGAGGAGAGAGGGGAGGGGGAAGAAACAGAGGGAGGAGAGAAAATGTAGGAGGGCTCTTCCGCCCTCGGGATCGCCGCCATGTGGTCCTCCGCAAGTCGGACAGCTTCCTCCAACGACGCCGGGCAGTGGCACTGGACCCACTCCGCCATCCCTTTTGGCAGTCGATCTGTGAATTGTTCCAGTACCACCTGGTCGATAATTCCATGGACGTCGCGGTCCCCCGCTAGCAGCCATCTTCGGCAGGCATCACGGAGCCACTGGGCGAAGGCAAACGGGTGGTCGGAGCTCTCCAATTTCAAGCTCCGGAAGAGTTGACGACTTTCCTCCGGAGTGCGACCAACCCGTTGCAAGATGGCTCTTTTTAAATCTCCGTAGGCCAGGAGGCTCATCGCTGGCAGTTGTTGAGCCATGAGCTGGGCTTCCCCGGACAATATTGGGATCAGTCGGGCCACCCATTGGCCGAGCGGCCAGCCCCAGATCTCGGCGGTCCACTCAAACAAATCCAGGAAGGCCTCAGGGTCGTCCGCTGCCCCCATTTTCTGTAATGCTGACGGGGGTAACGGTGTGGGAGTGTCTGGGGTCACGGCTGAGGACGCCTCCTGGCTGAGGAGGCTCCGGATCGCCTACCGGTCCTCGGCTTGAGCGTGCAGGAGCTCGACAAACCGGTGGTCTTGATCCTGTCGGAGCTCAAGCAGTGTCTGTTGGTGGCTCTGATGTAGGCTGGCGAGGGCTTGGAGGCTCTCCGCCAACTGGGAGGACTCTACGGGACGACTTCCATCCATCTTCGTCCCAAACTTCAATCCCGGGTTTCGGCACCAGTGTAAAGGAGGAGGCGAGAAGCAGCTTTCCTTGTTTAGGTAAGGATTTATTTTCTGCGTCTGTAGCACAATTACAGTCTCACAGTCTTTGCGTTATCCACTAAGTTAATCTCCAATCGCACACCGCTACACAAAATAAACTCTCATCATTTATAATAATAACACTCTTTGCTTCATTCCCGTCTGTGGTGCCCAGGCTCTCTCTCTTCTATTTGCGGTGTGTCTCTATTTATGCCGCTCTCCCCGTGCTCACTGAAATTAGAGACAGGTGTTAGACATAATTTAGCTCAGGTGTAAGCGCCCTTACCGCTTTCTCTCTCTCCGGAGAGATGCTTGACCATGTCCCCGCTGCCACACTCATCAACTTTCACTTGCAAAAATGGAGACCGATATCCCTGTTGTTTAATTTTCCTTATCACTTATCCCCCCCTCCCCCACCTTTTGCGCAATGGTCAAAACCATGCACATCTAAAATAAGAACATTGAGAAGCAAAGTTGATGCAACAATCTGTCCTTCATGTGATCGCCATATACCTTGCGAATCTTTCTTGGCACCCCTATGTTCCCACACAGTGTGTTTGTATTGGCCTGCTTCCTGTTGAATCTGAATTATATCATCCAGTTGTGGTTGTGGTTCAATAAGAACCACTGGTGCTAATATTGCTATTTGACAGCCAGAAACCTTTTTGGCTTTTAAATCTGCTGCATTAGTTCCCTTGATTACAAAGTCGCTGCCCTTTTTGTGGGCTTGACATTTGATGATAGCCAATTTTTTTTAGGAAACATCATTGCAGAGATCAAATGTCCAATCTGTTCTGCATGTTGAATTGGGGTTCCATCACTTTTTCTGAAACCTCTTTGTTTCCATACAGCTCCAAACAAGTGACAAACACCATGAGCATAAGCTGAATCAGTGAAAATGTTAACTGTTTGTCCTTTAGCTAACTGACACACAGCAGTAAGAGCTTTCAACTCTGCTAGTTTAGCAGAACAAAGTTGCGTACAATGTTGTGATATTACCGATATAAAGTCATCTCCATCTTGTTTCACAACTGCATATCCTGCATGATTTCCCAAATAATCCCTGTAACAAGACCCATCTACAAAATAAGTGCCATCTTCTTCAGAGATTGGTACAGACTCAAGATCTGGTCTCAGTCTAGTGAATGCTGATGAATTAGCTACGCAATCATGCAGTGCTCCTTCATGGGCTAAAGGAATTAATTCAGCTGGGTTAACTCTATTACATCGCTTGATGGTGACATCTGGGTATGTAAGGAGTGATGCATATGTTAGAATGTGAGCTTGAGTCAAAACAAATTTGCCCTGTTCAATTAGTTCCACAATTTTGTGATGCGTATATATAATCACTATATTTCCCATAGTTATTGTTGAAGCTTTCTCATATGCATAATATACAGCTGCAGGGCCCTGTTGGAAACATGGTGGGTAGCCCTGAGCTACACTATCCAATTTGGTGCTGTAATAAGCTATGGGCTGTTTTTTCCTTCCACTGCATGTGTCCTGCATCAACACTGCTGACACATATCCATCTACCCTATTAGCAACATACAAATGAAATGGTTTAGTGCACTCTGGTTTAGCTAAGGTAGGTGCTTTTTGGAGCTATTTCTTTATCGACTCAAATGCTAGCAATGCATCATTACTCCATGTTAATGGCATATTCAGATTCTTTAACCCTGCTTGTTTCATTATTTTGTGCAATGGTACAGTTTTCACTGCATAGTCCATAGTCCTATCCAGTCTGCACTAAAACCAGTCATTCCCAAAAAGGTCATCATTTGACCTACTGTTTGTGGCAGTGGCGCTTTACTTATGCCTACTAATTGGGCTGGAGTTATGACTTCTGTTCCATAGGATACCAGTCGTCCTAAGTATTCAACTTGTGGTTGACAGTACTGCAACTTAGTTTTTGAAGAATTGTGGCCTGCTTGAGCCAATTTTTTGAGCACAGCGATGGAATCTCTGTGACACTGCTCCACTGAAGTTGAACAAATCATCAGATCATCCGCATATTGCAGTAACGTACTGCCTATCAAAAGATCTTCCAAATCAGCCTTAAGTACCTGGTTGAACACATGTGGCGAATGTTTTAAACCTTGTGGCATTCTGGTATAAGTGTACTGTTTGTTACCATCGGTAAATGCAAACAGATGTCTGCTCTCCTCGTCCAATGGAACACTGAAAAATGCAGAACAGAGATCAATTACAGTAAAATATTTTGCATCAGTAGGAACATTTGTTAGTAGTGTGTGAGGATTTGGAACATCAGCTGGCCAATCTTCTACTATGTCATTAACTGCTCTCAAATCATGTACAAGCTTCCATTTAGCTTTGTCTGTTTTTGGAACAGGTAAAATTGGAGTATTACAGTAGCTTTCTGTCTCTATTAATATTCCTGCCTCAATTAATCCTTCAATGGTGTTTTTAATGCCTTGTTTGGCCTCTGGTCACAATGGGTACTGCGATTTTCTTGGCAAACAAACATCTGGCTTGGTTTTAATTCTTATTGGACTTGCTGATTTTAGCAGCCCTACGTCTATATCATGTTTTGACCATAATTCGGCCGGCACCTGACATTCCATATTGTCTAACAATTCGTTGTTTACATTTTCTGCTGAGTGGTACTGTCAAAATTTGTTTTTCAGTTTTTTTATTTATGACTACTTCCTGTGGAATACCTGTCATTACTGCTCCACACAATATCTTAATGTACACTTTGTCAGCTGAATTAAAAATCAAAGTGTTAATAGTTGGTTCCCATACACATTGTTTAGCTTTTTTCATCATCTGTCCCAAATCATTTGATTCCCAGTCTTTTCCTACATACAATGAAATATGCGGAACTGAGTTTGGTATATTGAAACATTCTGTCACAAATTCACTCTCATCTATGTTCATAGCTGCTCCCTGTTTACCTATTATGATATATTGTGAACTGGTCAACTGGATTTTTTCCCCTTTAGTTTCTTCCTGCCATTCCTTTTCTTTCTTGTTGGATCATACATCATTGTACAATGAAATTCTGATTTTGGTGAATGTGCCTCAGGGATCTGAGCCCTGATAAACTTTCCCCACTTACTGATTGTCTTTCTTACCTCATCTTCTATCTGACCTAACCAATACACATTAGCATCTGGCTTATATACCATAATTTGTGTCCTTATTCCTTTTATATCAATATATACTCCTCCTTGAGTACACCAAATTTGCAGTCCCAATTTACATAATGCATCTCTTCCTAACAAATTGACAGGAGTTTGATCTGATACAAGAATTTGCAGAGATACATTTTTATTTTCGGTCTGTAGACTGACTGGAGCTGTCATAGGAATTAGCTGCGTTTTACCCGAGAAACCTACTGTCTTTGCAAATTTTCCAGACATGGAGAGATGGGAGGCATAATTTGAACTTACACAAGTTTAAGTTGCTCCAGTGTCTATCAACATGGGTGTGACTTTACCCTCTATTTTAACCTGCAACATAGGCTCTTGATCAGCTTCAGTTGTCAAAATTGGAAGCTGACTCTCCCCTGTAGGATTCTCTGGGCACCCCTTGTACCCTACATTAGGGTCCCCCAAGGATTTACTGGACCTTGAGGTGGGCTAATTTGGTTGTTGCCAATTCACTGGGCCTTGCTGTTGAACCTGACTGGGCTGCTGCCAACTCATCCCCCCACACCATAAGGAGACTGTTGCCATGGATTGGTTGGGTAGTTGCATTGTTTGTGTCCAGCTTGACCACATCCCCAGCACACTCCAGGTAGACCAAAACTTGGTCTGTCTTTTCCTCTTTGACCCCCTTGTGGCAGCTTTCTTTTCCACCCCACTTGTTCTGGCTGCTGAGTGTAGACATTGACAATTGGCACAGGAGCAGCCTGGTTCACAGTTGTAGGGACCAGTGCAGTTTGAGTGGGTTGGACAATTGGTGGATTTGGAGTGTTCGTCTGAGAAGGAGGGACGTTCATTGGAGCTTTCACAGCTGTCTGCTCTGCCTGTTCTCTCTTTATAGGAAGCTGTATCTTCTGTTTATTCTTACTTATTAGTTCTTTGAGTTGCAGCTGTGTCAGTTTTCGTTGCAGCTCTCTTTCTTTTTTCATGAGTTTCTGTTCATTCTTTCTGTATTGATCAACAGAATGGGACACATGGTCACAGAACTCTTTATGTGTCTTAGCGTTCAGACCTACCACATCTTCCAGCTTGCTCTTGACTGCTTATGGCATGGCATCAACCATTGCATTTCTGAAGAGTGTGGTCATCAAATGGTCTCTTTCTGGATCCCCTTCTGTTTCTTGCTTCTATCTTTTCAGTTGTCTCCGGACATATGTGACTGGATTTTCTGCTTCCCCCAGCTGTTCTACCTTCAGTGCTTTTGGATAAATTCTGGTTGGGTATTCAATCCTTAGTGTTCCCCACACATCTGGTCAGGTTGGATCGAAAGCTGTGCCATCCAGGGTGGTTGTGCCCACAGCTCTCCCCAGGTTGGATTCATAGAGGATCTCTTCCATCTTTGTTCCACCCAGTATCTTTGCTAGGAGTGCCTTGATGTCTCCTACTGCCAAAAGCCTACCCATTATCTCTTCTTCAAATGCCCTAACCCATTTTCCAGCCCCCTCATGGATGTCAGGCAGACGAGAGACCAGTCCCTCCAGGTCCTGTGTGGCCCATGGCACATATTGTGCCTGTGTTCCTTTAACTAAAATGGGACATTGTTTAGGTCTAGCCCCAAAAAATCTTTCTGCCTTCTCTTTCTCTTTCTTCTTTCTTAGTCTGTTGCTACGTCTGACCAGGCTTGTACCATCTGTTTCATAAAAGCTTCTTTCTGACCTTATCTCTCTCATTTCTCCTTCACTATCTTCATCTTCCCTTCTTTCCTCATCTAATATCTCACATCCTGGACCTTCTTTGTACTGTTCTTGTGACTTCCTAAATGCCTCCTTCACTTGTTTATAACAATCCAAATGTAACTCCCTCTGTTTTCCTTCAGCTTGTTTCCTTTCTGGAGTTCTTCCTTTGTTTACTCTACCTTCATCTATTTCTACTTCCCCTTTTATGTCGACCTCTCCAATCACTTCCATTGTTCCTCTCATCATTGGAAACTGACCACCTGTGGGCCCATAAGGGGGAGGTTTGGCAAACACTTCTGCTAGTTTCTCATCTGTCTTTTTGTCTTCATCTTTCAGCATGTTTCTTGCCTGTTTCTTAAAAAGTTTTCTCCTTTTTTAAACATTGTCAACACTTCTTTTTCTCTTTCTCTTTTAGTCATTCTCTTTTTACTCTTATCATTTACTTTATAGTTCTTTATCAATGTTTCCATTTCCTCACAGACTGTCACAGCAAATGTTACATCTTTCGGCCATTTTGTATTCAACTATTTGGTTCTGTTTTCCCACTTTGAGATTTTATCAATCACTTCTTTACACATTGGATTTCTAGATTTTAGTATTTCCACTGGAGCTTTTTCCATGTTATATCTTATTGTAATATAACAACACTTATCTTCAATGCAACCTTTGTTTAAAATCCAATTATTTAGTTGACTTTAGTTTAAAGTAATGTACTGGCTCATAGCTTTATTGTTTGTCTAGATAATGTGAAACTAACTTCAACTCTAAGCACAGTTATACCACTTTCTCTTTCTCAGTTTAGTTAATCTTATATTACGCTTCCTTCATGGCATGAAAAGAACAGCCCAAGGCTATTTTGTCCAGTCAGCTAAGAGTTAACTCTTTGTTTTCATGCACATTTAATTTTACAGCTATGTTGTCTCACCGTTTTTATTATTTTTCCTAACTTTCCTATTCTTTTTTTTATTTTATTTTTTTAAATGATTATTAGTTCTAACTCCACTAACATACAACCCGAATAATTTTTAAGTGCCCTCTCTGCCTCTAATGGTCAAATCTCTTTGTTGAAAATAGGCCTAAATAGATCTTCTTTTCTGTAAATTACATATATACTCCTCATTAGTTACACAGCAAAGGTTGAGTCTCTCTATCTGGATCACAAATTCTACAATTTGAAGAGTGGCCAAACAACCTATAAAGCCAATATCTCAAAACATTTTTAGTTTTCTCTGTGTTAACAAAGAAAATTCCTTTCCAAATTTTCACAAGAGACAGGCTTTCATTCAAAACATCCATTCAACATATAAAAGATGAACCTTCTTTATTAGACAACATTTACTCCATTCATCATGTCCCTTTATTTTTTTAGGGCTCATATTACATTCAGATTCACACTTGTCCCCTTATTGATAGGGCTCATATAACATACACTCTGTGTTCCTTTTATTTTAAGGACTCATCATACATTCCAGTCCCTCTACTGGGCTCATATATGTACTCAGTCATACACTTCTATACGCAATCGCACTTCAGTCACACTTCACACACTCACAAACACAGAAATTTCACACTTTTTACAAACACACGGCCTTTGTACACACAGAGCTCTCAAAAAAATACAATGAAATTCTAAAACGCAACTAGTCTACCACCTCTCTTAGGTGACCTAACAAGTAGCCCTTCTCGCCGATTCACTTCCTCGACACTACGAAAAGCAGTATTGGTAGGATTTTTGCCTACCCGTGCAGCCCTCATATCACATTGCAATAGAGTGGTATCCATAGGACTTTCTACACATTCAATTTAAATATTTACTGATATCCCTCAAGGCCCACTTAACAGTAAATCACAATTTATCTTAAATATTTACTGTTATCCCTCAAGGCCCACTTAACAGTAAAACAAATTTTTGCATGCAAGTAAATTCTTTTTGAAACCAGAAATTTGTTCTTTAATTTGGAGAAGCTTTTTATATAAAACATTTTCCTACCACTACGAGCAGAACCCGTGGTGAACTACACAAACTCTTATACTAAAAGCAAAATGTTTGCTTACCTCATGGCCACTTTATTTGTATAGCTCACCCCTTCGCCCAGCCTTTCGTGGTAGACCTTGCTTCTGTTCCAATCCCACTTCTGACACCAGTAATTATGTCATAGCAGATTTCTTCAAAACAGCACCCGAAGTGTAGTCAAGTCAATCATTTCTGAAGACTTAGTTCTTGGTTTCAAAAAGTAGACTTTTATTACAGAGTAACAAAGCCGAGGTGGTCCATGAAGCGTCTGAAATTATACTTCAGAAGCATGCATTTTTATACAGTTTCTGCTCCCCTTAACTATTTGAGGGATGGCCTCTACATCCAGTGAAATTGTCTTATGCCTCCCTAGTTTCATCTTTGCTGTCTCCCTTCCAGCTGGTCACCTTTGGCCCCAACTTGCTATTTCATCTTAATGCTAGCACTTAGTAGCGCACATATATCATTTGCCTGTTTTGGTAATCTTGGCATTATCTGCACCAGTCCTGCTCATTAAATTATCCTTTCGATATCCACATGCCCATCTCCCTTTGGGCCCTACAAAGTTTGATAGAAAGAGGCTGTTTTTCTTTCTAAAAGCCAAACTACTACAGGTGATGTTCCTTATCTAAACCTTCTTACTCATTCGCTTGACACAGGCATCCCGTCTCTTAGGTCTCCCACTTTCTGCATTACATCAATTCATTTTCCCTTGACACAAAGGCCTTACACACAGAGAGACTGCAAGCTATTCTGTTTTATGCACTTTCAAATTGTATCTAAATAATCAGAGTATTAAATTAATAAAAGTATGATTGAATATGTAACATACTGAATAACATTGATAATGCAACTTATCATAATACATTGATTACACATTTTTAGATCATTGCATATTGCATACTTATTCAAAAAATGGATTAACTGAATGATTAAATAAAAATATTCCACAAAACACATACACACAAAGACAGTTACAGCATGGACTGTGCCTGATGTACTGTTCTGTACAAAGCCTAGTCTGAAAGTTTGAAGATAAATAAAGACAGATAGTTAAACAGATTAGCAGACCACCAGAAACTAAAAAAAGCAGACAGACAGATAGACAGAGAAAACTGAAACAGGTTGAAAGTGCATTACTAAGTGGTTGCTAAGGTCAATTGAATGGTTGCTAGGGTGTTCTCTCTGGTTGCTGCTAGGGTGTATTAGCTTGCTGATAGGCATTGCTAGGGTATTTTGCCTTATAGCTTGCCATAGCTAGGGTGTTTTGGTTTGTTGCTAGGCTGTTTTGGCTTATTGTTCATCATTGCGAGGATTTTCTGGATGGTTGCTAGGCGTTGCAGTAGACAGATATAGAAGAAAAAGAGGTCTTGCACATGTGTGTGTGTGACTTTTGACAGTTTGAGTTTTGGCTTGTTTGAAAAGTCCGTCAATGTAAATCTATGGGATTTTGGGAATTTTACACTGTCTGCTATGGGAAAACTGTAAGTCCAATCAGTTGGAAAAGACATAGCACACTGAAGAGGTGGATGTCCAATTCCCTTTTACTCTTACAAGTTACATCTCATCTTTTATCATTCTCATTTATTCTTATTATATTAATCAATGTTCTACTTTCCTTTTACAATAAGGTGCAAGTAACATGTATGACATCTGATGGTCTGGCCCATGCCAGGAATGCTGTAACAGTGATTATTTATTTAGCCCGGCTCCCGGAGAATATGCATTTATATCGTACTGCATTTCTTCACAAAAATATATATTTGTTATATTATTACATAATTAATCAACTATTCTATAACCATTTGATTCTATTTTAATTAAATAATTATTAGTTGAATGAGAGAGAGATTTTAGTTATGATCTTATTATTATCCATGTTTTTATATGCTTCATAAAAGCAATCATTGCATACAACATATCTACCTCATGTAATCATTGAACTGAAACTTGTGTGTGTGCTCTCTTTGTCTTTCTCCATGCTCTGTTCTAATTTCCTGCAGATGGTGAGGAGGCTGCATTCCACCCAGATTAGGGAGAAGGCCTCCCGTCCTAGAGGAGATAGCGCCTACCCGTTGCAATGTCTAACTCATTCAGTGTTTGGATTGTTTATAGTGTCCTATAACGTGACTTTGCCATAGTCAAAAACCTCAAGGATATTAATTGCTCTTCTTGGTACCTTCTTGATGGAGAGAAAAAGGAGTAGTCATAACTGAACCCATGACATCTGCACATAAGTTCTGTAAAACCAATGATGGGAACTTGATTAATGTTATGGCTAACTAATTATTGTTTGCACAAAGGTGAAAACAGACCATATTTGTAAAGTGCTAAAATGTTTGAAGTAAGTGACCTAATGGAATCTTCAAGTACAAGTACAAGTGTTGTACTGTGACACCTATAATTCAATTTGCATATGATTATAATTGCTTGTGAACGTTTTTGAGATGGGGCTTCTTTTTCTCTTTCTTTCTTTCTGAACCCATAGACTTGTGATACTTGTTGGAACTTCAGAGAACAATCAGTAAACTCTTTCTCAATTGATTCCAAACCTGACTCTGAGTTTTAATTCCTCAATATTCATATTGGGGACCCAGCTGTTACCCCCAACAGCTTATAGTGGAGGATGCGGGCAACTTCTTCGGTGTAACCTTGATCAACCATTAACCAATATTAAGGTAGGCAGATTTTTAATTTTATGTTAGGGACTGTCTGGTGGAGATACTGAGTGAGAGGTGTGTGGACACCACGTAGAATGGCGACACATATATACATCTGTATCAAATCAAATCAAATCAAATCACTTTATTGTCACACAGCCATATACACAAGTGCAATGGTGTGTGAAATTCTTGGGTGCAGTTCCGATCAACATAGCAGTCGTGACAGTGATGAGACATATACCAATTTACAATAACATCAAATTAACACAGCACAATTTAAACATGTGATATACACATAATTACACTCAACAATATACAAATAACAACATACACTGTACAATATACAATACGCACTATATAAATACACATTATTCAATAAAAATAAAAATAAAAATATATAAAAAAGTATATATAGTATATATAGAATGTACAGTATTGTACTGTATTGACATTCAGGCTGTCGGCTGATAGTCAGTTGTTAAGAGAGATTATAATATAATATAATATATATATGTGTGTGTGTGTGTGTGTGTGTGTGTGTGTGTGTGTGTGTGTGTGTGTGTGTGTGTGTGGATGTATGTGCGATCCCAAAACTGAGGGAATGATTTAATTCTAATTTAGTTGGAATTAATTGAGGAAGACACTCCAAAGAGAGTGGAACCATTATGTACTAAAAAGGTGGTGCAAGTGAGCATTAAATTTTGCCTGCAAGCATTTAAAGCGGACACATTACAGCTTGCTTGATGTCTCCATTCAGATAGGGGTACCCCGAACTTAGAAAATAGGTAGTTGAGGATTTTTGTTTAGATTAAAATAACTTTTATTTTTACTTTTATCTTATATGTAGGATTTAGGCAATGGTTGATCATGGATGCATTGAAATCTGCCTTTGAATTTAATTTAAAGGAAAATAAATGTAAGAATGATTTGGGTCATCTCATGTTCTCTGCTTTTTTAATTTGCTGAAGTAAATTTGTAGAAGTGGTAGAGGGTTTTCAGAAAGTGATGACAATACAGTAGAAAGTTGTTGAGATTTCAGGCATCGATGTCCGTTACAATCTAAGTGATTTGGGGAATGGTTTTTGGTGAGCTGTGTTCAAATAATTGGAAGAAATGAAAAAAGACAAAGATAACAAGTCTGCAGCTATGGTGTCAGTCCCCACTGCTCCAGAGCTCTCTTCTGAGCAGGCAGTACAATCTCTAGATAAAAGCTCCACCTCTCCATCTGTGAAAAATCAAAGCCCATATAATGAAGTTAGGGAAATGCTGAACAATATTGAATCTCCCCCTCCCTATGTAAAGGAAGCTCCGGTCACAAATAATGAAGTGGAAAAATCCACAGGTGCAAAACCTAAAAGATAATTTTTAGGGATAAAAACTATACTTACATGACTGAAAAAGGTGAGTCCTGCCCCTATCAGACTAGTAGCTGATTCTGATAGTAATAGTTCACATTCAAGGAATGCATAAATGGGAGAATGGGAGAGAATTTCCTCCTCAGAAAAGAACAGTTTGTTGGTAGGGTTTAACCAATTTGAACTGCATAATCCAAACAGGCTGTTGTGGATTAAATTAGAAACTGTAGCCAGACAACAGAATTTGGGCATATGTGACATTTGAGATTTAGTGGAAAATCTGGTTCCCATCTGTAAACTGTCTGAAGTTCAGCAACTTGAATTCTTTCCCCTCATACCAGCTGATTGGGGTGAATTTTTTGATGCTTTTGAAAATTACAAAAGTAATGTTCAGGATATTTTAGGGTGGGGATCTTTTCCCTGGACCAGTGTCACAGAAGTGAAACAATTACCAAATGAAAATCCTCTTACATATGCAGAGCGCTTTCATGTTGCATATGATAATTACTGTGCTGAAAACAAGACAATTTGCTATGATTCCTATCTAGTAATAGAGACGGCAATCACTGGTTTGACCAGGGAATATCAAGATCTTCTGTTCACTGGTTCAGTTGATATCTCTTCCTGGAAAGGATTTCTCAGGTAATGTACCCTCACTAGACCAAAAGAGGTAATTCCAGATTAGGCAAGGCATCCAGCTAATAAAAAGTGTACATCTAATTCAATGCTGTGTAATAGATGTGGATATCCAGGACATAAATCTCGGGGTTCTCATTTTAAGGGATATAAATGTCAAACATGTGGTAGGGTTGGACACATTAAAAGATTAAAAAATATAAAATCTGTTATGGGAGTTGGCGTTTGTATATTGACTTTACTGCAGTCAATGCAGTTTCAACTAAAGTGCACCCTCTAGTGGCCAACCCTGCAACAATTCTCAATGAGATAGGATCTCAACACTCCTATTTCACTGCTTTAGATATTTCTAATGGATTCTGGACATGCCCAATAGCTTTGAAGGGTCAGCCTACATTTTCTTTTACCTGTGGTGGTCAACAATGGACATGGACTCAAGTACCACATGGGTTTTGTAATTCTCCTACATTGTTTCATCAGACTCTGGCAACCTTTAAAGATCCTATTCGTATATCACTTGAGAATGATGGATCCATTGTTTTGCAATATGTTGACGATATTCTGATTGCCAGTCCTACAAAGTTTAAACACATATTTGCTGTTCAGAATGTTTTGAAGGCTCTCCAAAATGGGGGTTTCAAAGTGAATTTGAAAAAAGCTCAGCTGCCTTTAACAGAGGTCATATTCTTAGGACAGTTGATTGGCATTCATGGCCGACGAATAACACCTGAATGCGTCAAAGCAATAATTGAATTGCCAGAACCACAAACTCTTACTGGTTTGAGACAAGTAATGGGATTTTGAATTACTGTCGACAGTATATTTCAGAATACACTGAATTTTCTAAATCCCTGACTGAGGCTCTAAAAGGAGGTAAGCCAGGGTCTGAACTGAGTGACTGGACAGAAGAAATGGATGAGGCATTTGTGAGCATTAAAGAGACATTTGCCCTGGACATGCTGATGTCAACAAACCTTTTCATTTGTGGATTTGGGTGGGTAATAAATCTTACTCAGCTGCACTGGGCCAATGAGTTCCTGGGAGAACATCATATAGAATTGCTGGCTATTACTCTACCCCTGTTCCTCCTGCTATTGCAGGACAACATCTTGCTTGTTGATTTATGACTGTGCAGAGTGGGCTGTGAGAGTGACTGAGGAAGTGGTAAGCCACCAGAGAGTCATTGTACATACTAGGCATTGAATGATGAAGTTGCTCACTAACACTTGTCTGGGCTACATTTCAAATCAGAGACATGCTAAATTGGAAACTAATTTATTGAGCTAAAATGTTGACATTTAAATTGGAAATGCAGTTAAACCTGCTTCACTTTTACCTGATGAAGGAATGAATCATAACTGTGTACATGCATTACAACATGACTCTGTAAGTCCTTTGAGCACAGAACCCTTAATGGATGCTATAAATCTCTCTGTAGATGGTTCCAGCTTTCATGAAAAAGGAGTTCGTCATACAGGCTGGGCTGTCGTTAATGAACATTGCGAAACTGTCAACTGTGGATATCTTTCAGAGGGTGGTACTCAGGTGGCAGAACTGATAGCACTTACGCGAGCATTGCAGTTTGCTAAAGGGAAAAGTGTAAATGTGTACACAGACAGTAAATACGCTTATGGTGTGGTGCATGATTTTGGACCTGTGTGGAAACGCAGGGGATTTTTAACTACTGCTGGATTACCCATTTCTCACCAGAAACAGGTTGTAGAACTAATGGATTCTTGCTCTCTCCCCATTGAGGGGGCTGTTATCAAAGTTACAGGACACTCCAAGGACAACTCCTTTGAATCTAAAGGAAACAACACAGCTGATCTGGCTGCAGGAGAGGCTGCTTGTGGCAGCGGGGGCATGGTCAAGCATCTCTCCGGAGAGAGAGAAAGCGGTAAGGGCGCTTACACCTGAGCTAAATTATGTCTAACACCTGTCTCTAATTTCAGTGAGCACAGGGAGAGCGGCATAAATAGAGCGACACAACACTTAGTCGAGGGAGAGACTGGATACGACAGAGCCGAGCCAGAGCAAGGATTTTTCTAATAGTGAAAGTTTATTTGTGAAAGCAGTGTGTGTTAGTGTTTAGTTTAGTGCATAAAGGTAAACTGTAAAGTGGTGTCGAGGAAGAGGGGAAATAAAGCCTCACCTTAAGAAGGAAAACTGCTTCTCGCTTCATCTTTTACACTGGTGCCGAAACCCAGGATTGAAGTTTGGGTCGAAGATGGATGGAGGTCATCCCGTAAAGTCCTCCCAGTTGGCAGAGATCCTCCAAGCCCTCGCCAGCCTACAACAGAACCACCAACAAACGCTGCTTGAGTTCCGACAAGATCAAGACCGCCGATTTGTTGAGCTCATGCATGCTCAAGCCGAGGACCAGCAGGCGATCTGGAGCCTCCTCAGCCAGGGGGCATCCTCAGCCGCGACCCCGGACACACCCACGCCGTTACCCCCGCCAGCATTACAGAAAATGGGAGCGGCGGACGACCCCGAGGCCTTCCTGGATTTGTTTGAGCAGACCGCCGAGATCTGGGGCTGGCCGCTCGGCCTATGGGCAGCCCGATTGATCCCACTATTGTCCGGGGAAGCCCAGCTCACAGCTCAACAACTGCCAGCGTCGAGCCTCCTGGCCTACGGAGATCTAAAAAGAGCCATCTTGCAACGGGTTGGTCGCACTCCGGAGGAAAGTCGTCAACTCTTCCGGAGTTTGAAGTTGGAAAGCTCCGACCGCCCGTTTGCCTTTGCCCAGCGGCTCCGTGATGCCTGCTGAAGATGGCTGCTAGTGGGGGATCGTGACGTCCAGGGAATTATCGACCAGGTGATACTGGAACAGTTCACAGTTCAGAGTGGGTCCAGTGCCACCGCCCGGCATCGTTGGAGGAAGCTATCCGACTTGTGGAGGACCACATGGCGGCGATCCCGAGGGCGGAAGATCCCTCCTACGTTTTCTCTCCTCCCTCTGTTTCTTCCCCCTCCCCTCTCTCTCTCTCGTCTGCTCTCTCTCCAGGTCCCGTTCCTGCCCCACGCAGATGAGGAGGAACTCAGCCCCTGAGACCAGTTCCCCGGGTGTGGGAGGCGACACCTTCCCCTACTCCAATGCCCCTCCGCTCTCCCCCTCAGGGAATTCCCTGACGGGGATTTCCCTTTGGAGCAGTCATGAGATGAAACCCTCAAACACGCCTTTGACCAAGTGAGAGTCATCGATGGTCAACGACTCCAGCCTGACATCGCACTTTCATACCCCTATTTTGCAATTATAAATGAGCGGTTGTATCGAGTGACACAGGACACTCGGACCAAAGAGGATACAACCCAACTTTTGATTCCAAGGAGCCGCCAGGAAATGGTATTCCAGGCGGCTCATTATAATCCCATGGCAGGTCACTTAGGAGAAAGGAAGACACTGAACCGTCTAATAGCCCATTTCTATTGGCCGGGCATTGGCGGCGATGTCCGCAGGTGGTGTGCGGCATGCCGCGAATCCCAGCTGGTTAACCCACTGGCCACCCCAAAAGCGCCATTGCGCCCTCTCCCTCTGATCGAGGTCCCCTTTGAGAGAATTGGAATGGACCTCGTCGGGCCATTAGAACGGTCAGAACGTGGACATCGCTTTGTATTGGTCCTAGTGGACTATGCAACGTGATATCTGGAAGCAGTGCCTCTTCGCAACATCTCAGCACGCAGTGTTGCGGAGGCACTCTTCAAAATAATCTCCCGGGTGGGGATTCCGAAAGAAATCCTCACCGATCAGGGCACAACGTTTATGTCACGGACACTATGCGAACTGTACGAGTTATTAAATATTAAATCGATTCGCACCAGCGTATACCATCCTCAAACGGATGGCCTGGTGGAACGATTTAATAAAACCCTCAAAAACATGATTCATAAGTTCGTGCACGATGATGCTAGAAATTGGGATAAATGGCTCGACCCCCTGTTATTTGCAGTACGAGAGGTCCCGCAAGCCTCCACTGGCTTCTCCCCATTCGAGCTGCTGTATGGGCGACGCCCACGCGCCGTGCTTGATGTATTGCAAGAGGCCTGGGAGGAAGGACCTTCAAACAGTAAAAATGAAATTCAGTACGTTTTTGATCTTAGAGCAAAACTCCACACTTTGGGGCACCTAACACAGGAGAATTTGCTCCAAGCTCAAGAACGACAGCACCGACTGTATGACAGGGGAACTCAGCTAAGGGAATTTGCACCGGGAGATAAAGTGCTTGTATTGCTTCCTACATCGAGCTCTAAACTACTCGCCAAGTGGCAAGGACCTTTTGAGGACACACGACGAGTGGGAGATCTCGATTATGAGGTTAAACGAACCGATAGAGGGGGCGCACGTCAAATATACCACCTCAATCTCCTGTAATTGTGGAGGGAGGTGGTTCCCGTGACGTTGGCTACGGTAGTTCCCGAGAAGGCGGGGCTCAGACCGGAGGTGAGTTCAAAACATCAACAGTCCACCCCAGTCATTTGCGGAGACCACCTCTCACCGAGCCAACTCGCGGAGGTTGCTAGGTTGCAACAGGAGTTTGCGGATGTGTTCTCCCCTCTACCGGGACGCACAAACCTCATCCATCACCACATCGAGACCGAGCCGGGGGTGGTGGTACGTAGCCGCCCCTATCGATTACCTGAACACAAAAAGAAAATTGTTCGGGAAGAATTGGATGTGATGCTTGATATGGGGGTAATAGAAGAATCCCACAGTGATTGGTCCAGCCAAGTCGTTCTAGTGCCTAAGAGCGACGGGTCTTTACGGTTCTGTGTGGATTACAGGAAAGTCGACGCAGTGTCTAAATTTGATTGATATCCAATGCCTCGCGTTGATGAGCTGCTCGATCGGTTGGGCACTGCTCGTTTTTATTCGACATTGGATTTGACGAAGGGTTATTGGCAGATCCCCTTGACACCAATTTCCCGTGAGAAAACCGCCTTCTCCACACCGTTTGGTTTACACCAATTTGTGACACTTCCGTTCGGTTTGTTTGGAGCCCCGGCTACGTTTCAGCGTCTCATGGACCGAATCCTCAGACCGCATTCAACCTACGCCGCTGCCTATTTAGATGACATCATCATTTATAGCAACGATTGGCAGCGGCATATGCAACATCTGAGGGCGGTTCTGAGATCGCTGCGCCGAGCGGGACTCACAGCGAATCCGAAGAAGTGCGCGATTGGACGAGTGGAGGTACGGTCTCTGGGGTTCCACTTGGGCCACGGGCAGGTGCGTCCCCAAATTGACAAGACAGCAGCGATTGCGACCTGCCTGAGACCCAAGACCAAAAAGGGGGTGAGACAGTTCCTGGGGCTGGCTGGCTATTATAGAAGGTTCGTACCTAATTATTCGGATGTCACCAGCCCGCTGACTGATCTCACTAAAAAGGGAGCTCCAGATCCGGTCCAGTGGACGGAGCAGTGTCAACAGGCGTTTACGCAAGTTAAAGCTGCACTTTGCGGGGGGCCGCTTTTACACTCACCTGACTTCTCTCTCCCTTTTATTTTACAGACAGATGCTTCAGACAGGGGGCTGGGGGCCGTACTCTCGCAGGTGGTGGAGGGGGGGGAGGAGTGCCCGGTGCTGTACATTAGCCGTAAGCTCTCGTTAAGGGAAACTAAGTACAGCACCGTGGAAAAGGAGTGTCTCGCCATCAAGTGGGCGGTCCTCACTCTCCGATACTACCTGCTGGGGTGGGCCTTCACCCTCTGCTCGGATAACGCCCCACTCCAGTGGCTCCACCGCATGAAAGATACTAATGCCCGGATCACCCGTTGGTATCTGGCTCTTCAGATATTTAAGTTCAAGGTGGTCCACAGACCGGGGGCGCAAATGGCTGTCGCCGACTTCCTTTCCAGGAATGGGGGGGAGTGGTAGGCAGGCCGGATGCCGCCCCGGCCTGAGTCGGGCGGTGGGGATATGTGGCAGCGGGGGCATGGTCAAGCATCTCTCCGGAGAGAGAGAAAGCGGTAAGGGCGCTTACACCTGAGCTAAATTATGTCTAACACCTGTCTCTAATTTCAGTGAGCATGGGGAGAGCGGCATAAATAGAGCGACACAACACTTAGTCGAGAGAGAGAGACTGGATACGACAGAGCCGAGCTAGAGCAAGGATTTTTCTAATAGTGAAAGTTTATTTGGGAAAGCAGTGTGTGTTAGTGTTTAGTTGAGTGCATAAAGGTAAACTGTGAAGTGGTGTTGAGGAAGAGGGGAAATAAAGCCTCACCTTAAGAAGAAAAAACTGCTTCTCGCTTCATCTTTTACACTGCTCTTTTGAGAAAGCACACAGGCAATGTTGAGGTTCTCTCTCTCTCTCGCTCTCCAGTGGATGTGGAAGTAGGGGTACAAATGATAAATTCATTTTTTTACTTTATGCTGTTGATGATGGGGATGAGCAGGAACAATGGACTACGTTGGGTGCACAACTGAACTCTGATGGACTATGGAAGTTTAATGATCGTATTGTATGCCCTACTTCTGTCCAAAATGTTTTTGTATCATAGTTTGGCTCATGCAGATCCTGAAAAATTGTATTCCATGATTTCAAAAATGTGGTAGCCAAAAATGAGATCCGCTTGCATTGATTTTTGTAAAAGATGTCTAGTATGCCTGAAGGTAAATTCCCCATCAAAACTCAAAATTCTTTTGGGGCAAGCTCCCAGGCCACAGGGCCCATGGACTCATTTACAAATTGACTTCATTGGTCCATTACCTCCTAGTGGGGGTTGTACATACAGTATATATTAATGATTGTTGATTTGTTTTCAAGATGGGTGGAGGCTTTTCCACTGAGAAACTGTACGGCAGATGCCACTGCCAAAACAATGTTTAATGAGGTATTGCTTAGATGGGGACTGCCTTTGCAAATTTATTCAGTTCAGAGAACTAATTTTACTAGTAATATGGGAATCAGAGAGCATTTCCACATACCTTTTAGAGCACGGTCTAGTGGTTCTGTGGAGCATACAAATCGTAATCTGAAAACTGCTCTGAGAAAGAGTGTGCTGGAGTGGGGGAAGGGATGGAACTCAGCCCTGCCAATGATTCTCTTTAGCATGAGGGCTAACCCAAACAAAACAGTTCAGCTTAGCCCTTTTGAGATCATGACAGGCAGATACATGCATCTTCCGTGGGGTGCTCCTCAACAACATGAGGGTCCTACAGGCCCAGTGAAAGATGCTCTTCAAATTATTTAAAGGTTTTGGATCAAAGTTTGAAAGATACACAAGTAAGTGTCATTACAGGCTGAAAAAGATAAAAAAGATTCAAAACAAACACCAAATCTCCCTGAAGTTGAGATAAAGTTATGTTGCAGTGTGAAATAGATTCTCCTCTAGGTCCTAAATTCGACGGACTTTATATCATATTGTTGACAACAAACACATCTGTCTTATTGGATAGGGGAGCTTTAGGGTCAGTATGGAGGCATTGGTCACAGGTGAAACCCATTGGGGGAGATCACACCTAAACCCTATTTCCTATTTCCTTATTTTCCCCATGAGTAACACTCACATTCTTTCATGCCTTTTGTGTGACTAACCTCATTTTGCAACCAGTCTCTTATCATTGCAGATACCTGGGCCAGATGATCTATTGAAGCTGCAAAAATGGCAGGAGGAGGTCCGGAGAAAAAGAAGACTGAAAATGAGGAGGGCTGCTGGTAATCATTATTGCCTTGTCATTTCTAATGTGGATCCAAATTTCTCTCTGGACAGGTCGATATCACTCCTTTACTACCAATTTGGATTGTGAAGTTCAAGACTGCCATCCATCATGGGTTAAATAACCTTGTCTAAATTCTCCTGTGGGTCAAAAATTAAATCCAGCAGCGTATCACACAATTGTTGATTCAAGTGGTAAACGTAAATGTTTCCGATTGGACGGTGAAGCAATTGTGACTTATTGGCTTGGTAACTCCCCAAATTATCCAGAGAGTACCCTCATATTACAGAAAGACGAGTGGGTAAACAGAGGAGATGTGGATGTCTTTGATGCTAATTTCACTACTCTCAGTTGGATTCCAAAAACCCTAGCTCAAGAAAATTCCAGTGCATGTAATGATAACATTGGTCGTTTAACCGTACAGGCCGGTATGTAATCGATCAGAAGCCTGTAAAAGATAACAATAATAGACTGAAACGAGCTACCACCGAGAATGACAGCCAATATGAAATAAAAGAAGGCAGGTCAATCAGATTCTCTCTACAACTTTAAGCACCAGATCCTAGACACATTATGTCTTACCATATGCCAGGTGCTCAAGACAAAATAGAATCCAATATTGCAGTGAAGACTGTGGTTCGTAGCTACATTGACAAGAATATCTTTTCTTGTGATATTCCTTCTTCGACCTGGTCCAAAAATATAGTGACAGATACATTTTTGATGAGGTGGAATGTGCTTAAGCCAGTTAAAGATCATGTTGTCAGATGGGATGTAAATAGAACCTACGGAGCTATCTGTGATCAATTGGGGAGAATGGATAAGACTCCAAAGGATGGTTTTGATCTGAATGGAAGTAATAATAAATTACCTCTTGTGAATGCTCTTTCACTATATTGGCCTAGATACACTAAAATTGATGATCCGTGGAAGATGACACATGCTGAACGATGCATAGACAGAGAGATCAAACAATGTTTTTTTTGATACTTTTTCTCCTGGTCAAAATGATTGCTGAAAAGATTACTGGTACTAATCTCATGAGAGTTCCAACTGACCTGTGTAATGTGTCTTTTGTTAAACTAGATTATAATTGGGCTAGTTTTACTGACATCTACATACAATATAACATGGCAATGATTTTTGCTAACAAATCAGTTATTAGATGATGATGATCCATGATCATTTAGAAAGAAAATGTCAGAACCCCACATCCATGGTTTATAATACGACTGTTTGGATACATTTGAATATGTTTCACTTGATTAAGGAAATTATCTCCAGTAGGATCATCAAATCACTTGTGCCTGTGTCATTTACTGATCTCAAATGGAAATATTACAAGCCTTTTCAAGTTTTCATTTGGCCTCAGGTTTCAGATGTAGCTCTAGGAGATGAGTGGTTTGATCAAGAAAAACAGTTTATGTCATTCTTAAATGGCATATATTATGCCCCTTTTTACACTATGTAATATAAGTCTCAGGTGTCCCCAGAATGTGTCTGTCAAGTTTCAGCTCAAAATACCTCACAGATCATACCCCTGTTTTGTAGCCCTGTTCCAAATGGGCTGTTTTAGTGTCTGTAGCTTTAAATGCAAAGGAGCTGGAAGTGGGCAGTGCCTTTCCTGCTGGTGCCATGGATACCCCTGTGACAACAATGCAGGAGAAAATAAACATTTAAAAAAGTATAAATAACACGGAGAACACACTAAGTCAATCATCTTACTGTATTGTGCATAACAAAGGTTGAGTTATGAAATATGAAAAACAGCTATAGTTGTCGAAAATACCACTAACGTTTCATAATCGTTTTTGAAATATTTCGTTTTTATTACACGGAAAATCTTCAGTGCATGACCACACAAGTGGGACTGTGGAGGACTCCAATCAGTTTATATCGTAACGGAAACAGAGTTACAGCTTCATTGTTATGGAATAAGGTAGATAGGGACTAGTTTCTACATTTCACAAACCACAATGTTTTCACAAACGTGCAAACAAGCAAATTCAGAAAGCCAAATTGCTTATAAAAAAAAGTATAAAGTGCAAAATTTACGACTTGCAAATCTGAAGTTGGGTCACAGAGAGTTTGTATCAATCAATCCTTGATCCTTAGCTATGAAGCAAATCCAGCCTTGTGTTGACCATTGTTGATGAAGGAGTCCAAGTTAGCACAAGCGGCTCTAGCGAGGAGATAAATATGGCAGACTATGCAATGCTCACTCAGGTTTTAATGAGGGTGGATCTAAGCTACTCGTGGGGTACTGGTACCTTTCCCCTTCTGACGTCATAAGGGTCTAAAAACCTGAACGGCTCGTTTGGAGACACTGTTTTTTATTGATGGGGAAAGGAAAGAAATGAGGCGATGGTCTTTTACCATATTTTGTGGTTGTCTACACACACTGGGGACACATAATTATGTTCAAAAAAATTAAAAAAGTGGATTTTGCATAATATGTCCCCTTTAAGATCAATTCCTTCTTTACAAGAATTAAGGGATCTCCAATCTAAATAAAAAAACTGGCCAATGTTCCAAATTCAAAATAGTTCATGCTTAAGGTCCTGATTGGAAATCAAAAGTCAGTTGTTCTCAAGCAAAGTGTGCAGATATTGACTCCTGTGTAGCTGAAGCGATTTATTTACAGGAGTCTGCAGTTGTGTGTAAGTGTGTTTATTTCATTGTTTTACTTTGTTGTAGAGTGATATTCTTGCTAGACTTGTGCTGTTTGTTTACTGGCTTGAACTCTCGTCGCCTAAACGTGTGTTTGTGTGTGTGCTATATTGTTTTGACTTGTCCCAGGGTATTCACTGCTATATTTAGAGTTGTTTGTCCAATGTGTGTAAAACCATCGTTGTTTTTAGTGTCTATAAACAGTGCTTCACTTGTTTTAGGGAATTATTTATTGCTAAAGTGTAGCATAATTTATTTGCGGTGTACTTAAGTCGCATTTGTTCCCGTGCTGTTCACTTCGCGTGACCCGTAGTTTCGGTTGCCCATGTGATTAGCTTTGTGCTAAGTAGCATTAAGGCGTGTCCTGCTTTTTTCACTGTACGGCTCGTTAGCATCATGTATCTATTTGACGTGTATGCTGATGCGGAAGCAGTAGTGGAAGTGGTAGCCCTCGTGTAAAACCCTCCTCGTGTGAAGACCTACTTGTGTAAAGACCAGCGAGTCTACCTGTGTGAGTCAACCAAGCAAGGACACCAACAAGGCGCCACTCACCATAGCACTTAAGTATCTTTTAATTGTATCTATTTTCTTATTTTCCTTGTACATACTAACATGTCTACTTCACGAATAACATATGCCTTCTAGCACATCCCTGTTATCTGTTACAGACCGTTTACACAATATAGATTCAAGATAAAATGCAACCCACACAACCTACGGCCACTTTGCACTTCAGCCCCTGCTCTGCTCTCTTTCTCAGTGGGACTCTGGGACTGCCAGTCAGCTGTGACAAAGATGACTTCATTCCAGCCTTTGCCACACAGTCCACCCTCAGCATCCTAGCACTGACAGAAACATGGATATGTCCAGAGGATATAGCAACACCTGCTGCTCTCTCCAACAACTTCTCCTTCTCTCACACGCCTCAACAGGGGTGAGGGAACAGGTTTGCTCATTCATAACAACTGGACTTTTTCACCACACTCTTCTCTATGTTACAATACTACTTTTGAATTCCATGCTATTACTAGAATGCAACCCACAAAAATACATTTTGTTGTCATTTATCGCCCTCCTGGTCAGCTGGCAAACTTTCTTGAGGAGTTGGATGTCCTGCTGTCCTCCTTCCCGGAGGATGGTAAGCCACTTGTGGTTCTTGGTAATTTCAACATACACCAAGACAAGCCCCAGGTTACTGAACTGAATGCTCTTCTGGCCTCATTTGACTTGGAAAGACTAGGCACCACAGCAACTCACAGATCGGGCAACCAGCTGGACCTCATTTTTACATGTAACTGTACCAACTCAAATATTCTTGTTACTCATTTACATGTCTCTGATCACTACTTTGTTCAATTCAACATGACTCTCCCATCTACATTAAAACAGACTCCACCTTTGGTTTCCTTTCACCGTAACCTCCATTCTCTTTCACCCTCTTGCCTTTACACTGCTGTCTCTACCTCTCTTCCCACACAAAATGTATTTTCCACCCTTGATGTAAACACTGCCACAGACACACTAAGCTCTACTTTAACAACCTGTCTAGACAACATCTGTCCTCTCTCCTCAAGGCCAGCACATACTACACCACCCAGCCCCTGGCTCTCTGATGTCCTTCATGAACATCAGACTGACCTCAGGGCAGCTGTGAGGAGATGGCAGAAATCTAAAGATCCAGCAGATCTAACGTTAAATCTGCAAAAACTTCCTACTACCAGAACAAGATCAACAGCACCACATACACTCGCAGCTTGTTTAGAACATTCAACACACTTCTCTGCCCTCCTCCTCCACCACCTGAAACATCACTGACAGCAGATGTCTTCATCACATTTTTTACTAATAAGGTTACTACCATCAACAACAATTCTCAGCACCTCACCCTGTCAAACACCTGTCTCCTGTATGCAACTCCTCTGTCTCTATGTTCTCTCCTCTGACTGACACTGAGGTCTCTAAACTCCTCCTTTCCAACCACCCCACCACCTGTTCCCTTGACCCCATTCCTTCTCACCTTCTCCAGGCCATCTCTCCATCCATCTTACCTGCACTCACTCACATAATTAACACATCTCTATTTACAGGCACTTTTCCCACTACATTTAAGCAGGCTCGAGTAACCCCACTGCTGAAGAAACCCGCACTTAACCCCACACAAATAGAACACTACAGCCCAGTCTCTCTCATCCCATTCATGGCAAAAACACTTGAAAGGGTAGTTTTCAATCAAAGCTCTGCCTATCTCTCACAGAACAAGCTGCTGGATGACAATCTGTCAGGCTTCAAAAGTGGACACTCCACCGAGACTGCCCTGCTGTCTGTCACTGAGTCGCTGAGACAGGCGAAAGCTGAATCCAGATCATCCGTCCTGATTCTACTGGACCTTTCTGCAGCCTTCGACACAGTCAACCATCAGATCTTACTCTCCACCCTCTCTTCGCTGGGCATCACAGGAACTGTGCTGGACTGGTTTAATTCCTATCTCTCAGGTAGGTCCTTCAAAGTAGCCTGGAGAGGTGAGGTGTCCAAGCCACATCAGCTACTTACTGGGGTACCCCAGGGTTCAGTGCTTGGGCCACTTCTCTATATAAACAACATCACTGGGACCAATCATTCAGGCACATGGTTACTCTTACCATTGCTACGCTGATGACATGCAACTCTACTTGTCTTTCCAGACCAACGACACCACAGTGACTGCTCGAATCTCTGCATGCCTGGCAGACATCTCGTCCTGGATGAAGGAACACCACCTGCAACTTAACCCAGCCAAGACCGAACTCCTTGTCTTTCCAGCCAACCCTGCTGTTGAACACAACATCACCGTGCAGCTGGGTGCAACTACAGTAATGCCTTCCAAAACGGTCAGAAATCTAGGGGTAACCATCGATAACAAACTACATTTCACAGACCACATCTCAAAGACCGCAAGATCATGTAGATTTACACTCTGCAATATCAGGAAGATAAGACCCTTCCTCTCTGAACATGCCACACAACTTCTTGTTCAGTCACTTGTAATAATTAGACTGGACTACTGTAATGCTCTCATTGCAGGCCTCCCTGCATGTGCAATTAGACCTCTGCAAATGATCCAGAATGCAGCAGCATGTCTGGTCTTTAACCAAAGAGAGCGCATGTTACACCACTCCTTGTCTCTCTTCACTAGCTGTCGGTTGATGCACATATCAAATTCAAGGCTCTGATGCTGGCATACAGAACAGTCACTGGGTCTGCTCCAGCATACCTAAAATCATTTCTGCAGAGCTATGCACCCACTAGAAGCCAGCGGTCGGCTAAGGAATGTTGCCTTGTTGTACCAACACAAAGAGGCACCAAAACACTTTCCCGGACTTTCGGCTTCATCATACCACATTGGTGGAATGACCTTCCCAACTCCATCCATGAAGTTGACTCACTTTCTGTCTTCAAAAAACGGCTAAAAACACATCTTTTCAATGAGCACTTAACCAGTCACTACAAAAAACAAAAACAACATTTTTTGTTGCACTTTAATTTGTTTTGAATGCTATTCTGATGCTAGTGAAACTTTGTAATATGGCACTTTTCGTACCACTGTCTCCTTAAGATGATTCGCTTATGTTTTTCCTCTTTTATAAGTCGCTTTGGATAAAAATGTCTGCCAAATGAATAAATGTAAATGTAAATGAACTAAAGAAAAAAAAAATGAGTATTATCCAAAACTAAAATCTAAACTTGCACAAGAAACTTACATTGACTCATTTCTCAAGCAGATCAAAACTAATGATGCGTTTGCAGGATATGAATATCTAAATTCTTCCTGGCTTCGATTTTTTTGAATCATTCTTATTTGACCCTGAAGGACCAACCACTTTAGATATAGCTTTGATGTTTTCCTTTACTGTTGGTAGTGTTTTCACTGACATTTCAGAATCTGTTGAGGAATTTGTTGAAGAAGCTTGGGAGGATTTTGTAGAAGCTTCAGAAACCGTAAAATTTGGTTTAGGGAGATACTGTATATTTTATGCCTTCGACGCACTAATGGGACTAATTGCCCTTTTCTTAATTTTATGGATGATGCTTCATTTTTGCTTTTCATATGTGTTCAAGTCTGCTTGCAGAACTGTTAACCCCTCTAAAGAGGATGAGTGTCTGGTGAAGCTGGCATTGAACCTCAGGACCCATTTGTGGGAAGAAAACACCAGTGCCCTGTTGTGAGTGGGAGTGGGGGAGTTTTACATGGGGACCAGAATTTTTAGGTTATGGCATGTCCGTGTAGAAGCGAAGACATGTGTGTAACCCGTCAGGGGAGCTCATACCATTTCTCTTATCTCTTTAGTGTCCTCACTTGTAGACCACCGTGGGGTATTTGGCTCCACACCGGTCTAAAATGGGGGGAGTGAAGGGGTGAATATCCAATTCCCTTACTCTTACAAGTTATATTTCATCTTTTATCATCCTCATTTATTCTTATTATATTCATCAATATTCTATTTTCTTTTTACAATAAGGTGCAAGTAACATGTGCTGTATGTCATCTGAGGGGTGACTGAGAGTCTGGCCCATGCCAGGAATGCAGTTACAGTGATTATTCATTTAGCCTGGCTCCCAGAGAATATGCATTTACTGTTTGGTGAATGTCACTTGAAAGCTCAAGGAGGAGTTACAATTGATCATTTTGGTCTTTGTTTAGGGATTTCTGAAAAACCCTAAACCATCTTTGTAAAATAAAAATATGTTGGCTTTGACATTTTTGTCTGCTTATTACCGAACATAATTGTATTGCTTCAGAAGACAGGGATGAAACCACTCGAGTGGTATGGATCACTTTTATGCAGGGGCATAATTAGAGGCAGGGCAGGATGGGCAGCCGCCCTAGGGTCGTCCAAAATAAACCATAAAAATGACTGTGGGCCCGAGGGGTCATAAAAATGACCAAGGCCTCACAAGGAGGGGACCCAACAGTTTCTTTGCACAGGGGCCTGCAAGATCCAAGTTATCCCACTACTTTTATGCTGTCTGTATATCCTTTGAGAAGCTTGAAAGTTTTGGAGCCCATTGACTTGCATTGTGTGGACATAAACACAGCATATATCCTTCAAAATATATTGTTTGTGTTCAGCAGAAGAGAGAAAGTCATATGAGTTTTAGATGACATGTTGATGATTAAATGATGAAAGAATTATCATTTTTGGGTGAACTATCACTAAGGAAGTTTAGATATTTTTACTGGAAAACAAGACAAAAATACAAATCAAGAACATTTTGTAGAGAAAATGATGTACTGTGCGGGCGATTTTACTGTTTAAATTATTTGTTTGCTGAACACTGATAGATTGTTAATCTTATTAATGATATGATGCATTAAACACTGCTGTAGTTTATATAAACCCCTCCCCCCCCACCCCTTTTTTTTTTTTTAAACAGCAAGAAATCTAATTCCTTGTCAAATAAGAATTATATTTTAGTTTTACCAGCAATATGTCTCATCTGTGATCAGATTTTAAAAAGATATGGCCAGATGTGCAATCCAACAAAAAACGTTAGAGCGACAGCAGTAGGAATGCCCTCTAGAGACATACAATACAGGGACTAGTGACATCAAGCAATAAGGTCACTGCATGTGTGAATGGGGCTCAAGACATGTTCTATGAGTCAGATATATTCATGGTGAGGCTAATTTATATTTGATCCACAATAAAGAATGATTCTGTGGTGATGGAGGTGTGGTCGTGTGTCTGTCTGCGGGAGAGAGAGAGCGGTAAGGCTCATCACCTCAGTTGTCATTATCTCTAACACCTGTTTCTTGTTGTAGTGATGGCAGAGGGAGACATAAAAAGGCACATGAGGCATCAGAGTGACAGAGAGAGACCACAGAAGTCTGTACTTGTGTGTGCTTGACAAGAAGCCCTTACTCATTTGTGTGTGTGTGTGACTACTTGGCCACTGAGTGCCGTTTTGTCAAATCAAATCAAATCACTTTTATTGTCACACAACCATATACACAAGTGTAATAGTGGATGACAGTCTTGGGTGCAGTTCCGAGCAACATAGCAGTCATGACATTGATGAGACATACACCAGTTTACAATAAACATCAGATTTACACATCACAATTTACACATCTAATATACACATAATTACACACAGCAAAATATACAAATAATAATATACAATACACACAATATAGAATACACATACACACAATATAGAATACACATTATACAATAAAAATAGTATATATAGTATACAGGTGCATCTCAATAAATTAGAATGTTGTGGAAAAGTTCATTTATTTCAGTAATTCAACTCAAATTGTGAAACTCGTGTATTAAATAAATTCAATGCACACAGACTGAAGTAGTTTAAGTCTTTGGTTCTTTTAATTGTGATGATTTTGGCTCACATTTAACAAAAACCCACCAATTCACTATCTCAAAAAATTAGAATATGGTGACATGCCAATCAGCTAATCAATTCAAAACACCTGCAAAGGTTTCCTGAGCCTTCAAAATGGTCTCTCAGTTTGGTTCACTAGGCTACACAATCATGGGGAAGACTGCTGATCTGACAGTTGTCCAGAAGACTATCATTGACACCCTTCACAAAGAGGGTAAGCCACAAACATTCATTGCCAAAGAAGCTGGCTGTTTACAGAGTGCTGTATCCAAGCATGTTAACAGAAAGTTGAGTGGAAGGAAAAAGTGTGGAAGAAAAAGATGCACAACCAACCGCAGAGAACCGCAGCCTTATGAGGATTGTCAAGCAAAATCGATTCAAGAATTTGGGTGAACTTCACAAGGAATGGACTGAGGCTGGGGTCAAGGTATTAAGAGCCACCACACACAGACGTGTCAAGGAATTTGGCTACAGTTGTTGTATTCCTCTTGTTAAGCCACTCCTGAACCACAGACAACGTCAGAGGCGTCTTACCTGGGCTAAGGAGAAGAACTGGACTGTTGCCCAGTGGTCCAAAGTCCTCTTTTCAGATGAGAGCAAGTTTTGTATTTCATTTGGAAACCAAGGTCCTAGAGTCTGGAGGAAGGGTGGAGAAGCTCATAGCCCAAGTTGCTTGAAGTCCAGTGTTAAGTTTCCACAGTCTGTGATGATTTGGGGTGCAATGTCATCTGCTGGTGTTGGTCCTTTGTGTTTTTTGAAAACCAAAGTCACTGCACCCGTTTACCAAGAAATTTTGGAGCACTTCATGCTTCCTTCTGCTGACCAGCTTTTTAAAGATGCTGATTTCATTTTCCAGCAAGATTTGGCACCTGCCCACACTGCCAAATTCACCAAAAGTTGGTTAAATGACCATGGTGTTGGTGTGCTTGACTGGCCAGCAAACTCACCAGACCTGAACCCCATAGAGAATCTATGGGGTATTGTCAAGAGGAAAATGAGAAACAAGAGACCAAAAAATGCAGATGAGCTGAAGGCCACTGTCAAAGAAACCTGGGCTTCCATACCACCTCAGCAGTGCCACAAACTGATCACCTCCATGCCATGCCGAATTGAGGCAGTAATTAAAGCAAAAGGAGCCCCTACCAAGTATTGAGTACATATACAGTAAATGAACATACTTTCCAGAAGGCCAACAATTCACTAAAAATGTTTTTTTTATTGGTCTTATGATGTATTCTAATTTTTTGAGATAGTGAATTGGTGGGTTTTTGTTAAATGTGAGCCAAAATCATCACAATTAAAAGAACCAAAGACTTAAACTACTTCAGTCTGTGTGCATTGAATTTATTGAATACACGAGTTTCACAATTTGAGTTGAATTACTGAAATAAATGAACTTTTCCACGACATTCTAATTTATTGAGATGCACCTGTATATAAAATATACAGTAGGTTGTATTGGACTGTATTGACGTTCAGGCTGTCGGTTGATAGTCAGTTGCCAGTGTGTTCTTAAGAGAGAATATAATTTATGACAGCCCAGTGTGAGATAATAAGAATAATAAAGTGCAGTGCTGATGTATATTGATTGTGAGAGATCAAGAGTTCAAAAGTCTGATTGCTTGGGGGAAGAAGCTGTCATGGAGTTGGCTGGTATGGGTCCTGATGCTGCGATACCGCCTGCCTGATGGTAGCAGCGAGAGCAGCCCGTGGCTTGGGTGGCTGGAGTCTCTGATGATCCTCCGAGCTTTTTTCACACACCGCCTGGTATATATGTCCTGGAAGGATGGAAGCTCACCTCCGATGATGTGTCTGGCAGTTCGCACCACCCTTTGCAGGGCTTTGCGGTTGTGGGCGGTGCTATTACCGTACCAGGCAGTGATGCAGCCAGTCAGGATGCTCTCTACAGTGCTGGTGTAGAGCCGTGTGAGGATGTGGCAGTTCATTCCAAACTTCCTCAGCCGTCTCAGGAAGAAGAGGCACTGATGAGCCTTCTTCACAATGGCCTCAGTGTGGACGGACCATGTGAGTTCCTCAGTGATGTGGACAAGAGGAACTTGAAGTTGCTGACTCTCTCCACCGGTGCTCCATTGATGGTGATGGGACTGTGTTCTCTGTCTTTTTTTCTGAAGTCCTTGTCTTGCTGAAAAAAAATAAAAATAAAAAAAAATAAAAAAGGAGCTTTGTTTAAGTATATGTATGATGCTGAAGAGTAATAAACAAATACTCACGCTGACAGTTCGCTGCCTCCTGACTCCTTCATTGCCCAAACAACGAACTTGTTACAGATTCTTACTGATGGTGAATCACAGCTGTTCTGAGCTCATGCAGGTTTCTCCAGGTGGAACATGTGCTCATCAGAACCAAAGATCTGCTGGGATCAATGAGTCGTTTTCTAAAAGCAGCTGTGTTAAGTATGACAGTCAGGGAATGAGTTCACCAGATGTCTGCTCTCATAGTAATTCTTCCACTAGAACAGAATGTGTCAGGTGTTGTTATTACCCTTCAAATAGACGTGGTGTTGAAATGGTGTCTTAGCTCTATATGTATTACAGTGTTTGTTTGTTTAAACTACTTTCTAACACCATACAATTGTAAAGCATTTTGGCTCTCAGTCATCACTCATTTTCAGTGTGCCTTGTAATAAATTACCCATTATAACTGAAGCATGTTTAGTGCAACATCCATTCAACCATGTTACATTCACAACTGATTCAAAGTTGAATGTTAAAGGAAATGAAGGTCAGAGCAAAAAATGGCAACAAAATTGTACTTATCCTCGTGCAACCCCATAGCATCTTTAGTTTTGTTTGACATGCCACTTTAAAAACTGATTTTGGGACAGTATTCCATCAAAAGTTGAAAAAACATGCAAGCTATTTGAATAACTTTCAACATAAACACATTTGTGGGTCATTTGGCTTTATTTTAATATAAATGTTATTTTGATATCACTGTACAATACAGTTCTATTCTTTAAAGGTGCTGTAAGCAATTTTAGTGTTCTGAAGCTTTCACGTGACTGAGCCGTTGAATTGGCCACGCCCCCTCATTCCAAAACCCCACCCTCCAAATATAATTTTGAGACCAAAACCTAGAGCTTCATTGTTCCCCTTCTGTAACTCATTCGAAGTTTTGTCGATGTAGTGACACTAGGGGTCGCTCTTGAGAGCCCCGATCACCTCAGATCTTTGAGAAAAGGCCAGTGAGAATTGGCAAGTGGAATTTGCATGCCACTCCCCCGGACATACGGGTATAAAAGGGAGCTGGAATGCAGGATTCATTCAGATTTTTTCTTCGGAGCCGAGTGGTTGTACTATCAGCGAGCTGAATACTACTGCTGTTCCATTCACCTCTTAAGAAGCATATGCTGTTGGATATACGGCACATTTTCAGCGGCTTTCTCTCCTTCTGCACGACGAGCCCCTGGGTGCTTCGACAGCACTAAAAGTGTGTATATTCCTGCTAAAGAGTATATTTCCTTTTTTAGAGCACACACATTGACGTTGAACATCTTTTTAAAGACGCGTCTTTTTAAAGATGCCTTTCCGTCTTTGCGTGATTCATGGATGCGGTCGTTATCTCTCCGCCTCCGATGGCCACGGGCGCTGCCTCATGTGTCTGGGCAGCGATCACACTGAGGCAGCGTTTGTGGATGGTTCATGTTCTCATTGCGAGGATATGACCATGGCAACGTTGCGGTCGCGGCTTTCCTTCTTCCGAGAGAAAGCCACTCTAGCCGCCCCCCGCATTGTGCCTTCTACCCATGGGTATGAGGCCGGCCCGGCTGGCGCTGGAGGCGATTTGGGGAGTTCAATGGGCGCGGTCTCGCCGGGTAATTCCCCGTAGACCTCCCGTTCCCTAGCACACTCGTTTGCTCCTGTCCGGTTCTGAAATGAGACCAGCCCGCCTCATGGCCGGCTTGATGTCACTTTCGGGCCCACGAGCAGGATGAGTCTTCAATTGCTGCATCGGAGAGCACACTGGCAATGTCAGATGTTGAGGACTCAACTGGGCAGCCACCTTCGGGTCTGCCCGCCCAGTCTGAGGCCGACGCAGTGCTGACCGTCATGCTTGCCTGGGCCGCCAAGAGTATCGGGTTGGACTGGAACCCTCCAGCCTCCCCTGAGCGCTCACGGCTTGATGATTGGTTCCTGGATTCGGGGCGCCCCCCCCCCAGGTGGTTCCTTTCTTCCCGGGGGTGCATGATGAACACACGAGGTCATGGAGGGCCCCTTTTGCTGCCCGAAACAGACTTCCGGGTTCGTCCACTCTCAATACCCTCGACGGAGGGGCGGTCCATGGGCACACGGAGGTCCCTCAGGTGGATCAGGTGGTTGCGATGCACCTTTGCCCGCAAAACGCCGCCACCTGGTGGGATCGTCCGGCGCTCCCCTCCAGAGCCTGTAGGACTACGTCGTCTCTGGTGGCCAAAGCCTACAGTGCCACTGGACAGTCCGCCTCTGCCCTGCATTCCATGGCCCTCCTGCAGGTACACCAGGCCAAGGCACTAAAAGAACTGCATGTGGGTAGTCCTGATCCCGATGTGCTGCAGGAGCTGCGTTCGGCAACTGACCTCGCCCTCCGGGTGACGAAGGTTACGGCGCGAGCACTCGGGCAGGCGATGTCCACATTGGTGATCCAGGAGCGCTACCTGTGGCTGAATCTGGTCGAGATGAGGGACGCAGACAAAGCACGCTTTCTCAACACGCCCATCTCCCAGATTGGACTTTTCGGCGACACTGTTGAGGACTTCGCCCAGCAGTTCTAGGCTGTGAAGAAGCAGACGGAGGCCATCCAGCACGTCTTGCCCCGGCGCGGCTCAAGATCCAGCACCCCGTCTGCTCGCCGAGGGTGTCCCCCTGCGGTGGCAAAAGCCCAGGCGGCTCCACCTCAGCCCGAGCCTAGCTCTAAGCCCCAGCATAGAGCCCCCCGCAGGAAGTTGACGCCCCCTGTCTCTCGGGCCGGCACGAGGAACCGCAAGGCTCATAAGCACCCCTGAGACGGACGACCCGGGAGTGAGACATCCGCTACGGAGCTGGTATCCAGACCACTCCATCCCCCGCTAGAGGGCCGGGAGGTAAATCCTTTGTTTTCTTTTCTTTTTTGTTCGCCGCACCCCGAACGGTCTGTGGTACCCAAATTGTCAAAAAAAGATCGGTTTCCTCACTCCTTGGGTCACATAATTGGTGTTCACGTCTGGCGTTGTCACGGCCACCAGACACCGAGCATTTGCAGCCAGGGCCCCCCCCACCTTCACGCGCCCGGCCACACCACACCTACGGCCAGCCGGTTGTGACGTGTCACGAGGACGGCCCAAGAGGCCCTCCTCTTCAGTCGCTAACCCACCCTATGCCGGGTACACAGAGCAAGGTAAGTGATTTGAGGTCCCCCTCAGCGCAGCCACCTCGGATCGAAGCAACACTCGTCCCCTTAGTGCCCCTCACCCGGAGCTTGGACGCATGGCTAACGCTTTCCAACCCATCGCAGTGGCTGGCCAGGGCCATCCGACTCGGCTACACAATTCAGTTCGCCAGGCGCCCGCCCCGGATCAGCGCCGTCCGCTTCACTTCAGTGCAGGGCGAGAACGCTGCCAACCTGCGTGTGGAGATCGCGACCCTTCTATGCAAAGGCGCGACCGAGATGGGGAAATGGTTCTACAGCCCTTACTTCATTGTACCAAAGAAAGGCGGTGGGTTGTGGCCAATCTTGGACCTGCGAGTTCTGAACCGGGCCTTACACAATCTCCCGTTCAAGATGCTAACGCAGAAACTCATTCTGGTGTGCATCCGGCATCAAGATTTGTTCAAGCCGGTAGACCTGAAGGATGCGTACTTTAACGTCTCGGTTCTACCTCGACACAGACCCTCCCTACGGTTTGCTTTCGACGGCCAGGCGTATCAGTACAAGGTCCTCCCCTTCGGCCTGTCCCTGTCCCCTCACGTCTTCACAAAAGTCGCAGAGGCAGCTCTTGCCCCGTTAAGGGAAGTGGGCGTCCGCATACTCAAATACCTCGACAACTGGCTGATTGTAGCACACTCTCTAGAGTTGCTGTGTGCACACAGGGATTTGGTGCTCAGGCACCTCAGCTGTCTAGGGCTTCAGGTCAACTGGGAAAAGAGCAAGCTCTCCCCGGTTCAGAGCATCTCTTTTCTCGGCATGGAGTTAGACTCACAAGCGAGTGCGCGCAGTCTGAAGTCATTCAGGAGGAGGACAGCAGTTCCACTGGAACACTTTCAGAGGCTCCTAGGGCATATGGCTTCCTCAGAGGCAATCACGCCGCTCAGGTTGATGCATATGAGACTGCTTCAGCACTGGCTTCAGACTCGAGTCCCAAGATGGGCATGGCGCCGCGGCACACATCGCGTAGCTATCACGCCGCTCTGCTGCCACTTATTCAGCACTTGGACAGATCTTGCGTTTCTACGGGCAGGAGTTCCCCTACAGCAAGTGTCCAGATGTGTCGTGGTCACCACAGACACCTCCAAACTAGGCTGGGGCACCGTGTGCAATGGGCACGCAGTCGCCGGTTCTGGTCAGGACCGAATCTGGGTTGGCACATCAACTGCCTAGAGTTGCTGGTTGTACTACTCGCCCTGCGGAGGCTATTGCCATTGATTCAGGGCAAGCATGTGTTGGTCCGGTCCGACAACACAGCGACAGTAGCATATATAAATCGCCAAGGTGGTGTATGCTCTCATTGCATGTCGCAACTTGAGGTCGCTGTGGGCCGCTCATATCCTGGGCAGCCTCAACACCACAGTGGATGCACTGTCGTGGCTGGCAACGCTCAGCGGAGAGTGGAGGCTCCACCCCCAGGTTGTCCAGCTGATTTGGAGTCGATCCGGCAAAGCACAGGTAGACCTGGTCGCTTCTCGGGAATCCTCCCACTGCCCGCTCTGGTATTCCCTGATGGTAGACCCCCTCGGGACATACACGCTGGCACACAGCTGGCCCCAGGGGCTGCGCAAATACTCATTTCCCCCCAGTGAGCCTTCTTGCACAAACCCTGTGCAAGGTCAGGGAGGACGAGGAATAAGTCACCCTCGTGGCCCCATACTGGCCCACTCAGACTCGTATTGCCACATGTTGACCTCCCCATTTTGGCAGGATGTGGTCTCTGTGGGGTCTTTTCCCCCTGAAAGAATAGAAAAAGAAAAGAACACCTTCCCTGATGCATATGATAGCGTTAGATGGCCCCAGCTGAATCTAATACTCTGTGGAGAGAAAACATAGAGAGAAAAGGCCGCGGCTGGTGACAAAAGGGGAATGTCTCGGTTACTGTCGTAACCTCCATTCCCTGATGGAGGGAATGAGACGTTGTGTCCCTCTTGCCACAACGCTGTACTAGCCTCTGAAATGGCCGGGACGGTGTCTCGGCTCCTCAGCACATAACCTGAATGAATCCTGCATTCCAGCTCCCTTTTATACCTGTATGTCCGGGGAAGTGGCATGCAAATTCCACTCGCCAATTCTCATTGGCCTTTTCTCAAAGATCTGAGGTGATCGGGGCTCTCAAGAGCGACCCCTAGTGTCACTACATCGACACAATGTCTCGTTCTCTCCATCAGGGAATGGAGGTTACGACAGTAACCGAGACGTTTTTTCCTTTGGCTGACAAATTCAACAGTGGCACAATAGTGCCCTCAACTGACAAACATTATGAATAATAGCCTCAATGAGCCGCTTCAAATACTACGCTATGAGTATGAGCAAAATGACTGACAGGTGAAAAGTGTCAATGTGGGGAAAAAAAAGCGACATTTTGGTTTGCTGTTTACAAAATCTACAGCTGTCACAGAGCTCTCAGGACACTTATTTCATTAATATTTTTAAGGGAGTAGGAATATTTTTTGCATACTTTTCCATGTAAAAATTGCTTACAGCACCTTTAACATTAGTAAATGCATTCCTATATTTACTGTGCATTTTCACATTGAGATACAATTGGTTCATCCAAAAGTTGAAAAATGTTGCTTTCAGAGGCTTTATACGGAGTTAGGATGAAAATAAGGTGCATTTCGAACTGTTCTGAGACCAGTGCAGACAGGCAGCACACTGGAGGTTAAGTCATTCACTAAATAGGGAGCAAGGGAGCATCCTATAGCTTTCTATGCAGCTAAGTGCATTTACTCTTAAAATTCAACCAAAAGATCAGTTTCAGTCTGCAGATGATGTTTGGACCACCCAACATGTTTAGCAGACATGGAAATGGTAATCAGTACTTAGATTCAGAATTTATAATGCTAAATTTGATTTTAACATGGTTGGCAGGGATTGGATGATGCTGGCCAATACTTTGAATAAGAATTATTTATTCAGCTTTACAGAAAATCAGCTGTAATGTCTGTAACGTCTCAAAAACACGAATAACCAACACTCCTGGAAACATAATAAACATTTTGATGAAAGAAAATCTGACCTTTCAAAATTTCACAACTTAGTCCCACTATCCACATATGTGGACATACATTTTTAGGAAAACTATTTGCTCTAGATTTATTTATTTATTTATTTGCTTTTTTACTGCACACAGCAGTTCCACTCGGGTTCCAGGAGGTTAACATTGGATTATTATCACCACTGCACATTATTCAGTCAATATTTTTGTAATTTGTGCCAAAAAATAAAAGAAAAAATAAATAAAGAAGAAGATATTCTGTTAAAAAAGTACTGATCATTGTAATTTTTTCCAGAACAGTTGAAATATTGAGCTTGACAAAGCCAAAAGAGGTGTTAGCATAATACTGTTTGAATCATGTGGTCATGAAGACTTTGATCATGTCAGACATGGCCAAATCATTACTTTTAAAGAAGGAAATGTCACAGCATAATTGAACAAATACAAAATAATTTCAGCATTTTCTTTTTCTCAGAAAATGCATGAAGCCTTTTCCAATAATAATAATAAATAAATAAAATAAAAAACTATATAGACAGTGAAATTATGATATTTAAATTTGAATTAAATTTGAAAATGAATTTTAAAAATGGCTAAATTTAAGTGCATTTTTTCTTTAACCATTATACATACTGTATACCAGTTATTAATAGTTAGCTAACAGTGACTGTATATTTAACAGTTACATAATGTAACTGTTATGAATGGGGGCATGCAAATTGGCTGATATTGATTTTTAAATTTATTTTGTGTTACACACTAAACAGAGTTAAAACTATCAAATAAGGTGCACCATCTGTAATTATGTCTGTCATTTAGATCAATAAGTCATTGGACACAAATGGCTCCATTTTCTGAGACATGAGCAATATACAGTATGGCAACCTATGGTCCTCTTTTTACCTGGTAAAAACTCTGACATAAGAATAAAGTATGTATCCTCTTCTTTACTGCACTAGTTTGAGCACAAGTCCATCTCAGCGCACAGAGCCTTAAGAGAGAAATCTGAGTCTTTTGGTCCATGTTCTCAGACAGCAGAATTGCAGATGGAACCTATACAGATCTTGGAACCTGCATTGAATACACACATACAATTGTGATGCCAACCAGTTGATGCCTCACACTACAAACAAACCTAACAACAAAGAATTTAATTAATATCCACCTCCTCATGCGCCAAATTCTACTTTCAACTGAACAGGTCACAACATGTTTGACAATTATTGTAATATCAGCTCTGCCTGAGACGATTAATATGCTTAGATGAGCACAGATACTCGACACAGATACAAATGTTTTCTTTACCTTTCTTCTCATTTTCTTTCATCAAAGTTGTCATAAATCTCTCATGTCACTGTGAGCTTTTCAAACAAAAAGAAACATGTTAAAGACATGCACAGTAAGTTATGGAGCCACTTAGATGACAGGGAGGGAATTTATTTTCTCTCTCTCTCTCTCTCTCTCTTTCTCTTTAGTTTTGTTCTCTCACAAAAAGTTTTTTGTTTCTTTGCAACAAGTTTTGCGTTCACAATAGTATTGTGTTCCCTCGCATTATAGTTTTATATTATTACAACCTACGTTGTGCTTTATTACATATATTATGTGGTTTTACTCATAGGCGTTGCTTTTGCCCCCTAAAATTTCATCACGACCCCTAAAAATCTGTGCCTCTGCAATCAGCATGCAAATCTGTAACTACCCATTGTGAGCTGAGCTCTAGTTTGCAGAGTGAGACTGCTTTGGTGACTTTTCTTCTCTGTAGAGATTGATTATAGCGCAAGCCAATAGCATTCAAGCGCAATATCTTTAGTTTAACCTGCTGACCGAATACACCCCTGCACTGAACCAGTCGGTCATTTGAGTCTGAATGGAACAATACAGCTATATCACCCTGCAGCTCAAGACTGGTTGCCCACTGATACTAAGCAGGGTTGAGCTTGGTCAGTACCTGGATGGGAGACCTCTTGGGGAAAACTAAGGTTGCTGATGGAAGAGGTATTAGGGAGGCCAGCAGGGGGTGCTCACCTGCAGTCTGTGTGGGTCCTAATGCCCCAGAATAGTGATGGGGACACTATACTGTAAAAAAGCACCATCATTTGGATGAGATGTTAACTGAGGTCTTGACTCTCTGTGGTCATTAAAAACCCCAGGACACTTTTCAAAAAGAGTAGGGGTGTAACCCTGGTGTGCTGGCCAAATTCCCCCCATTGGCCTTATCAATCATGGCCTCCTAATAATCCCCATCCATTAACTGGCTCTATAAATCTCTCCTCTCCACCAATAGTGTGTGTGGTGAGTGTTCTGGTGCACTATGGCTGCCATTGCATCATGCTGGTGGTGGTTGAAGAGAGTCCCCTAATCACTGTGTAAAGTGCTTTGAGTGTAGTGTCAGAAAAGTGCTATATAAATGTAATGTTCATTCATTCATCTAGTTCATGAATGAGGGAGGATCAGAATCTGTTGACCGACTCAAGGAGAGGAGGCAGCATGTCATGCATTTAGTTCCGTAATCTTGTTTAACAGGGAGAGAGAGAGGGGGCTGGATGAATTATGAGTAAAAGTGACTGATAACATCATAATGAAATCATGATGTTTTTAAAACTAATGATTATTTTAAGGCTAATATTATGTTTTTTATAGTCATGCACAGAAGTTCACACAATGATAGATTTTCTTTGTTGTAATTTGTTGGTAAAATATTTATGAGCCTCTGCACAGACACTTAAGTCTCTTAGTAGATTTGTAGACAAATTTTAATAAATTATAATTGGACTTGTTTCGGTCATGAAGGACACAGTGCTTTATCAATGGTTTGTTGAATTCCTCAAAACACATAAAAGACATTCATTTTGTGGACACCTACTGGTGGAAAGGTGTGTTTTACACACACAAAATTATCACTAAACGAATCAGTGAACGAATCTGAACGAATCTTTGGTGAACTAATTTAAAAGGCTCGAGTCACAAGCTAATGACAGACATCATCTGGAGTTAATTCAATCCACTAAATAAATGTGACATTTATTGTAGTAATAGGTTTTTGTGGTGTTTGATATAACTTTTAACTATAGAAGTTGCAAAATGACTGATTCATATATGGATATATGGATTGTCTATATTCTTCAAGCGGTTTCGGTTATTTTGATAATTTTATAAATGTTTATTAAAGAAAATTACAATATTCTGAATGGCTAGCTTGAATGATGTAAACACAGTTTAAAAAACAAAACACCATCTATGTAACAGAGTGGAATACATTAAATGTGCACAAGGCGATGGCCTGGCGCTTCTCGTCTGGGGTGCGACTGCCTTTATAGTGTCTTCTTTTTGAAATCTTAGCATTGCCTCTGGTTTTACTACAGTAATCATAGTTCAACTATGAGCATTTAAAGTAAAACCATAGTAACCACAACATTTACCATGGTTTTACTGTAGTTACCATATTTTAACCATAATATGTGTAGTAAAACCATAGTAAAAATACAGGGTAACCAAAATTATGGTAATATTATCATTCTGCCAAAATAAATAAATAAATAAACAGTTTTACCATTGTAATGCCATGTTAATTTGTGAAACATAAGGGACCGTAAGGAATGGATAAATCTATTGCAAGGGAAACACAAAATAATTGCTGGGAATGCAAAACTTATTGAGGGGGAATACAAACAATTGCAAAGGAAAGCAACACTTATTGCAAGGGAACGCAACACTTATTGCAAGGGAATGGAACACTTAATGTGAGAACACAAACGATTGCAATGTAATTAAAAAAATTTGGTGTGGGAACACAAAACTTATTGCAAGGAAACACAAACTATTGCGATGGAATGCAACACTTAATGTGATGGAACACAAACTATTGCAAGGGAATTTACATTTTTTGTGAGGGAACACAAAACTTACTGCGAGGGAATGCAACACTTATTGTGAGGAAACACAAACTGTTGTCGGGGAATGCAACACTTATTTCGAGGGAACGCAACACTTAATGTGATGGAACGCAAACTATTGCAATGGAATAAAACAAAATTGTGAGGGAACGCAAAACGTTTTGCGAGGGAACGCAAACTATTGCAAAGCAACACTAAACTTATTGTGTGGGAACGCAAAACATATTAACGTAAATAACTTTCAACTATAGAAGTTGCAAAATGACTGATTCATGTTCTATAATTTTCGCTAATAATTGGAGAACAGAAAAATGTATGATTAGGACAGATGAAACGTGTTGCCAATAAATAAACAGTTACAGTAATATATGGATTGTCTATATTCTTCAGACAGTTTTGGTTAAATAACTTATAAATTTACTTTGAGGAAATGCAATCTATTGTTTTGGAACACAAAATGTACTGCAAGGGAAAGCAAAATGTTGTGAGGGAATGCAAACTAGTGAGAAAGAATGCAAAACTTATTGCAAAGGAATATAAAACTTATTGCGTGGGAACACAAACTATTACGAAGGAATGCAAAACTTTTCATGAGAGTAAATAAATTCCCTCCATGTCCGCTAAGGGGCTCTGTAGTATGTAGACCTCATGACATCAAAGTATGTCAACCAACCTGAGCTGAAATCTGAGGGTGTTTTGCAACTACAGATTTGTGATTCACAAATGTGTTGTTGTTTCGATGAAAGGCATTGACCATAAGACATCTTTTCAGTCCTACTACCAATTCGATCTGCAGGCTCCTCTAAGAGAAACTCTTTGCGATCTTTGCATCTGGTTCTTCAAACCTACTGACTGAAAGCCCAATGGGTGCATTTGACTCAATATCTCTTGCATTTCAAGTTTTTCTTGGGGATAAAAGCTTGGTTGCATTTTGTCAGCTGCCCTATCAAAGGTCAATTTGTGGGTATCAGGTCTGGGAAACCTCTCTCCATATGGAAGACTAGAGCTGAATTTTACATTACAGTAATGGCACGGCTCATTTCTTGGTTGTTTTTTGATTTTCTCTCTTGGAATGTGGCTATTGTGCTTTTCTCTTTCACAGACAACAGGTATTGTGGGAGAGAAAACTGCTGATGTGGATTTGCAGTTTGCCTTCTGATGTTCCACAAATGCGACTGCATGTTCACTCGTGTTGAAGTGTAGCATCAAGCAATGCAAGTTTGCTGACATCCATGAAGACCTGAGAAGCTCATGAAATTTAGAGTATGAAACCAGTTAATCTTGCCCTTGAAACTTGTGCCTTTCCTTATTGAGTTTATAAACAATGTCTTCAGAAGTCAAGCCGGTTGGTTGGCTGTTGTTCTTTGAAATTGTGGATAATGAGGAGATCCCTGTAAAATCACTGCCAGGGGTCTGCCATTGCACACACTTGTGCTTGTCTGCTGTATTACAACATCTGAGGGCTTTAGCATCCTTGGTTCTTGGATCACATCTGGCATACTTTGAGCTGCTTGTGTTCTCTGAAACTGAAGACATATCCTTGTTCCACACAGTGTGTTGAGAAAAATCAAAAGTGCAGCCTGTTCCGTTGTTATTGAGTTTTTGTTGGAGGAAAGGCTCAGATTCAAACACTAGTATGGGAAGCCTGCTCATAGGTGTGTTTTTGTATAGGGTCTTTAGAAGCATACAGTCACCAGCAACTCATCTTTATTTTCCTCAGGTAACAGCATGCTGTTTCTTGCTGTCTTAAGACAGATCTGCTCAGATAAGCATCATTCCTTCAATCTAATTAAAAGTGGGCATAGTTAAAGGAAACATTCACCAAAAAATTTAAATTCTCTAATCGTTTACCTATCATCTTGTCTTTTTTTTTTCCGTGGAACCTAAAGGAGACATTTAATAGAATGTTGATGCTGCCCTTTTAATACAATGTAGGTAAGTGGTGACCAGGGGATGTCAAGCTCCAAAAATGACAAAAAGCATCATAAAAGTAGCCTATATTAATAGTGTACTAAATTTAAAGTCTTCTGAATTCATATGAGCTTTGTGTGAGAGATTTAAATTGTTATTAACTTATAATCTTCCCCTCCACTGCAGCTCTCAAATCTCATTCTTGTTATGGCATGTAAAGACTTGTCATGCCAGGTTTGATGTAAATGATGCAAAACATCAATGGTTCATGTGTGTCTCATCACCGATCCCAACATGGCACATTTTAAATGAGGTGCATATTCAAATATCATGAATGAGATTTGAAAGCCACAACGGAGATGAAGGTTTTCAGAGAATAATGACTCAAATTTTGGTTTGTTCCATACAAAAGACAATCATATGGCTTCAGAAGACTTGGAATATAGCACGAGTTGTATGGACTATTTTTATGGTGCCTTTTTTTAAATTTTTGAGTTTGACAGCCCCTGGTCACCATTCATTTTTAATGCATAGAAACTAAACTAAACCATAAAATCATCAGTATAGTAAAGGGCAGAATTTTCTTTGTGGGTAAACTATTCCTTTAAGATTCATACCATGAAAACAATATGGACCCATTACTGCATTTAATTTTATTTCAGCCAGTTTTACACCAATCGCTTATAAAAAAAAAACACTAAAGTACTAGAAAGGTTTTTTGGACATGGTACCATGGCAATATCAAAGTATTTTTTGAAGTTCCTTGAAGTATCATGTAAATATGACAGTACATGCATATGGTAGCCATGCGTACCATAAAAGTACTTTTTTTTTTTTTTTTTCCTAAGGGACGTAAATCCTCTGCTATCAGATTTGGTATGAATTAAAAACAACTGGGTCTCCCACTAAAAATACTTAGGCATAACAAAGTAGAAACCATCATTTTATCCACTGCAAAGAATTTCATTAAAAACCTAATCATTTAAACTTGTTGCAGTGACAACAATCATTTTAACCACAGTATATGTGGATAGTGAGATGGCAATTATGAAGATCATTAAGCTGTAGCTATTTTGTTAAGTATTCATTTACAAAAATAACTTACCCTCTAAGGCAGCATTTCATATTTGCTAATGCTTATTTTTTTTGTCATCTTCAAAACATGATCTGTATAAACAAAACCTTCAGACTGTACAGCACTCATAGTGTGAGTTAAGCAGATTACAGGCAGATTACTGTACAACCAACTCATTGGGTGGAGCCAGTAAAAGAACTATCTAGTTCACACAAATTTGCTAGCCCTTTAAAACTAGCTTTTATCATTAAGAATGTGGAAGTGAAAGTGGAGATTAACAGTAAAAAAGGACTTAAATGTAAAAAAAATTCTCACTCACAACCATCATATCTCTTCTGAAGACATGGATTTAACCACTCGAGTCGTATAGATTACTTTTATGCTGTCTTTATATACTTTTTGGAGCTTCAAAGTTCTGTCCACCATTCACATACTGAGATATTCTTCTAAAAATCTTAATTTGTGTTCTGCAGAAAAAGAAAGTCATACACATCTGGGATGGCATGAGTGTGAGTAAATGATGAGAGAATTTTCATTTTTGGGTGAACTATCCCTTTAAAATCAAAACACTAATAAAATCAACAAAATAAAAGTGTCAACGCAAGACAGTAAAAAATTATACCTTTAATAATCAAGTAAAATAAATAAATAAATAAATAAAAGCTTCTAACAGAAGATTTCTTCTCAAGATTGTAGTGGAATTCTTGGCCTAAGTCAAAGACATTGTACTTGAGGACAATTTTAAATGAGCTACCATATATTTTCTCCATGAATCAAATTTCAAATATCTCTTAAGACAACAGACCCCTCTATGATATAATGCCAGATGCACTGGGGACATACCAGGCTATAATTCAACATTCCCCTCAAAATTGCATGATAAAATTGAGATACTGTATAGGACAAGTTTATAATTAATCATAATGAAATTACAGATGTAAAAATGTTAAAAAAAGAAAAGTTTTTTATGAAGGGACAGTGAAAACATGATGTCACGTCAACTGCCCATGTATCAATTTTACATCTGCGGTGGCTTGATTCTGGTTTTCAGGCCACCATGGGCCTCACAGCTGGAGGCAAATGACAGTCAGAGGCGCCACTGGCCCCTGTTTCCCCAGTCCAAAATCCAACCTTGACTATAAATTTACTTTACAAGCTTGCTTGAAATGCTGAGCAATGCCAGAGAGATTTGGCATAACTTAACAATTCATTAAATAAAATAATGCTCATAATTACTATAATTATTAAGCTTAATAATTTCATAATGTGACCATTTGAACTTTAGATTTATGCATCTAGCAAGTCCCCTGCCTGCAACAATACATACATGAAATAGTAAAATGTGCATGTTAAAAGTCTAAAACACTTTCATAATTTGTCTGAACCACAGACTGCAGTTTAGGCATGACAACTCTCTCAATAAATTTTAAAGTACTAATCAATATGACAAGTTACAAGATTTGGACTTGGCTGACTAGATCTGCTTGAACTGCAGCAGAGCAAATATGAAGACTTACTACTGCTGAGAACATACACAGACATACTGCTGCTGCACAATTAGACATACAGTATATACTCTCCCTTTAAAATAGACCTAGACAATTGATGCTGGGGAGGAGGAGGGTTTCAGAGAGAAAACTCTGTTACGTGCAACAGTAGCTATGTTTCCATCAAAGTTTTTTAATGTGCATTTTGGGATATCGCATACAAACTGCTGGATGGAAACACCAAGATTCACAAAGTTCTTTACAGTGTTTTACAGTGTCAAGGACCAATCAGCTTGCACCATGAAGAATTTCATGAATGAACTTAAAATCAATTCTTTTTTTATCTGTGCTTTACTTTTCAGCTCTGAACATCAAACAAAAATGTCAAGTTCTGTAAAAATGAAACATTATTTTATTTAAAAATTACAATTAAAATGAATTAATTGTAATTACAAGTAGAATTTCAATCTAATCTGCACAAGCAACTTAAATTATCAGTAATAATAGCAAAGTAGTATTCTTTGTCTATTTAGTACAAAATATACAGAATGTAATTTACATATTCATGTAAAGCAATCTTTAAACATTAATTACTTTGTTTTCCAAACAATGATGGAAATTAAGACACAAGCGCTGTTAAAGCACAGTCTACTTGTAGCTTCTCAGATACACCAATCTGTGAGGTTGGAATTTCTCTCGACAGAGCGGGCATTCGGTCTACAACAAGAGAAAGAAACATCAGATGTCAGTAATGTTCAACTATACATAAAAACCAACACACTGCAGCATTACTTTATATGATAGTCTTACCTTGGTATTGCACCACTCAGTAATACACTCCCAGCAGAAAAGATGACCACAGGGAGTGCAGGTGGAGTGTCTGCGCTCCTCCAAACACAAGATACAGCGTGAAGAACGAGACGACGACTGACTGACCTGAGGACTGAAAGAGTGAAAGAAAGATAACTGAAGATAAAACTGAATAACTGAGCATAAAGTCTATAATGAAAGCTCCCCCAATAGTCCAAAATGTTACATGCAAAATCCCCAATAAGTATTTGGACACTTAAATCATACTTAAAAATGTATAATAGGTGCTGTCTTTGTAGAGCACTACCTGGGGAGCAGGTTTCTGTGTTGTTTCCACTCCTGTCGAGCTCTCTGTCTCTGCCTGAGGTTGTTAAACTGCAGTGTGAGAGTGATGCCCAGCTGTAGCAGAGACAGCGCCCCCAGCAGGCGGTAACTGTTCAGGATGCGCGGGTCATCCTCAGTTGCGTTTCGCACTCTTAGCTACAGAACACATTCACCGTTACACTGATTAAAGAATGTTGTGGTTTCAAAACAACCTAAACTCTACTAAAATGCTGTTGATTACCATAGACAATTTCATTCCACTTAGTAAAAACAAACGGAAATCGTATTTAGAGTAATCCACTAATGGAAGTTAATGGGGAGACATTCTGGGAGACTTAAAAGAAATGTGCATTCTGTCCAAAAATTTGTAATATTTGAGCTTTAAAGTTGTCTAAAATGTTATTTCAGCAATGGGACTTCTTTTTAAGGTGGATGAACTTCTTGTTAAGCGTTACCAACATAATGCCTGTAGGTGGCGTTTGCTTCGTATAAACAGTCCCTTTCTAGTATCCTAGCACATACTGTGTGTGTGAAAGTGATCAGCTTTACATGGTCATGACAAAAGTTAAAAGACTGGATAAAACTTTGCACTGACAAAGTTAGTTAGCGTTTTTTACCATACTAGTCTCGTGTAAACATGTGTAATGTGTTTGTGGCTTCACTTTCAAAACAGGGTGAATAAATGTTTATCCAAAAGAATTTATTTAATTACTTGCCCAACAGACTCACCATTGTAAGTGCTTTTTTTAACTGAGGGACGATCTGAAATAATTTTCTGTTAATTGACAACATACCAGAGACCTGAATTTGTTTTTCAAGATTTACTTTGTATACCATCATTACTGTAATGTAATCAACTACAAAAATGAACCCAAAAGTAGGCACCACTAAGGTATTCTTTAGAGTACCATAGAGCAACGATTCTTAACCAGCGGTATGTGTTACCCCGGGGGTACGTAATCAGGTTCCAGTGGATACACGAATAAAATTGGATTTTGCTTTGTTTAACTTATAAAACAAAATGCTGACTTAAAATAAAATTAGGGTTGAGTAAAAATCTAGATTTTCCAAATGAATCTTCATTTGAATGATTTTGATTCTTACAATCCCAAGATCGATCTTTTAACATGCAAAGCTCAGCACCGAGATCATTTCACAAATTTTGGTTTGACCTGTTTAATATAATGAGTGTCCGAAGACGAGATCCATGCAATCCATTTGTCATTAAATAATGTCTTTTAATATTCATTCTGTTCTTTACAGTCAGCTGTTGATCAAAAACAACAAAAAGGAAACATTTCATTAAAGAAGATTGCAACACCAGTCTCGTTAATATGCGTTCAACCAAAACAAAATGCTGAACTACCGGTTTTCTTAAAGAGACAGTGCTGTTTTAGCACTTGTTTTACATATCTATGTAAATACTTCCAAAATTAACAAAATGATAAATGTGTATTTGTATTTTGGACTTGTTTATAATTAAAAGTCCCATGTTACATACCAAATCTAGTCTTTTTTTTGTGGTTATTACTGAGATTTTGGTAGCACAACAAACTTCTGGGATTTCATTCAATTTGGACTTCTGTAGCTTTTGTGTCTGTCTGTCTGTGTGTGTGTACATATATATATATATATATATATATATATATATATATATATATATATATATATATATATATTTTAGTGCCCGACTGATATATCGAATATAAAGTTAACCCTGTCCCTGACAACCATGTCACTCATGTTTATCACATTCACATCTGTTTGCTGTTAGCCAGCTATATTTTGTCAGAGCAGTCAGTAATGTAACAGATTGAAAGGGAAAACATCAGAGCATCTTTTTGCAGCTCAGCAGACAACGGTGCGGTGGTGGATTGTGTGTGGCGAGTGTTGATTTCACGCTTCGCTGTTACCTAGTTGGTGAGACACAATGCTGGAAAGTAAATAAAGTCCATCTTTTACTCTCTGTGGCAACAAGCTTACAGCTAACCAGCTAATCACGTAGCTACTTTCATTGTTGTCAGCATGTAAACCTGTATTCACCAAACTGTTTTGTTCAGGATTCACAGTTTGGTACCCCTTCAACCGAACAATTCCAGTCGTTGCATTTACAAAATGTAATATTTAAAAGTCTGGTTTTCCAGACATTAAAATAGGATATGTAATAAAAGTAGATTTAATAAATAGTATATTCACCCTGTGTAAATAATAATATATAGGAACTGTATCTAAAATAAATGAGGGGTGATAAATACTAATACAACAGGCTGGAAAAACATTTATTCATTTTAATATCCTATATATATATATATATATTTTGAATGTGTTGAAACTTGACACCGGGTGATGCACCCTAAAAGATCGGTTTCACGCTGAAGAGCCGTTTAAAAGTTCTCTTTCTCTCTCGTAAATGTAAACGAGTGTAAATGCCAACATCATCAAATATGTTGAAAGGACTGATGCCTGTCAACCAAAACATGAGCTCATTGATGTCATTAAATGAGTCTGCTTTTTTATTCCATCAGTTACTCCTGGTCGGAGGCTGCCATATATATATTGAGTTTATATGTAGGGTTTACGTCCTACGTGACTTAGTGCCCATTTATGCCACAACTAGGCTAAGCTGTAATGTACGTATAGCTGGTGCAACCGGCCCCTGATGTTTATTTTGCTATTTATTTTATTTTAATTTATTCTTTATTTTAATGGTCAGCATTTGACTGATACTAAACATACAGCACTGATTTTTATTTTATTTTATTTTATTTATTCTTTATTTAAATGGTCAGCCATTGACTGATACTAAACAGTACTGATGTTTATTTAGCTATTTATTTTATTTTAATTTATTCTTTATTTTAATGGTCAGCATTTGACTGATACTAAACATACAGCACTGATTTTTATTTTATTTTATTTATTCTTTATTTAAATGGTCAGCAATTGACTGATACTAAACAGTACTGATGTTTATTTAGCTATTTATTGTATTTTTATTTATTCTTTATTTTCTCAGTGTTCATTTCTAGAATTTGTTGACAATGTATAATAATAATAATGTCAAATGTTCTTTGATAAAAATATTTAAGAAAGCAGCCTTCTGAGTACCTTTGCATAGTAATATCGGTGCAAAATCGGTGAAAAATCCACATAGAAAAGGTCTGTTTTCATTCTAGCTCAAAAATGTAATATATCGGCCACCATATCGGTAATCGGTGAAATTTCCCTCTCTAAAATCGGTATCAAAAATCCCATATCGGACAGGCTCTAATATATATATATATATATATATATATATATATATATATATATATATACATACATATAAATGTATATATATATATATGCACACTGTATATTGATCTTGCTTCTGAACAACCATCTAAATCTAATAATTTTGTAATCTGGCAACTAAAAACAGCCATTTGGCTCCTACATCTTTCAGTTTAGGAGCCAAAGGTTCCATAGTCATTTTTTAGTCTGGAGTCCCGATCTCTTAATCAATCAGTGCCATTGTGCACATAGTATTACAATCTGAAGTGAAGGTACCACCATGATACTTTTTTTAAAGGGATGTAACACAAATCGTCTGCTATGTCTACTGTACTTTATTAGTAAGGGATAATGTACAGTCAGCCGGTTGTGATAATGATCAGCTGCCTGTACATTATCCAGCTTTTTGCACTGTTAATAGACTGTGAATCAAAATCAAGTCAAACGATTATTACAGTTACTTGAAAAGAGAAGGACTTCATTTAATAGCGATTACACATCTAATAACATTAGCGCAAGTGAACAAAGCCGTTTATAACATCTCATAACACTAATTTTGATGCTGTGAACTGTTCATTTACTATTGCTTTTACTATGATTTGAATCAATTCATAAATAGTGTTCAGTTATTAGCTTTAATTTACCTTGGAGCAAATGTAGGTGTCATTGCAGATGTTATATGTTCATTTGGGAATGAGGGCCGACAGTTTAATCCATAACATGCTCTTCTCCAGATTTATTTAAAGATTATTTAAAAAAGAAGAAAGAAAAACACTGCATGTATCCTCTCTGGGTAACTCGTGTCAATATTACAAATGACCTGGCAATCAATATTTTTGACATTTTTTAAATTATTCTTATAAAATCCCACTTAAAAGAACTCAAACACACATTACTTCCATAGGCTGTCATTGGAAAATAGCAAACGTGTGTCAGAGTAATGGCGGCGGAGCAACAGTCGCTAACACAGGATTGGTCAGAAGCGAAGGGTCAATTCCACCTCCAGTTTGCGTCGAAGTTCTGTTTGTGGTTATACTGCGAAAAGGGTCATGTGATTGCTCATTTTCCCGCTTATTACAAGACTACTTGCAAAATAATTGGACACAAAATATTGATTTGAGTTCAAATTATTTTATAAGCTTACTTGTAGAGATTGTAGATTGATAGAGAAGTAGGAAAAATTACCCACAATGTTCCCGGATGACCTGTCTTTATCCCCAGACGTGCAGATATTATTTAGAAATTTCAAAACGCTAGATGGCACGAATAACCAATCAGAATCGATTATTACAGAGCACTGTGTAACAATACAGCATAAAAAAAACCTTTTCTTTCAGTACTGATTATCAAGTAGTAAAACAACTAAAACTTACATAGCTAACATCAGCAGCTCTTTTACCAATGTGATAAAAGGCTCCGCTGATGTAGAAGAGAGCCACATGAAGCCTGTAGAGGAGAGTGATTCCCTGCTGCACGGCAAACACAACTGGAATCAAAGCCTTCCTCTGAGGTTCAGTCAGCATCCTCACGGCTCTCTGAATCCAGAACCTCACGTGTGATAGTGGGTTCCACGTTCTGCTTGTCTCTCGCTGTGTGTTCTGAGGTGCTTCTGCCTCCAACTCATTCTCCACACAGATCAAGACCTTCTCCAGAAGATAAGGCACAAACGTGTGGCAGAAGATAAGTGCTGTTCGGCGTTTTCGCGAGGGGATTCTTCTCTTGCTGGGGTCCACCTGGATGATGCTCACATACTCCTCACCCAGTGTCTGATAGCCTACATGACAACAGTGTGGACAATAAACCTAGTGGGTGTCATTTATTAACCTTGCACATTCATGTATTTGTGCGTAAAACCTGTGTGCAAACTTTATGTAGAAATTACGATTCATCAATAAATTCACACTTATATTTGTTCTAAACGTAAAATAAAATTTAGAATCAGCTCAAACCACATGTACTGGTACATAATCTCAGATTACTGATGGCCCTAGAAACATGGAATGTGTTAAAATGAAATGTTTTCTAAATATATTATCATTAGAAATTAAATAACTAAGTGACCCTACAATAAGTCTTACTTTTAGAGTAATAAAAATTATCGTCCGCAATATTGTTCTGCATAAAAACACTGCTGATCACGCATAGTCTAGGTTTATATTGTGTTTCAGAGAGTGATGTGTGGCTGTACAGGATAGGCTGTGCGGAAAGTCCTTATATGGAGATGGGTCGGCATATATATTATACTGATTACTAACTTTGGGCATGTGCTCCCTCATTTACAATAATACGGACTCATCAGCATTAGAACATGGGTAAGACCTTCTGAGCATACACGTCAGTTGTGAATCTGGCAGATATTTTTAGGGATGCACCGATCCGATACCTCGATCGGTATCGGCTCCGATACAGACGTTTTTAAACGGATCGTGTATCGGTCCGACGAGCCCGATCCAAATCCGATACTGTGTGTTAGTCATGTTCGTTACTGTCAAGCTCAAAAAATGACATAAAAGAACCATTAAAACACAATTAAAGTAGTTCATATGACTTGTGCATTTTATTCAAAGCCACTTGAAGATGTGCAATAGCTCTGTGAATCACAAAAGGCTGTGTTTAATAAGTAAACATATAAAATGCACGTGCAGCTCCAGCGCGTTATTGAAAGGCGCTGCTCTGTTTACACACACACTCACGGCTATTTTTAGCCTTCACGCGGTGTGCAATATTTGAGCACTACTCATAAACAACATCTCAGGTGTAGATGCTCAATAGTTTGGTTCAGTTATGAATTTAGAATGGCACTGGAGGTGCTTTTTTACCAGAATTTGAATAAGAAGCAAATTAAACTACTGTGAATTTGTCTACAAACAGACACATACAGGACTTCCTAGAGAGTTCATAATGTCAAAATAAAAGCGTGAGGGTTTAAAAGTTAAAGGTGTTACGGAGAGACTCACGGAGGCAGAGATATGAACTCAGTAGCAGGGTTTATTGAACAAATGATTGAAACAGTGATGTAAACATTGTGAGTAAATCCAGTTGAGCAGAGTGGCAAACAGCAGGTGAGTAATATCCAGACAGGGTATAGACACGATGAACAGATAACTCACAACAGTCTTATGATATTTGCAGGCAATAATGAAGACACAGGTATGTCTGACATAGTAGAAAGGTCTGGAGTCTCAGAGATACTATCGATGAGAACAGACCATGTCTCGTTTGGAAGGCTGCGTCCTCCGGAGGTCGCAATTGTCGCATTTCTCTTTACATAATTATAACTCTCCTAAATTTTACCTCATACACTCCCTTCCAAAGGGACTTTGTTCCCTTCTCACTCAAAGCGCTGGTGCTTGTTAAGGCTGCGTCTCGTTTGGAAGGCTGCATGCTAGGTAGGACGCGTCCTTTGAAGGCTGCGGTATACTGAGCGTCCTCTTTTAAACAAGCCTCGTTTAAATGAGACGGCCTCTTAGAACACACGGAAACGGAACGTAACATGGTTGCTATGACAGCACGCCACTCTTTAACAAGCTCGAACACTGAGTGAAAAGGTAACAAATTCCCTTTGGATGGGAATGTATGAGGTACATTTTAGGAGAGTTATAATGATGTAAAGAGAAAAGAAAACAGATTTAACAGGTGTACTTTTAGTCTAATACTTTAATTATATATTAATATAATTATACATATTATATACTCTGCATCCATCTACTGAGGTACTTCAACTTGGGAATTAACATTCCTTGCATTTGAACATCATATTTACGGGCATTTTTTTTAAGCATTTCCGTTGAAACAAAGAATTGTTGGTTATGTGTGCCCACGAAGGATACACCTCATGCATCCTCCGAATTCCCATGAAAGAAGGTCGCATTCGAAGTGTCCTACTCGCTTTTCTGAAATGAGACGTATGAGGCCGACAAATGCGACCTCCGGAGAGACACATGATTCCAAACGAGACACAGAGTGGCGTGCTGTCATAGCAACCATGATACGTTCCGTTTCCGTTTGTCCTACGAAGGCCATCTAGTTTAAACGATACTTGTTTAAAGGAGGACGCTCGGTATACTTCAGCCTTCAAAGGACGCGTCCTACCTAGCACGCAGCCTTCGAAACGAGACACAGCCAAAGAGTGTGTGTGCAAGCGGGGTATATATATATGCAGTCCTTGATTAGCCACTAATGATATGCAGGTGCGTGTAATCAGCGCTCACTCTCCCCTGAGTTCTGTGATGGCAGTGAGGAAGAGAGAGAGAGAGAGACCGGTGGATCCGTGACAAAAGGTGCACGATTGAGATATGTTACTATATTTTACTATTATAATATATTATTATCATTTGTTTACAAATGATAATAATATTTAAGTTGAATGGGTTCCAAAAAATAACTTTGTGAATGAAAATTGGATGTCTTACAACTAAATTGAACAGATCTGAATCCTTTAAAGTCCAGATACAAGTAAAAAAAAAAAAATAATAATAATAATAATAATTTGGCAAAAAAAAAAAAAAAAAAAAAAAAAACTGCTTCTTTTCTACTGATGACATATACTGGAATTACTGTTAATTTTGCTGCTACATTATCCAGTATGCTAGTTAACAAAGTTTTTCTTAATAAGCTATACATTTATATTTAAATAATGTGTAGTTAGAGGTTTGTGTTTCTTTACATATTTAAGCGTACACCCAATTAGTTCCACACAATAATGTAAAGATATTCTAAACTGATTATGCAAAAAAACACCACTGGTTTCGGATCGGAATCGGTATCGGATCGGAAGAGAAAAAGTATTGGTGCATCCCTAGATATTTTGTGCAAACCTTTTCTGCGCAAGCACACCTGTACGCAATTATTAGTGAATGAGACCCAAACATCTGAAATGCAACAGATGCTAATATAAAGAATACATCAACAGGGTTGAAATGCAAAATGATAACTTACCAGATAAAGTTGTTAGGACATAGTACGTCAGGTCAGACAGCAACTCAATTTCCTTTCTCCACTGAAGCCAACGTCTGGAACCTCATGAGAAACACAAACTTCTGATGAAACCTTCACCCGAACATGAAATTTCTCTCATCAGTTACTCACCATAATGCCATTCCAGATGTCTATGACTTTCTTCTGCAGAACACAAATGAAGACTTATGAAAGAAAATCTCAGCTCTGTTGGTTCATACAATGCAAGTGTATTGTGACCAAAACTTTGAAGCACCAAAAAGCACATAAAGGCAGCATAAAATTAATCCATATGACTCCAGTGTTTTAATCCATGTCTTCTGAAGTGATCCAGTTGGTTTTGGGTGAGGACAGACTTTTCCCTTTTCACTGCACATCTTGCCATTGCAGACTCTAGGCACGATCATGATTTCAAGCTTGATTACACTTCCTAGTGCTTGACCCATGCGCAGGGCTCTAGATGACGCTAGGAAGGGTAATCGAGCCTGAAAGCATGATCGTCAAGGACACTGCTGTCAAGATTTACAGTGAAAAAACTGTTACATTTTGGTCTGTTCTCACCCAAAATCGACTGGATCGCTTCAGAAGACATTGATTTAACCACTGGATTACTTTTACCCTGACTTTATCTCCTTTTAGGAACTTCAAAGTTTTGGTCACCATTCACTTGCATTGTATTGGCCTACAGAGCGGAGATATTCTTCTAAAACTCTTTGTTTGTATTCTGCTGTAGAAAGAAAGTCATACACATCTGGGATGGAATGAAGGCGAGTAAATCATGAGAGAATTTTCATTTTTGGATGAACTACCTCTTTAAAGGGACATGTCAGGAAAAACAGGGGTTTCTTTGCTCTTCTAAAATAAAAGATGTACATTATAAACTTACGCTTTCAGAACTCCAAATTCCCTCCCCAGTACAAAAAATCATGGGTTATGTTTGAAATTGCATACTACTTATACTATTTCTGCAGTATGCAAATTTTCTGTATGTGTGGAATACCTGGATGACCGACTAAACTTGCCTAAATGTGCAGTATACAACAGTGCACACTACTGGAATACTGTAAACCACTATAAGCTCAACTTGACTTTCCATATTCAGAGTGATAAATACACAGAAGGATATTACGTTCTGTTATTTTTTCTCTTCTTTTTTTCTCTTCTCTTTCTTTCTCTGTGTTCTCTCTCTCCACTTATTATTTGATCAGACTGCCATATGTTAAGGCATTTTTACACACAATTGATAAAAAAATATTTTTTTTAAAAATTAAAAAAAATTTAAATAAGTTATTTTTTCCCGATAGTATAACTGGATGACACTCGCTGAATTAAACATGCACATAAGACGAACATATGCGGTCTTACATTTCGTCATTTAGTAGAGACTTTTATCCAAAGAGACTTATTCTTGAGACGATAATAAAGCATGCTACTTTTCGAAATGTTTAAGGTTGCATAATGTGTTCTGGAAAAATAGTATTTACATTAAATTAACATTCCCCCTAGGCCCCTACATTTCTATTTCAATGTCATTACTCATTTCACATACAAAAAGGTTAGCCAATCATAACAGAGGTCATCCACAAATAAACGTCTTAAAGACACAGTAGCAAAAACAGCATGTTTATTTCTAAGGGTCAGAGAAAGGATAGATATTGATCATGAAAAACTAAATTGTGATTGTATTTGGTGCAAAAAACCTTGAGTACCATTCTAAGTGGACTAAATAATAAAAAACATTGGATACTATATTTTTATTTAGTATATTAAAAATATTTTTTAATAGCTGTTGGGTCAACAAGTAAACACAATAAAACCACACTGGGATACATTCAGGCAAAGGTCAGCTTTATAATTATTACACACAGAAGTTTCTACCTTGTTCTCAATTCAGGGGGTATTTTTATAAACGTTCGGTCAGGGCAAGTTGTCGTGTGTTTTAACGTTGTGCACTTATTAATTACTCATTCTTTGGCCAAATTATATAAAAAATATATATATTAATTAATTATTATAATTATAATTATAAATTATAATTAAAATAATGTTTTGATGTTGTAAACCTTTTACATTTTTGCTGTTTCCTGAACTGAATTTCATAATTGTTTAACTGTTTACATTTTTCTCTAAAATAGGCTGTTTAATGGTAAGTGTCATTGTGTCAAAAATATCCCCATATATGGGACTCTATCCACGGTCACTTCCGCGTTTTGCCTCATGGGGCAAACTTACATCCGGCTCAGCGATGGAAACTATTTCTTCCTACGCTAATAAATGCTGGCGAGACGACTTGGGGGAAAATTACTTTTGATGACATTTGACAACATCCATCGCACATTTAGACACAGAGCTGTTGCTCCATCTAGTAAAAATAAGAAGGGGTTTAACAACATGTATTTTAAGTTATTTCAACCACAGTGCACGAACACCAGCACTGGCTTAGCAAGGTCCCTGTTTCCGACTGTATTACACATGTAATTATTTTGATTCATTTTGCTAGATAAAGTATAGCCCTCTGTGATATTCTAAGTTAATATAATATGACATTTGATGATACTCCAGCTTTACAGCAAATGCTGGAGTGAACGATCATATATTTCTTAACATAGTGACTCTTACTTTAACCATACAATTTGTCTAATAGTGATCAATATTAGTTTATTGCATTCTATTTATGCCGTATAACATAATTTTCACTTTCAGTAAAGTTTACGTTAATAAAAATCGTGTCTGAGAGATTTGTCACGTGCATGTGCAGGGATCAGCCGAACTGAAGAGAACACCAATGATGGATGAATGCTTTTGAGAAGTGAACATTTTATTCACTTTTGGTTTTTTGCCAAAAAAGTTAACAATGATAGTAATTTGACACAATAAATATAGATTAAATTGTGTGTTAACACTTTATGATAAGGTTCCATTCGTTAATATGCATTAATGTATTAGGTATCATGATCAAACCATTAACAATATATATATTTTTTACAGTATTTATTCATCTGTCAATATAAAAATATAAAATGTTCATTGATAGTTCATAGTGCATTAACTAATGTTAACATATACAACTTTTGATTTTTAAAATCTATTAGTATGTTGAAATTAACATTAACTAAGATTAATAAATACTGTAAAAGATCTGCACTTAAAATCTGTGAAGAGGATGTGTGCCGGTCTTCCGGAAGCAGAAGACAAGGAAAGCACAGGGCCCAGACTGTGTTTCACCTGCTTGTCTAAAAGCCTGTGCTAACCAGCTGGCCCCCATCTTCACACAGATCTTCAACACATCATTGGAGCACTGTGAAGTTCCCAGCTGCTTCAAAGGCTCCACCATCATCCCTGTCCCAAAGAAACCCAAGATTGCAGGCCTTAATGACTACAGACCCATCGCTCTGACATCTGTGGTCAAGAAGTCATTGACAAACTGGTGTTGGCCCACCTGAAGGACATCACTGGACCCTTTCTGGATCCCCTGCAGTTTGCCTATCGAGCTAACAGGTTGGTGAATGATGCACTTAATATGGGATTGCATCATATCCTGCAACATCTAGACAGGGACTTATACAAGGATCCTATTTGTGGACTTCAGTTCAGCTTTCAACACCATCATCCCAGTTCTCCTTTGGAATACATTAGCCCAGCTCTTGGTTCCCACCGCTATCTGTCAGTGGATCACCAGCTTTCAGACAGATAGGCAGCTGTTAGTGAGACTGGGGAAATTCACTTCCAGAACCTGTACGATCAGCACTGGTGCCCCCCAGGGATGTGTGCTCTCCCCAATACTCTTCTCCCTGTACACAAATGACTGCAATGCCAAGTATCCCTCTGTCAAGCTCCTGAAGTTTGTAGATGACACCTCTGTCACTGGCCTCATCCAGGATGAAGATGAGCCTGCTTACAGAAGGGAGGTTGAACGGCTCGCTCACTGGTGCAGTCAAAACAACCTGGAGCTGAACACGCTCAAAACAGTGGAGATGATAGTGGACTTTAGGAGGAAAACCCCAACATTGACCCCGCTCACCATTCTGAACAGCACTGTGGCAGCAGTGGAGTCATTCAGGTTCCTGGGCACTACCATCTCAAAGGACCTGAAGTGGGATACCCACATTGACTCAAGCCCAGCAGAGGTTGTACTTCGCCAGCTGAGGAAGTTCAACCTTCCACAGCTGCTGCTCATCCAGTTATACTCATCAGTGATTGAGTCTGTCCTCTGCACTTCTATAACTGTCTGGTTTGGTTCAGCTACCAAGTCAGACATCAGAAGACTTCAAAGGACAGTTCGGACTGCTGAACGGATTATTGGTTCTCACCTTCCAAGAACTGTACACCTCCAAAGTGAAAAAAGGTCTGGAAAAATCGCTTTGGACCCCATTCACCCAGCCCACTACCTTTTTGAATTGTTGCCTTCTGGCTGGCGCTACAGAGCACTGAGCAACAGAACCGCCAGGCACAAGAACAGTTACTTCCCTCAGGCCATTCACCTTATGAACTGTTAAAACTGCCCCCAATACTCCCCATTGTGGCAAAACAATCATATTCAACTATTCATTCATATTTATATTCCATTTACATTTATTTGATATCCTACCTCTTCTGCACAATCCATTAAATCATGATCACATACATTAAACACAGATCACATAACTGTGTATCTGTATATAACATATTTGAACAACATTATTGCCCTACAGGAATTTCCTCTATATACTTCTGTTGTATCTTATTTATTTTTATTCTTATAAGCATATATATGTAAACAGTGAAATATTAATATTTCAAATGTTTGAATGTATATGTTGTATATGTATATTTTTTGTATTCTCTTTGCACTGGAAGCTTCTGTCACCATGACAAATTACTTATGTAAGCATATTTGGCAATTAAGGTTTTATTTTAATTTCTCACTTTTAAATCACTGTACAATCGCTGGATGTAAATAGTTTGCAAACAGAAGAAGCCTTACACAACGGTATAGCAGTGCTCGGCCGTTCTGCAAGCTTCAGATCTTATGTATTTACACTTTTGGAGCTCATTACCGAGATAATTTTTATACTTTTACTAAGTAAAATCACATTTGTTGTAATAGATCGCTTTACTGTAGATAGAATTGTATCTTTCGCGTTAGCTGGATACGAATTTGTAGGCTTCGTTCCGTGCATAGAGTCTAATGGAGCATGTTGTCACTGTCAGCGTGTTCAATGAACTGTATTGTTTTTCCTCGGCAACAATGGTAGAAGTGTAGAATACGCCCCTTAATAACTTTAACCCACGCATTTAGTATGAGTATAGGTGATTTACCAGCAAATGTGAGGAAGAGCTCATTGGCGTTGTTTGTCAGGTTGTTCTGGTAATATTCATCCTTTTGACACGAGCGGATCAGCTGCGGCTGGTTTGCAGGAACAAGAGGCATCGCTCACAAGTTTGGTTGAAATTATTAAAGGCCGTGTGTTTAATCTGATTAAACTAAACTAGCATTTTACGCATTTCACGGCTATCAATAAGGACCATACCCCTATTTACTTGTCCTGATGGCTGTATTTTCAACAATTCCATGTTTAGTCATGTGACACTCACGCCAGCTCCCTATTGGCCCGTCGGTCGCATCAGCGCTGATTTGAGATCAGTTTTGTAGTCTTCACTCATCAGTCAAAGCCCTTCTGATATGACGTCTACAAGCTTAGCATTGATTAGCGAGGCGGTACACTGGCGAGGAGACAAGAGGCTGTTTTTTGAATGGATCTCTATGAAGGAGATGCTTCACAACGCTGAATAAACCGCTTTTGTGAGGAACAGCTCATTATTTAATGAATTAACCGCCTGTTCGCTAATCTTCAACATGTTTTACACTAAACAATCCTTTTGAAGTGAACTATGTGTGGAGCTTACGATGATAAAATTGCGGTTTTATAAGAGAAGTCACGGACGATTTTACGACCGGTAGGTGTCAGTTTACGGCTCTCTCCATTCATTTGTATAGCATCAGCAAACTGTCGTAAAATGCTAGTTGACCGTTACAGCCGTTTACGCTCTCTCAAATGATAGAACCGCGAAGTTTGTTATATTGAATTATAAGATCTCTGCTTTAGTGGTCACAATCTGCCGAAATAAAGCTTGCTGAAACTTTGAATCAACTGAACCGATCGCTTCGCAAAATGATTCACTGTTTCGAAGCACTCGAATCACCACACAGGGGAAACCTGCTGGTCACAAATTTCATATATATATATATATATATATATATATATATATATATATATATATATATATATATATATATATATATATGAAATTTATATTAATACATTTAAATGAAAATATATGGTTAATAAATATTTGAAATATATATTCCAAATTCTAGAGTCAGATATATATGTATATATAAACTGGCGGCCAAAAGTTTGGAATAATGTACAGATTTTGCTCTTATGGAAAGAAATTGTTACTTTTATTCACCAAAGTTGCATTCAACTGATCACAATGTATAGTCAGGACATTAATAACGTGGAAAAATTACTATTACGATTTGAAAAAAATGTTCAGAACTTCTTAAACTACTTCAAAGTGTTCTCATCAAAAAATCCTCCATGTGCAGCAATGACAGCTTTGCAGATCCTTGGCATTCTAGCTGTCAGTTTGTCCAGATACTCAGGTGACATTTCACCCCACACTTCCTGTAGCACTTGCCATAGATGTGGCTGTCTTGTCGGGCACTTCTCATGCACCTTACAGTCTAGCTCAGGGATGGGCAACTAAGGGGACGAGGGCCAACATTTTTTCTCCTTTCTACCAAGGGGCCGAATTACAAATCTGAACAAAACAATGTTCACCCCCTTACTCAATTTCCTAATTATTTTGGGTAATCTACAGTATGCACAACTAATGCAATGTTCTTTTAAAGATTTTGTTACCTATATTAAAATTTTTATTTAACAATATTTATAAAAATGAATAATTATTTTGTAACTTGCGTTTTTACTAAAACATGCCGTTCACATGTACAAATTCATGTTCAATTGACAAGCAATATACTTCAGACTTACATTTTCAAGAAAATTTATCACATTTGCATTGTCTACATTTGCAACAGACAAACACACAAATGAACCCCACCTCATAAAACAGCTTATAGGTATTAGTTAAAATCTAAATATTATCATCAATAACAATACTGAATACAAGAACATAACATTTCAGTGCATTAATACAAAACATTTCAGCACCACAACATACACGCATAGACTGAACAGTCCTGTGCATCAGAGAACATTCTCTCTATTCGCAAGACTTTTCAACAATCAGTCAGTCATCTCAGTCATGCATTTCTTCAAAGTTTCTCCCTCTTATAACAACTTTTTCGTTTTTCGCAAGCACGAGCGAAACAGCATTAGATGTCTTTGGTGATTCCCGCACTGTCACGGATTTCGTAAAAACTTTTGATGCCTTTTACCCTTATATTTTTATTATATATTATACCCTTTACATCTGTGAGGAGAGCAGCTCTGGTGTCTGTATCTTTCATACTGTACGTCTCTTTGATCACTTGATCGATGGTATATTTACGAATCAAATTAAAATCTTTAATGACAGATTTCGTATCCAGGCAAACAAAAGACATCAGTTCCACCTGCGTACATTAACAATAGCGCGCACTAGCTCGCTGACAAGCTTAGGTAAAATTTAGCTCAATTTACCTTATAAATGATGAGCAAGTGTATTGGGGCTTTTCCACTGCACGGTACGGCTCGACTCGATTCGACTCTGCTAGCTTTTTGGGGGTTTTCCACTGTGGATAGTACCTGGTACCTGGTACTTTTTGTAGTACCACCTCGGTCGAGGTTCCAAGAGAGCCGAGCTGATACTAAATGTGACGTCAAAGCTCTGCAGATCACTGATTGGTCAGAGATAATCGTCACTACCAGTGTCACTGGATTTGCGACAGGAGACATCAACCCGCTAGTTTTAAAGTAAGCAACAGCGATAGCAGTATCATTTGTTCACGTGACTTTTGAATTGTAAAAATAAATGGCTGGGCGCAAAACCAGGTTCTGGTCAATAAACGAGGTGCAGACTTTCCTCTCGTTAGTAGCCGAAGAGAGGATCCAACGAGAGCTGGATGGGGCAACGCGAAGAGGCGGCGCAGCTATGACGATCAGCCTATAATCCCACCCACGTTGAGGCTGCACTAAACTGCAGTGGAAAAGCAAGCTCAGAAAAGTAAAGCGAGCCTACAGTGATCAGCAGGTCTGCTAAGAACAAGCAACCTCTTCTGGTCAATAGTTGTAATAACGTCATAAACTGAATGCAATCTTTACATAATCCCTTTTTCAAAGAAATAAAATGAATCCCCTTGTCCGATGGGCCGTATTCAACGATACAGAGGGCCGTATACGGCCCACGGGCCACCAGTTGCCCATCCCTGGTCTAGCTGATCCCACAAAAGCTCAGTGGGGTTAAGATCCATAACACTCTTTTTCCAATTATCTGTTGTCCAATGTCTGTGTTTCTTTGCCCACTCTAACCTTTTCTTTTTGTTTTTCTGTTTCAAAAGTGGCTTTTTCTTTGCAATTCTTCCCATAAGGCCTGCACCCCTGAGTCTTCTCTTTACTGTTGTACATGAAACTGGTGTTGAGCAGGTAGAATTCAATGAAGTTGTCAGCTGAGGACATGTGAGGCGTCTATTTTTCAAACTAGAGACTCTGATGTACTTATCCTCTTGTTTAGTTGTACATCTGGCCTTCCACATCTCTGTCTGTCCTTGTTGGAGCCAGTTGTCCTTTGTCTTTGAAGACTGTAGTGTACACCTTTGTATGAAATCTTAAATTTTTAGCAATTTCAAGCATTGTATAGCCTTCGTTCCTCAAAACAATGATTGACTGACGAGTTTCTAGAGAAAGTTGTTTCTTTTTTGCCATTTTTGACCTAATATTGACCTTAAGACATGCCAGTCTATTGCATACTGTGGCAACTCAAAAACAAACACCAAGACAATGTTAAGCTTCATTTAACGAACATATAGCTGTCAACTGTGTTTGATATAATGGCAAATGATTTTCTAGTACCAAATTAGCAATTTAACATGATTACTCAAGGATAAGGTGTTGGAGTGATGGCTGCTGGAAATGGGGCCTGTCTAGATTTGATCAAAAATGACTTGAAAGGTTGGGAGGGTTACTTTTGAAATGTATTCCTTTAGATTACTCAAGGTCAGTAACGTATTCGAAATACTTTGGATTACTTCTTCAGCACTGGTAGATATATTCACTTGTTTTGACTATAAAAACTCTGCCAGTACAGTAAGACAAAATACACATGTTAAAAATACAAACTCTGAAAAACCTAAATATCTTATGCAGTGTTGTTTCTAAAACAAGATAAATCAAATTGATCTTATTTTAAGGATTTTTAGATATTTTTACAGGATACAAAATCCAAAAATTATTATCAAGAATATGTTTTTTGCCCTAATATCAAAGGTTTAGAATACGAATATCAAAGGCTTACTAGGAAAAAAAAGAAATTATGAACCAACGTGAATTTTCTTGATAAATAAATATGATCGTGCCTGGTAACATGCATGTAAAATGGCTAGAAATAGCATTTTAGCTTAGTGTAAAGCTGACAGTTTACACAAGGTTTATTTCTATTTCTTCTGCTCCAAACTTACTTCAAACTTACTTCTCTGTCTGCTCGTATGAATGTAACACATCATAAGAAAGTGTTTCACCGCTGCTCAAATGCTCTTTGGATCACATCATTTATATGTATAAATGTTTTCCATCTGAATCTAAATATTAATTGACACAAATGACAATAAAATGCAAAGTAATCTCTTCTGAAATCAAAAAAACTTTTTGAATGTAACTACATTCTAATCACCAATGATTTAAATTGTAACTGTAGTGGAATACAGTTACTTATATTTTGTACTTTATGTAATCCCGTTACAAGGCTGATCACAAAACCCATATTACAGATCAGATTGTAGTTTTTGGTTCAGCTTTCGCAAAAGGCTGTTCACTCACAGTTGCAGTCAAGGAAGCAGCCTACTGTTTGCACTTGAGTAAGGGCTGGTCTTGCTTTATCATTGAGACTCACATGTGACTTTTTGCAGGGAGAAGTGAGGTTGTGCAGAGGGCAGTTAAGGAGATCTGAGCGTGGATGAAGCAGCGTTAGAGCCAACTGAGGTAGGATGATCATGAAACACTGAGTTATGTGGAAAAGCCTGGTAAATGCATGCACCTAAATACAACCCCTCACTTAAAGGAATCAGTAAGACTGCATTAGCAACTGCACCACAGAATTCGGCTTAATCAACACATTAATCTTAAGATTCAATGAGAAAGTAACAAAAAAGTTACTTATGTAGAATTTTAAATTTGGTCTTTTTATGGATAAATGATGGTCTGTTGTCCCGTATTTGGACTAGGTATTTTTGCAGTTCACCATACTGTTACTAAAATTATAATAAACTACTGTATAATACAGTATGTGGTAAAAGAAGCAGCCAGGCAGTTTTACACCTTTTCTTGAGTTCTCACAAGGCATAAAGCCTAGTAAAGCATCATGAATTCTCATTCAGTAATATTTATTTGACACAGTGGAGCAATACAAATATCAAACAGTGTTATTGGAAGTCACTTCAAAGGACTTTGAATTTGTTTGGGGTTGATTTATGATAGCATACAGCAGCTGCTAAATGTTTAAGAGCCAAATATCTAGAACAGAAACTGCTCCATTGAGCACTGCACATTTGCTTGATTCCATTAAAAGATCATATAGCAAGATTTGTCATTAAATTCATATTACCATGGTTGCATTACACCATTGTGACAAGGAGGAGGGCGTGGCCAGGCCGTGATGGAGCACCGCCAGTGCTGAATCAGCTGATCAGTGGGAGAGCGAGATAAGGGGCAGCTGGAGATGCCGGTTCAAGACAGAGAGACGCACGTAGATGCATTGCATGTGTGTCTGTGTCCTTATGTTTTATGTTGTTTTAAGTTCATTAATGCATTAAAAGTTTATGTTGATTGTTCAGCCGGTTTCCGCCTCAAGAGGAATGCATATTTTATTAACCCTACGCCCTAACACAAACCCTAATCCTAAACCTAACCACCAGTGGAGTAAAAATTTACATTTATAGAGAAAATGCCACTTCATAGTTGAGCTTACAATTTGCTTTAGAGAACCTAGTTACTGCCTGGTTTCCATAAGACCAGAACCCATGTCTTGGAGGCTGCTCAGAATTACCAGAGGGAAATGTGTTCATACTTGAATTGGTGCAAAAATGTCTGATAGAGGGTGGCACTTGTCTGTAATTCGACATTATATGGCAGATTGGGGTTGATTTTAGGGTATGTTAACTTTTGATTTGCAACATGGCAATTTCCCGAGTGATCATGTTGTTCACGTCCAAATGTAAAAACAACAACAACAAAAAAAAAAAAAAAAAACAATGTTTTTCATCATTGGTTCATGCATTTATAGTAGGAAAATGCTATGCACCATTTCTGAATTTTGGAGGTGAACAAATGTGAGCTTCAATAAAGATTATTAGTGGATAACAACTTAAATTCAAGTCAGTTCCTTTCACAAACCACTGTATAGTTTTAGAAGATGTGGAATATAGTCTGTCATGAAGCTTGCCTTTTCAGTATGTGAGTTCAAGTGAAAAAGCAGGGATTAGATGCAAGCTGCTGAAGGATAAAACCTAGATCAAAGAGGAAATAGGTGGAAAATTGACTGAAATGGTTCATGACATGTTTGTTGGTTTAATTAAAGCTATATTTTTCCGCAAATAATGTCATTAAAGGTGCAGTATGTAAGATTCAGAAACCCTTGTTATTAATGACACCTGTGGACGTTAAGTGAACTGCAGCATGTAGCTCGTGATCGCGTGCACTCCATAGGGAACAAAACAAAGAGACTGAAAGTAATTCACCAGCATCATGATGACAGATAAGGTAGAATAATTAAAATGACACAGTTATGAATGTTTTACTATAAACTTTGAGACTGCATATTATATTTGACTCTCCAGTGCTGGAACAGGGCTAAAACAATGTGTGGATATAGGTCTGACTATGTGAGACTGTAGTTTGAAGTAATCACTTTTCTTTGCATGATACATAGGCTATCGTATAAATGCAGTCAATGTCGGCGTTAGCTAGCTAGCCAGCTTTATCAATAGCTGTTAGCTAAATTTGGTGGATGATGACAGTAGCTGTTTACAAAATAGACTGTACATTATAAATATATTGACAATTCAGTATTGATGCGATTCCATCACAACTGTCATTTTGATATATCGATGCGCTATTGTTTTATAATTATAGATTGTATATATTTTCTGTATAACCAAGTTACGTTACACTAATGAAGGGAGCTTTCTGCATTATCTTGAACATTGTCTAGCATTCATTTAATGTATTATTGTAGTTTACCTTGCTGAATAATTACAGATTAACATTGTCAGTTACTGTGAATCAGCATACCTGACGTTTAGTATAAAGACAAGATTGTTGAAATTATTTGAAAGTTACGATGCAAGGTAGCTTGCAATTCGTCAGCGTTAGCAGGCAAGATCAAGTTAGCTAAAATTACACAGATCAATCCTTATGGCTCTATATTTCACATGCTTTGCAGTTATGTAAGCTTACCTGTCCAATAACAAGAATGCCAGTTCAGGGTCGGTTTTGATCCCCAAAACCGAATGAAGGTCCCTCCAGGAATCAAATGCCCTGCTGATGTTCACTCTAGTTTTCGCTCGACCACGATCACGTTTTCGCTTAGCCAGACGGGAATGTTTTTTTTATTGGCTTACTCAGAGTTTGTGTAGGAGTCGGTGTTGTGCTGGGAGCCGGATGTTTGCTGGATTCCATCTCTAAGATAACGTTACCTTGTGTTGCAGTTTGTTGTCGCTGTTGAATAGCAGAAGCACTGAGGCAAGGCTCTCGGGAGCAACCATAAACATCACATCCTTTAGATTTTACCGGCAAAAGCGACCCACTCCCTTCGCATGAATATCAGTCTACAGGGTTTAATAGGCAACCTAGTAAGTCCGGGAAGGGCTAATTTTTTAAGTTGCGTTACAAGCCATTCACACATTGGCAAAAAAAAAGACGTATATTCCATGAAAAAAGTTACATATTGCACCTTTAAGTAAAATCATTATGCCAAAATCGTAGAAATTAAATTAAAGCTCCACTTTAGAATATAGCGCATGAGTCATGAACTACTTTTATGATACTTTTAAGTTTTTTTTTTTTTTTTTTTCTAATTTGGAGCTTGACAGACATGGTCAATATGAACTGCTGTTGTATGGAAAAGAGCTGCACGGATATTCTTTAAGTTACTGATGGTGAGAAAATGATGATAGAATTGATAAATAATCAGTTCTAAAATTTCTAACAATAGAAGTTAAATTTTTAGGTGAACTATCCCTTTAAAGGCTGCAACAGCATTCTGTTGTATTTTAAGGCAATTCTGGGTGTTTCTTCAACTTTTATCATTTTTAGCACTGTGAATTTCTAGAAAGTTAAGACTTGTTAAAACATTTGTCACACTTTCAATATAGTTTATTGAATTTGTCTACTAACAACATCCAAAAGTGTATGTACATGCACCACAGGAGATTTATGTCATTTTTCTTACAGTCATGAAAATTCCCATCACAGTATCATTTCAAGCACATCTCAAATTCTGAATTTATTTGTTTATTAGAATTCTGTGGTGGAAAGACGCTGAAGGATATGACATTTTTAACATTTTTATGTAGCCGATGAGTTGAAAATAATCACCACAGGATACAAAAATATCTTTTGGGGTTTTATTCTGACAGCTGTCAAAAAATTTAATAAAGAAAATATAGAAACTGAAATACAGAAATTAAAAAGAGTAGAGGCTAATGTTAAATGAAAATACAAACAGGGCATTAGCCTACCCACATGCTTCAGAATACATCACCTTAATACATGCTTATATCATTCACAGCACCCTATGCACTTAAGTACTTGCTCAAACCACACAAAGCATTTTATGCATTTTTAATCAGGCTTTAAGGACATGTATTGCAGTTTAAAAAAAGAACACTCATATTTTCACATATAACACATATTATACTTATGATTAATTCAAAATTTACATACCCAGTTCTCGCATGTGCAGCAAAAGTGGTCAAACTCCACACATGTAATCCACATGCATCCTTCAAAAATGATCCATAATAAACACTCAATTTTAACATGCGATCCTTCTGAACTTATATTTAATGTTTGAGAATTCTCAAACAATGAACAAAACCGGGAGCTCTTTTGCACAAAACAAGTTCTTATGTCTCTAACCAGCACAAGTGTGTAATAAGAGAGAGTGCCGGAAAGCGGGTGTCACAAAACTCTTAAAGGGGACACATCCAATTTAAATTACATGAAATTTCTCCACTTGGCGACATTTCAAATAAAATGGACGACTCCTTTGTCTTACTAAGGCTAATTTTATGTATCCTAAGTACCCACAAATAAATACGATTTTCATACTTTTTGCATTATTTGGCAAAATTACAGCTTGATCACAAGTGATATTTAACTTGATTTTTATTTGTTGTCTTCTAACATCACTTTTCTCATATTTCATTTCAAGCATTCTCTTTATTGAATCTTTTGTTGGTTTGGTTAACAAGGTTCAATTATTTATCATAGTTTTAAACATGTAATAATTAGTTGTTGTTGTTGTTTTAATGGATTTTCACAGTTTAATATTAAAAGTCTGGGTTGGGATGAGGTTAAACTTTTCCATATTGACAAAACAATCCTAATACTTGCTGACCATGTATTGTAGGCTATTTCTCATACACTTAAAGAGCCCATATTATGCTCATTTACAGGTTCGTAGTTTTATTTTGGGGGTCTACTAGAATAGGTTTACATGCTTTAATGTTCAAAAAACATATTATTTTTCTCATACTGTACATTGCTGCAGCACTTTTTTTTCACCCTCTGTCTGAAACGCTCTGTTGTAGCTCCTGTCTCTTTAAAGCCCCCTTTCCCGAAAAGCCCAGTCTGCTCTGATTGGTCAGCTGGCCCAGTCTGTTGTGACTGGTCAACCGCTTAGAACGTGTGTCGGAAATGTAACGGCCCTTACCATAACCGAGTTTCAGCTTCCGAGGTTTCCTGAGCAGTGCATTCCTGAGGTGGGCATTATGCAAATATGTTACATAGTAACGTAGCTATGTCACGGAAGTAATGGCTGGACTGCAAACCAGGCATTTCAGGCAGTTCAGGAGCAGTGTTTTCTGTGGGAGAGTAACTGGACTTTGTGCTTTGTAACTTTGCAGACCTTTTCATGCACAGACAGCTATATTACACACAGGGCTCGAGTTGAGGGGGATGCGAGGGTATGCCATCCCCCTTGTTGCAAGACATACCAAAAAGCATCCCCCTTGTAAAACATCCAACCCCCTTAAAATCCCCTTTAGATCAACTGTGTCATGTATTACATAGAACTAATCATGCAAGTAAAATATTAAATTTTCTAAGTTTGATAAATAACAGATTTTAAATAAGGGTGATTAGCTGATCAGAATTAGATTTCGACATGATGGGTTGCCAGATTTCTATAGGTGAAATCCCACAATTAGATCTGGACACTTGAACAGTTTGGAAATATTCTGGCAGGGTGATGCAATCTGGCAACCATGAGCTCACGAACTCTCTCCACTGCAAAAAGACACTGGTTTCCTGAAATCACCAGCAAACATGTATGTCTGAGTTTAGTGATACGTTGATTTGCCCTTCATTTTTTTTATTTTTTATTATTCTCTCCCCTTTTCTCCCCAATTTGGAATGCCCAATTCCCAAGTCCTCGTGGTGGCGTAGTGACCTCAATCCAGGCAGCAGAGGACAAATCTCAGTTGCCTCCGTGTCTGAGACCATGAATCTGTGCATCTTATCACGTGGTTTGAGCGCGTTACCGTGGAAACAGCGTATGTGGAGGCTTCACACTATTCGTGCACACCACGCACAACTCACCACGCACCCCATTAAGAGCGAGAACCACACATTATAGCGACCATGAGGTTAACCCAACGTGACTCTACTCTCACTAGCAACCGGGCCAATTTGGTTGCTTAGGAGAACTGGCTGATTCAAACTCGCGACTCCAGGGGTGGTTGTCAGCATTTTTACTCGCTGAGCTACCCAGGCCCCCTGATTTGTCCTTCCTAGTCTTCTCAAGAAACTTACGCCACTGAAGGTAATGCAAGTTTTCAAAGGTTTCGTGCACTTTCAAAAATGGACAAGACAACAGTTCAAGAAAATATTTTGTCTTTCATAAAGAGAACAAAATGTATGATATTGCTATGATGAGTGTACAATTACAACATGTAATTTTTTTTAATTCAACCAATTTTCAGGGTTTCGCCCATAAAAACGCTTGTGTAAAAACATTTACACCACTGTTTAAGCATCCTTCATAGAAACAGCCCAAACTTCCTTTACTAGTTCAGTTATTGGAGTAGAAAAAAAAATGCATGTCTGTGACAGTGGGTGAGTGATCTAGAGATAAACATTTTTCTTGATCATTATGTGGATTATTTTTACAAGATTCATAAAATACAATTACAGAGGGAACCATTGTGATAAGGGTCAATGAAGTTATGCTCATTTTTGTCCTGATCTATTAAATTAAACCAAACCATTTACTTAAATACACCTCTTCTGTGATGAGCATATTTTAAATTTGAGTTTAAAGTCAGGCTTAAAGTAAAAAAAACCTAATGTGGTGTCCAGAGATGGTTAAAAAAAAAAAAAAAATCCTGAAAGAAATGTTGGCATGACTAGTGCAGAATAATCTTTTATTTCTTAAACTTAAGAAAAACAATTGTGTTCTAAAATATAATTCATATTTAAACACTTTTTGTCATTGGGTGTAACCAACATGTAGCTAGTTATTTTGTTATGTTGACCATAAAAACCATTAAACAGAGTGGTTTAAAGAGTCAGAGGCAGACCATGTGCAGAGTTTAATAGAAATTAGTTAAACAGGCAGGGGTCAAACCAGGTAAGCAAATCAAAGACGGTAAACAAAAGGGGTAATCCAAGGGACAGGCAGCAATCAACAACAGGCAGGCAGTAGATAATGATAAATGCTCAGAAATGCAAGACAACAGGGTGAATTGGCAAGACTTCGCAGAGAAATGTAATGAAAGCGGAGTTTATATACACAGGGAGTGATTAGTGAATGAAGATCAGGTGTGAGAGTCAATGGCGGGAAGAGAGGGATTCTGGGAAGTGTAGTCCAGGTAGAAGTTAATACTCAGGAGAAGGGGATCTGGTATGAACAGACAGGGAGGATGTGACAGTACTCTTTGAGGACTCCCTTTAGAGAGTCCAGGGGGTCTGCCCAAGGCCCTGGGAACCAGACGGTCAGGATGAGCTAGGTGAAACTTGATGAGAAGGGTCCAGAATGTCCTCTGAAGAGACCCAAGATTGTTCCTCTGGTCCATAGCCCTCCCAGTCCACCAGATATTGTAGAACTCGGCCCGACGTCGAGAGTCAAGGAGTGTGTTGACTCGATAAGCAATCGAGGTCAAGAGGGGGAAGGTTGTCGGTGGAGGTACTGGAAGACTCAGCCACCGGTTTGAGGAGAGACACATGGAAAGTAGGAGAGATGTGGTAGGTAGTGAGGAGGCAGTTGAAGTTTATAAAACACAGGGTTAATTTGTTTGATTTTGAATGGGCCCACATACCTGGGGGAGAGTTTCTTGCAGGGTAGTCACAGACAAAGGTCTCGGGTGGACAGCCACACTCGTTGACCTGGGCGGAGAGTTGGGAAGGGTCGATGACGTCGGTCAGCCGGTGTCTCCTGCTGATGGACGGCTCTCTGCAGGTGAACGTGGGCAGACTCCCAGACTTGGTTGCTGCGCTGCATCCAGTGGTTAACTGCAGGTAATTACGATGGTTCTCCAGACCAGGGAAAGAGCGGAGGTTGGTATCCCAGTATACACTGAAAAGGGGTCAAACCAGTAGAGGAACTGTGAAGAGAGTTTCTGGCATACTCTGCCCAAGGGAGAAATCAACACCAATCATACTGGTTAGAGAGACAGAAGGTGCGGAGATAGTGACCTACTTCTTGGTTGATGCGTTCAGTCTGGCCATTCAACTGAGGATAACTGGAAGTTAGACTGACATTGACATTTAGAAGTTTGCAGAACTCCCTCCAAATCTTAGAGGTAAACGGAGGTCCTCTGTCAGAGACGATGTCATCTGGTAAACCGTAGAGCTGAAACACTTGATGGAAGATGGTCTCAGCCATCTCTAGAGCAGAAGGTAGTTTCTTGACAGGGACGAGATAGCAGGCTTTGGAGAACCCATCCACTACCACCATGATGGTTGTTCCCCTGAGATACTGGTAAATCAGTAAGGAAGTCTATGGCAATGTGAGACCAGGGACGTTGTGGGATGGGTAAGGGGTGGAGTCCTGCTGGAAGAAGTCTGGAAGGCTTAGTTTGGGCACAGATAGAACACCCCTTTACATGCTGAGCAATGTCTCATGACAGGGAAGCCCACCAAAATTTATTCTGAACTAATTATACAGTGCGGTTCTCACCTGGGTGACCAGAGCTCAAGGAAGTAAGGACCCACTGCATGACTCACCGATTCGGGCAGAATGGTCAGAGGGGACTCAGAGGAATAAATCCGAGAGAGGGCATCAGCCTTGGCATTCATTGTTCTTGATCTATGTCACAGAGAAGTTGAATCTGGAGAAAAACAGAGCCCACCGAGCTTGTCTCGTGTTGAGTCATTTGGTGGAGTGTTAATATTCCAGATTACGATGATCAGTGAGGAAGGAGAATAGTTAGAGGGTTCCCAATACCCTCTGGCACCATTCCTCAAGCACATCCTTCATGGCCAGAAGATCACAATTCCTCACATCATAGTTCTGTTCTGTAGAGTTGAGTTTGCGAGAGAAGCACAAGGATACATCTTGGCTGGGTTACCGTGTCGTTGGGAGAGAATCACTCCGATTCCAATATTGGAGGCACCCACTTCCACAATGAAAGGCTTGGACGGATCAGGATGGGAGTATAGGTGCAGTCGTAAATCTTACTTTAAGATCCTGGAAGGCCCTTATGGCCGGAGAAGTCCACTGAAGAGTTTTAGGTCTCTGCTTGAGGAGAGAGGTGAGAGGGGCTGCTATGGTACTGAAGTTGTGAATGGATCGCCTGTAGAAGTTAGCAAAGCCCAGGAAGCATTGGCGTTCCTTGGTAGAACCCGGTAGAGGCCAATTCTTGATGGCATCTACTTTAAGACCATCCGTGTAGGCCTCCTCGGGGCTGATGTGAGTGGTCAGAAGGGAAATGGGTTGCACAGACTGTAGGCAGGAGGTAAAACAAGGGGTTACCCATTGTATAATCGCTCCGTCAGTCCAAGAAATGTGAGGGTTGTGATTCGTGAGCCAGGGGTATTCAAGAATGAGAGAGTTCTTAGTGTCTTAGTAGTTGTAGTGTCTCACGAAGAGCCCCCACTTGCACAGAAACGGGTTGAGTGATGTGAAGCTCTGTGTCTTCATGAAGAGGGCGACCATCTAGCTCGGTAACAGAGAGAGAAGGCACACAAGGGGCAGTATCCAGAGATAACAAATTGTCAATAAAATTGCCTGCAGCCCCAGAGTCAATAAGCACTTTGACAGAAATGGAATTCTGGCTGGAAAAGAGTTTACTTCAACAAATAAATTACGATTCTCCAAAAGGTAAGAGCTGTCGGTACTCACTGAAGCATTAGTGGGTAAGGAGCAATGTGAGGGACAGGAGAAGAGGCAATGGCCAGGCTCTCCACAGTACAGACACAGTTTGCAGTGAATGCATCTTTGACATTCCTCTCGACAGACGAGTGACCCAGCTGCATGGGCTCGTGTTGAGTCGTAGTTGTGGCTGGTAGCAGAGGAGGGGAGGATAGGGTAGCTGGTGTGCGGCTCCACTTCAAATTACCCAGTTAGATGGAGAATAAACTGGTAGAGAAAGAGGTTCTCGTCTCGGTTGGCCATCTCTACCTGAAGTTGAAGCGCGAGTCCGTTGTGGTAGTTGGTTTTGAGTGGTGCATCAGCCCATCCGATTTGTGCTGCGGGAGTCCGAAATGCGAGTGCGTAGTCCGCTGCCGTTGATCTCCTTGTAAAAAGTGAATGATGCGATCACACGTCTTTGCCACCCACTGGACTCTGGAAATCACTCTTGAACTGAGAAAAGAAAGCTTCAAGAGAGTTACGCATCTCGCTATTCTGATTTCATACTGCCGTAGCCCAACCTACGAGCAAGGAGGTACCTCTTTGGACTCAAGATGGCGCCGAGTATGGCTGCTGCGTTGCGAGCTCAGATACAACATGGTAGTGTTTTGTTTGTTTTGTTCACAATTCTTAAATTGGTATGTCTCATCACTGTCACGACTGCTATGTTGATCGGAACTGCACCCAAGAATTTTACACACCATTGCACTTGTGTATATGGCTGTGTGACAATAAGTGATTTTGATTTTTTTTTTTTTTTTTTTTTTTTTTTTTTTTTAAAGGCCACCTTGGATTCCTCAGTGGGGAAATAGGAGGAAGCTTGTGCGATATAAATGCTACATTGTAACAAAAAACCATCACACTGACCTGGAGTGCTGTTGAATCTCTCCGGGAGAGAGAGATGAGGGGCTCAGAGATTCGGCCGAGGTGAAGAGACTTCCGAGGGAGTGGTTAACGATGGTGTGAGGGCTGGATTTGCAGCTGGTGCAGGAGACCTGGTTGGGGAAGCGGTGCGCAAATAACTTGGCAGAGGAAAGCTGTCCCAGTTGACGGTGGTGAACTGCCAGCTGTTCAGCTTGAAATGTGAAAGCAGCTTAAAGAGAGGGAAACTCCACTGGATCTGACAACAGCGAAGTCTTCTGTAACAGGCAGAGGTCAAAACCAGGTAAGCAATCCAAACAAAGTAAACAAATCAAAGATGATAAACAAATGAATAATCCAAGGGGCAGGCAGTAGATAATGATAACGCTCAGAAATGCAAGACAACAGGGTGAATTGGCAAGACTTCACAGAGAAATGTAATGAAAGCAGGGTTTATATACACAGGGAGTGATTAGTGAATGGCAATCAGGTGTGAGAGTCAACGGCGGGAAAAGGGAGATTCTGGGAAGTATAATCCAGGTAGAAGTTAATTCTCAGGAGAAGGGGATCTGGTGTGAACAGACAGGGAGGATGTGACAAGCGGACACCTTTAGACCCTCAAGACTGAGTGTGAAGTTTTCAAAACATCTGATATTTATTTTGACATGTTTATGAAAAGGCACATTTTGTTCATGTGGTGTAACCCTGAGAAAACTTCTTGATATTCTTGACTCAGAAATATCATATTTATATATATATATATATATATAAATTGTACTTTGAAAAATGTGTTTGAAAACTTTTTTTGGAAATTAATGATGAAGTTGTTTTTACTCTCATGTATTCAAGGTGCAAAGAAAGTATTATTATACTTTATAATTGATGGTTACACCACATCACACATGATTTTTTTTTTTTTGTTTGTTTTTTTGTAGAAAATGCTATAAAGTTTTTCAAAAATGTATGAAACCAAATTTGACACAAAGATTTGACACCTTGGACAACCTTGTCTGTGACCCATCCCCCTTGAATTCTGTTGTTGTTGTACAAATCGACAACTGATTACACACTAAAGGAAAGGTAAAATCCCAAAAAGCATAATAGGGCCTCTTTAAGCTGTCTGCACTCCACCCCATATCCCCCCACCTGTGCAAAGACTCCTCTGCCCTTACTTGTCCAGTGTCGACACAGGGAAAACTGTTGCTCCATAAGGGAACACCCACTGTGTACAAAGAGCTTTCAAATGACAACTTCCTTTACCTGCACTGCGGAGCTGTGTGCCTCAAGCTTATTCCCTGTAATGAAAAAACACATATTCTGTGTACAAAAGGGATCCGAGCTGTAAAACTTGTGCCTGGAGAAGCATTTTACTCACATCTCATCATCTAAAGCTCATACTTTGAACTACCTGCTTCTGTTCCTCTTTCACAAAGGTAACATGATACTTCACATTACTTTTTCTTTTCAACATTTTGCAATAAGTACGTAAGGGAGTAAGGGTTGTGCTCGGACAAGTTTACTTATTAAAAGTTTATTTGCTGCGGTTAACATGCAAAGAACTGGGCCACAGTTTGGAAAGTTAGTTTCTTAGTTTCGGTTGGACTTTTGTGTTCTGAAACTCTACACTTCTCACCACCACCTGGGTGCTGCAGGTAATCAGAAAAAGACTGAAGAAACAATAAATGCTTATTTTTGTTTTTTTGCCTTGATGGGATGCCACCTTGCAGGTGAAACTCATGAAAACATGTCCAGGTTATATTTAAACTCAAAACCCACAGAAAAAAAAAGAAAGGAAATTCCATTAAGTGCTCCAATTTGCATTTTGACATTATTTTCATGACAGTTAAACACATTTTCTTGTCAAATGCGTTTACTGTAATGTGTCTGAACATTGTAATGTGTTTTTTGTTGTTGTTGTAATTTCTATTATTTTCAATAATGATTCCCATTACAGAAATGCATTAATAATAATTATAATACTTAACATAATAATAATAATAATAATAATAATTATTATTATTATTATTATAATTATTATAATAATAATTATTATTATTATATAGGGGAAATCTGAATCTAATATTGCAATGCAAAATCTATTCATTGTGCTAAAACTGGGTTCACTTTTCTGTGCACAATATAATTAATTAATTAATTAAATAAAAATTTGACCTTGATGTTCTTGACAGGTTTTGTAGGATTCATCCTTGCATATTCTGCAGTATCTACAGTTTATTTTTTGTACAGTATACATACTCGGATGAAAAACCTGATTGAAATCATGTCTATTAAACTTGACCCATGCCTCAGGCAAAACATGAATCAGGCAGACATTAAACCTCAACTGATGTACTTAAACAGGAAACACCCTTCTATCCATGTCATATCAGATGTTTATGCACAGTATCATTAATTCATCTTTCGCTGCTGGTTTTATAAACATAAATGAGTCACTTTATTTCCAATTAAAGTAGATTTTGTTTGCAGGGTGTGGGTGACACAGTTCTGCACTACTTTCTGTCGGAAATCTCACCGAAAACACTCGGATGTTGAATGTTTTGTGAGCCGCAATGCAAACCGGTCGGTTGAAACTGAATTGAAAGCTCTGTTGTGTCATCGTCTTTGACTGTGTAGTAGTGAGCAACTCTGAGGGATAGACAGTCACAGCCTGCCAGCTGTTATGCAGTTAGTTTGCTATCTGCTATTCACCATGTACCATTTATGATCTTTCCATGTGCACAATAGAATGAGCAAGAGAAGCACTTATAAACCAGTAGAAGCTATAGGGGAGACTGGGGCTTGTTGTCACCCTTTTTACTGCATTTTGTTTTTTTTTTTTTTTTTTTTTGGATCAAAATACTTATTTTTCTGCCATTATTACTTAGGAAAAAATATAGTTTATTGGATACATGTTGACCCATAGCGGGCATGTTGTTACACTAAATGGGATAAGCTGTCAGGGAAACCTGCCATTAAACAGTCTATGATAGGCTTTTCGGCTAAATTTTAAAAATTAAAACAATTATGAAGCACAAAACAATTCATGAAACAGCACAAATGTACATGGTAACAAATGAAAATGTCAAACCATTATTTTGTAACAAATATTGTAATAAATTGGATAACACTTTACAATGATATTCCATTTGCTAGGGGTTTTTAAAGGGGTTCATTAATGACTAAGAATGAATTTACAAATGCATAATGATTCATTAATGTGGAGTTATAGCAACATGCTCAAAAAGGGCAACTTTCATCTAATACTTGCCAATTAGTGAGCATTTAACATACATGGTATAAATGCTTAATCATTACACTAATTCATACTTATATTAATCAAAAACATAAAATGCAGTAATTCATGATTTATGTCACAATATGCAGCAAAAATAGGTTATTACAGTGAGATTAAAAGGAAGGATTATGTCATTTTGCTACAGTCCGCTTTGTGTTTATAATCATTACTGTCTTGACTCACATGTGATGTCACTTTCCTTGTCACGTTGATGTCAAAACACTTTTCAGGTCTTCATGCTCATTCACAGCATATGTCATATAATAAAGCCTGATGACCATTAAACCATACAGAACTTTATACAGGGGCAGATCTACCGGAGTGGCATGGGGTGGCAAATGCCACTCTAAGAAAAGCACTGCCACCCCATCTGTCACCCCAGAATAAGTATCCAAATGTATTAAATATAAATGTAAGTAAATTATCATTGATTTTGACATTGTGTAGGGGTTTATTCATGTCAAACTGCCCAAACTCTCAATGAATGGACATATGACTACAGACCCATTGATTGATTACAGCAGCAACCAATCTCGTGATTGTTTACAGCAGCGGCCAATCACAGCAGCGACCAATTGCCTACCTACTATTGCAGCGTGTGTACAGTGTTTGGGCTCTCGCGGGGTGATGAGCTTATTTCCTCAACAAACATGACCACATGGATAAATACGTGGAAAAAAAGGATGTAAAAGATTAATTTCTCAGTTGTTTCCAAGTATTCACTGAATGTTTATTAGATACATCGCTGTCAGTTATGGGCTGAGATGGATGTGACATGTCCTCACCACTTTTTGAAATAGCTTTTGTCAGGTATGTGTATAATCCAAATAAAACATCTCCAGTTCTTGAGTTGGAGTTTCTATTTCATCGTTGTGTTTTAACTGGCGATCCAGCTGTCAGGATCCTGTCACCTTTGTCAGTCAGGTTTATTGTAGTGACAGGATCCTGACACGTATGTTCTATGTCTCTGTGTGAGTGCAAGGCTTTGGTTGTTTTCCTGGCTGTGTGCTCTTCTGTCTAGTCTGTGTCTCTTGTTCAGAGCATGGTGTCTGGATCCTGACTCTTCGGTCTGGTTTGGTCTTGTTTCTGAGTCGGGATCCGGACACTCATGCTCCATGTCTTGTCTTTTTGTTTGAGCACATGGCTAATGATGGCTTCATTGCCATGTGCTGTTTCTGTCCGGTCTGCACATGGTTCTTGTTACGTTGTTTGCCATGTGCTCTTCTGTCTCTCATACTGACCCCGCCGCCCCCTTGTTACCTCATTATTAGTTCATTTGCTTCACCTGCTTTTCTGATTTCCCTCCTCGTTTTCTTTCCTATGTAACCCCATTGTGTTTTTTGTCTTGTGCCAGTTCGTTGTGGTTTTTCACCCTGTTAGGTTCTTCCTGTCTTGCCCTGTTATCTGTTCCAGCCCGGAGCATCGAACCCAGTCTGTTCTGCAATGCTCTGCCCAGGACCTTGGAGTTTTCCCCTTCGGGGTAGTTTTAGTATGTTTTGTTTATTTTTGAGTGTTAAATAAAAAGCCCATACTTCTCACATTTTCTACGAGTCCTCGCCCTCTCTTCAACCTAACCCTAACACCGGTGCTGGAATGTGTTCTTTTGAATGTTATGATAAGTGTTCATTGCGGCTGTTATCAGTGTAGTTTAGTGTCGACAGTTTTGGCGAATTAGAATCCAAAACCTCAAGAAACTAAAGGCAAAAAGTTAACACTAGATCAATCAGTCATGTTCTTAATCAAATCTATTTGTTCATCTACTGATTAACAAAATCCCAAGACTGATAGTGGCAGATGTAGAAACAAAATTACTATATTATGTGAAATATTTATTTGGGTGCTTGAATCGGTCATTAAGTATGACTGTTGATCAAAACAGGTAATTTAAAAAAATATTTTACTGTGCATAACATAATTCATATTCATAAGTTTTGCAGCACTGCCCCCACAGTACAATTTTCTGTACAGTTTATTTGTATTTAGACCTAACTGTTAATCTTCACTTTCAGATTGATTATTCCAGCTGTTACAAAGGTGGTAGGCCTACAGGTCTTTATAAGCAGAATAACATGGGATATGCATGCATTTTGCATCCATGGGTACACCTAACAAAGGTAGAGACGTTTAGTCCAGATTGCCAGTTCTAAATGTCAAAGTAAGGAACTTTTAGAATTTGTTGATGTGTTCAGTAGACAATGTCTTAGGGCTCTGGAGATTGAAATATTGTCACTTATTTTTTATTATGCAAAGATAGATTTTTTATTTATTTATTTATTTTATGTTGGCAAATCAGTATCAAAATGTTTGATTGAAGGACATTTCAACACCACCAACTCTAGAAGCATGTGGCAGGGAATTAACATCATCACGGACTTTAAAGGGAATAAAAACTCCGCTGCCTCTCTCCCGGATGAGCTAAATACTTTTTATGCTCGTTTCGAGGGAAATAACACCGCCCTCGCGGAGAGAGCTCTCGCGGCTGAAGCTACAGAGGTTAGTTCACTCTCCGTCTCTGTAGCGGATGTAACCCGATCCTTCCGACGGGTGAATATCCGCAAAGCCGCGGGCCCAGACGGCATTCCGGGCTGCGTCATCAGAGCATGCGCAAACCAGCTGGCTGGTGTTTTTACGGACATTTTCAACCTTTCCCTCTCTTTGTCTGTAGTCCCCACATGCTTTAAAACATTCACCAAAACACCTGCTCTGTATTGCCTCTCTCTCTTGACCCGCTGCAGTTTGCTTACCGCAACAACCGCTCCACTGATGATGCCATTGCATCTACACTACACACTGCTCTCTCCCACCTGGAAAAAAGGAACACTTATGTGAGAATGCTGTTTGTAGACTACAGCTCAGCATTCAACACCATAGTGCCCTCCAAGCTAGATGAGAAACTCCGGGCTCTGGGCTTAAACAGCTCGCTGTGCAGCTGGATCTTGGACTTCCTGTCAAGCAGACGCCAGGTGGTTAGAATAGGCAGCAACATCTCCTCCTCACTGACCCTCAACACTGGAGCCCCACAGGGCTGTGTTCTCAGCCCACTCCTGTATTCCCTGTACACACATGACTGTGTGGCAACACACAGCTCCAATGCCATCATTAAGTTTGCTGATGACACGACGGTGGTAGGTCTGATCACTGACAATGATGAAACAGCCTACAGAGAGGAGGTGCACATTCTGACACACTGGTGTCAGGAGCACAACCTCTCCCTCAATGTCATTAAGACAAAGGAGCTTGTGGTGGACTTCAGAAGAAAAGACAGAGAACACAGTCCCATCACCATCAATGGAGCACCAGTAGAGAGAGTCAGCAGCTTCAAGTTCCTGGGTGTCCACATCACTGAGGAACAAACATGGTCCATCCACACTGAAGTCGTTGTGAAGAAGACTCATCGGCGCCTCTTCTTCCTGAGACAGCTGAGGAAGTTTGGAATGAACCGCCACATCCTCACACGGTTCTACACCTGCACTGTAGAGAGCATCCTGACTGGCTGCATCTCTGCCTGGTATGGCAATAGCACCGCCCACAACCGCAAAGCACTGCAAAGGGTGGTGCGAACTGCCAGACACATCATCGGAGGTGAGCTTCCCTCCCTCCAGGAAATATATACAAGGCGGTGTGTGAAAAAAGCTCAGAGGATCATCAGAGACTCCAGCCACCCGAGCCATGGGCTGTTCTCACTGCTACCATCAGGTAGGCGGTATCGCAGCATCAGGACCCGCACCAGCCGACTCCATGATAGCTTCTTCCCCCAAGCAATCAGACTTCTGAACTCTTGATCTCCCACGATCAAAATACATCAGCACTGCACTTTATTACCCTTACTCTTATATCTCACACCGGACTGTCATAAATGATATTATTATTATATTATATTCTCTCTTAACAACTGACTAACAACCGACAGCCTGAATGTCAATACAGTACAATACTGTACATTCTATATATACTATATATACTTTTTTATATATTTTTATTTTTTATTTTTTATTTTTATTGAATAATGTGTATCTATATAGTGCGTGTTGTATACTGTACAGTGTATGTTATTATTTGTATATTGTTGAGTGTAATTATGTGTATATCAGATGTTTAAATTGTGCTGTGTTAATTTGATGTTATTGTAAATTGGTATATGTCTCATCACTGTCACGACTGCTATGTTGATCGGAACTGCACCCAAGAATTTCACACACCATTGCATTTGTGTATATGGCTGTGTGACAATAAAGTGATCTGATTTGATTTGATGTGGTTCTTATGGAAATGCAGTTGTATCACAAATGCATGGACATTTATAATTTGATAGTGACTCCAATTAATGAACTAGTACTTGTTGCAATGAAGCTTGGTACCTTAATCCATAAGAACTATGCATAGGTGCTTGCTTTAGAGTTGCCATCCCTCATAGTCTGCATGCCACCCCCTTGCCACCCCATAAAAATATTTCTAGACCCGCCCCTGACTTTATACATAGGTTTCAAATGTTGTCAACTCCTTAAGGAATGCGTAATTTGTGTCCACATTTTTAGAAGTTACTAATGTTGAATGAGTGTTAAGAAACATTTATAACATGTGAGGAAAAATAGTTCATTATTTGGCAAATATGGCAAGTAAAGTCTCCCTTTTTATGCATGTTGTTATAATTGCATATTAATGATTTATAATGCATTTGTAAATTAATTAGTCATTAATGAATCCTTTTATAATCTCTTAAAGTAATAGTACACCCAAAAATGGAAATTCTCTCATAATTTACTCACGCTCATGCCATCCCAGATGTGCATGGCTTTCTGTCTTCCGCTGAACAGAAAGGAAGATTTTTATAAGAATATATTAGCTTTGTAGGTCCTCACAATGCAAGTGAATGGTGGCTAGAACTTTGAATCTCCAAAAAGTATATAAAAGCAGCATAAAAGTAATCCATTTGACTCCAGTGGTTAAATTAATATCTTCAGAAGCGATATGATAGGTGTGGGTGAGAATCAGATCAATATTTAAGTCAGTTTTTTTTTTTTTTTACTATCAATCTCCATGTTCACTTTCATGTTCTTTTTTTTTTTTTTTTTTTTTTTTTTTTTTGGCGATTCACATTCCACATGCACATCACCACCTACTGGGCAGGGAGGAGAATTTATAGTAAATAAGGACTTAAATATTGATCTGTTTCTCACCCACACCTATCATATCACTTCTGAAGACATGGATTTAACCACTGGAGTCCTATAATTACTTTTATGCTACCTTTATGTGCTTTTTGGAGCTTCAAAGTTTTGATACATATTCACTTGCATTGTGAGGACCAACAAAGTTGAAACATTCTTCTAAAAATCTTCAGCAGAAGAAAGAAAGTCAGACACATCTTGGATGGCATGAGGGTGAGTAAATCATGAGAGAATTTTCATTTTTGGGTGATCTATTACTTTAAGAAAGGGAACATTAATGTAGAGTGTTCCATAAATTGTAGCTACATTTATACATGCTTTAACTTGCCCCAACTTGACATTTAAAGTGAAAAATTCCCTTGTCTTAAGAACACAGAATCATTCGGTGAAAATCTGGCTTTATTGTACAATTGATCCTTGTCTGAATGTATGTCAGTGTGATTTTTTGTGTTCACTTATTTAACAGCTATTTCAAAAACATAAAATGATAATGGGATTTTTGTTTGGACCTTAGAATTTACAAATATAATCCTAATGTAAGTTTTAAATGAGGTGTTTCAATCTAACATGCAAAAACAACTGCTGGAGAAAACACACATTTGTGTAATCAGACTTGAAAACTTAGTTACTCAGTTAGTAACTGAGATACAACTCTCTCTCTCTCTCTCTCTCTCTCTCTCTCTATCTCTCTGTGTGTGTGTGTGTGTGTGTGTGTGTGTGTGTGTGTGTGTGTGTGTGTGTGTGTGTGTGTGTGTTTGTGTGTATGTGTGTGTGGTATAGCCAGATTGACCTGATCTCATGTTACGTTGTGTATTGTGTGCATTATGTTGTGTGCTGGCTTGTTCTTGGGGGATATTAAGACAAACCATGTGTCTTTGTTATTGCTTTACAAACAAACGGCTTTACTCAAGTGAAAGCAAATAATCTGCACATTTGATCGACAGTGACACTCCTTTTGTCTTACTTTGATTTAGTTTGACAGAGAATAAAAGAGCAACTTTTGCATGCTCACTGTGTTTCTTGTTAGCACTGGGCTCAGATTGAACACACAATGGCTTTTGTGTGTCTTTCAGTTGGAGATTTAAAGAGGTGTCAGGCGTCCGAGTAGACGTTTTGTAAAGTGGTGCACCTTACATGGCTTCCTTGGCTCCTACAAAACTGAGGTTTAATTGTAATTATAGTAGTAATAGTAAAGATATTCCCATTAGGTTATCATTACTGTAATACAGTAATTTTTTTAATGAGATTATTTATGCATTAATTTTGTAAGATTAACTCTCACAGTAATGAGAATTAGTTGGAAAAGTTCTTTATTATCCTGAAAATAATGTCACAACTTAAAAGTTTTTATTTATTTATTTATTTTTTTTTTCCAGTTATTTTCATGACAAATAAGCATATTTCCCACCAAATTTGTATTGCCATAATTCTAGAATTTTTTTGTTGTTGTTGTTGTAATACTTATTTTTCTCAATGGTGATTCTCATTAGGTTCTCATTACTGTTATACAGTAATGTTTAATTCTTTTTTTTTTTTTACATAACGGTAATTAAAGATCAGAGGATCAGAACTTACTGTTGTATAAAATGCCTTATGATCAGTTTAATGTTCTTGTGAATAATTGTAACTGTAATATAATATATGATAATGCTTATCTTTTCATGATTACACATTTAAAGTGTGTAATGCCTTAATGTAATGCCTTATATTAGGCATTACACTCTTTAAAGGTATAACCATAGCTAAGTCTTATAATATAACTGTCAATGTTTATTATAATAGATTTAAAATACTGTACCTTTATAATTAATTATGTAGACAGGCATCATGTGAAATGTTACCAAGCAGACATCGATTGTTTTGTCTACTGAGGAATTCAGTTCATATTTGTTTTAGCGGAGACTCAGAGGGGTGTTTTAGAGGGAGGGGATCTGTGGTTTCCCCCCATTTGCCCCTTTCATCGCCTGGTCTGTTACCTGAGGCCAGGTGTTACATTGCTGACACGTCCCGTCCTGCACCCTCAGATATCAACATATCACAAACACAACAAGCACTCAAAGTGAACATTGCTATTGTTCAGGTCAGGAGGCAGTTGACATGTCTCTTCCGCAGAAGTTCCTCTCCTGACAGAGTAGAGGATGCAATTCTGAAAGACATCAGGTAAGAGATCAGTGCTGATTGGAACGGGAGCATTCAACCTGAGTTGTGTCGCTTGCTTGAAATGTAGACTTTAGAGGCGGACACAAAAAAGATAAGAGTTGCATGATTACATTGTTTGTTTTGACTGAGTACTATGAAAGCTTCCTTTCATTCCTGGTGTTATGTTTTTTGGGCATGTATCATGGTATCACCAAGTAATTCTGTAAAAATTAGTTTTTCTGCTGTTTTTATGTGTTCAGTCATAGTCAACATAATACAGATCAAATAACTGTATTTTAAGATGCTTATTTTTAGATGCTGTATACATCAAGGTGCTCACACAAGCTTATTTTCACTTCCAGTGAATGTTAACATGTGTTGTGGATAATGACTACCAGCACTTTACTATGCTATTGCTATCACAGACTTGGAGAATTAAGAGTGCTCGTTCAGTATAACAGATGGAGTATGTTAGATGTGATACAGAGTTCAGTGAAACAACCCACGTGTGATTTCATGGTAATACCATTGGTGTTGTTGTTGTTTTGACATGGGACCATGGCAATACCATGTTTTTCGGAAAATGTAACATGGCAATACAATTTTTTTCTTTTTTTAAATGGCACATGGTACTACCATGGTTTCTGAGTATGGTACCATGGCAAGACCATGTTTTTTAAAAATGGTACTATGTAATACCATGTTTGTTTGTTTGTTTTTTACCATGGTTTCTGGACAAGCTATCACAATACCATTGCAAGACCATGTTTTCTGGATATTGTATGGTATGGTACCATGTTTTATTTATTTTTTCCATTGCAACACCATGGTAATAGGCCTACCACGGCAATACCATGTTGTTGATATTGTTGTTGTTGTTTTATTTTTTATTTATTTATGTTTTTTTTTTTGTTTTTTTTTGGAGATGTAATATGGCAATACAAATTTTTGTGAATATGGTACCATGGTAATGCCATGTTTATTGTTTAATGTATTTATTTATTTATTATTACCACGGCAATAACCATGGTAATACCATGTCGTTGTTGTTTCTGTTTTGACATGGTATCATGGTAATAGCATGTTTTTTGGAGATGTAACAAGGTAATATTATGATTTTTTTTAAATGGAACATGGTTCAACCATGGTTTCTGAGCAATATAATTATTGGCAATATTATATTTTTGGATACAGTACCATGAAAATATCATGTTGTTGTTGTTGCTGTTCTGACATGGTACCATGGCAATATCATGTTTTTTTCTTTTTACTATGGCAATACCATGATAATACCATGCTGTTGTTGTTTTTTGACATAGTACCATGGTAATTCCATGTTTTTTTTGGAGATGTAACATGGCAATATATGTTATTGTTGTCATTGTTGTTTATTATCATTATTTTGAATATGGTACCATGATAATACCATGTTTGTTTGTTTTTTACTATGGCAATACCATGGTAATACAGTGCTGTTGTTGTATTTTGACATAGTACGATGGCAATACCATATTTTGGAGAGACTACATGGCAAAACCATGTTTTTATATGCTACCATGGTTCTACCATGTTATTCATTGAAGTACCTTGGGGTACCATGTAAATACTATGGCATCTGAATAAAGTACTCATTCAGTGATGTGGCATATATCAAAATACCATGGTATTATCTGATTATCTGATACTGTCACTGTACTATGGTAGCCTACTGCTACAGTAGTGTTTTGTAAGGCTCAAGAGCGAGGGGATTGGTTTAGTCCAGATGTTTTCAAATGGGGGTAAATAAAGTAAATAAAAGAAAAAAGTAAACATTTATTGAATTTGACATTATTTCTGTTTCATTCATAAATCATGAGATTAATCATTATTCTTTTCTTCTATTAACAGCCATAGTTTTTAACAGTAAAAAATGAAAACAAAATTGTATTTAGTATCATAGATACTTATTATTAACTTAGTGTTGATCGCTCCTTTGCAGCATACATACTTTTAAGAATAGTTTGTAGATGTGTTATCTTCCTACTAGGGATTTTCTTTGTCATTGTCTCCTTTAGCTTGTTCACTGAGGGTTGTAAGGGTTGAAATAAATAAAATATTACTCTAATTGCTGGTAGAAAACAATTATTGTACACAGTCAACTTTATACAAAGTAAAAAAATATCCAGATATAGCTGAATAATTTCTTTTAACTTTAATACAATGACAATATGAAAGCTAATTATTTCATTTTGCAAACAAAATGTTGTCTTTATTATAGTATGCTTATATTTCTAGCACAATATAAATGGGTCTTTATACATAAAAAAATATTTAGCTATTTTTATATTTAAGGAAGGGGATCCCATGCAAGGAGATCATCATATTTTGGAGGTCCTTGCCATCAAAAAGTATGGAAATGCCTGGCTTAGTCAATCCTTTAGTTGTTTAACTCCTTTATAAAATGTGTGCCCCTCCAAATAAACTCTTGCATTTACACTGTGTCAGCAGGTGTGCACTCTGATGCAGGTGTGGTCTTGCTGCAGGCTTTCAGTACTCTGGCCTCTGTCTATATAGTGGAACTCCATCAGACGTTGAACCACACCTCCAGCACGAATCACTCCCAAAACCAGACGTCCCACCACAGATCGACTCTTGCAGCATCTGGTGAACATCCTGCAGCAGACAAGAGGATATCAGAGGGGGTTTTATCAAGAACAGCACCATTTGGAGACCCTTTGTCAAGAATTTATTGCACCTGAAGGCCACAACATGATATAAATATTACAAGAGACTGCAGTCCAGAGGTTTCCATTGAATTAAAGCAAACTAAGTGATATGGAGACAGTATCTGTGAACACTTCCCTGTTCTCTGGTATTCACAGCATCAGTACAGATTCTCCCAATCTGTCCATGCGATCTGTGGGCTTCACCAATGACACGGATTCTTTCCGCAGCAGCACACTTTTACACTGGAACTTCTTCCTGGCTGCCAACTATATCAGTGTGGGTGAGTCAGTTAGCTTTTTTTAGAGGAAAGACATATTTAAAGTGCAAAGGGACTACAGTATGTGGTTGAACTGCTCTTGTAGAGAGGAACATTTGCATGAAGGAATACTGTACTTGCATATTCTTTAATGTTTGGAGTCTTTTTCTGATTAACTATTTAGGATTTGTTTGGGATTTGTGTTCCATAATATTTGCAGCTGGAGTCAACAAATGTGTGAGGAGACTAAATGTTTATTCACAGAACTCTACCATCCATTTTACTGGTCAAAACAATCAAGATTCTTCATCTATGAAAAAGGTTACACTCTCATTTTTGAGGCTGAGTATGTGTGATCCTCTTAATGGAATAGTTCACCGCAAAATGGAAATTCTCTCATCGTTTACTCACCCTGACTTCGTTTAAAACCCGTATGACTTTTATTCTTCTGTGAAACACAAAAGGACACATTTTAACTAAGATCCAGGTCTGTTTTTCAATACAGTGGCAGTTGATTGTGGCTCACTAAACCTAAAGAAAGGAACCACAAGTATAATAAAAGTAGCCCATATTCCAAGTGTGTCACATTTCAAGTCTTCTAACAGTGGTTTGAGTGTTCACATGAGAACTTGCATTGTTTTTAGGGCTAAACAACAAGTTCTCGTGTGAACACGCAAGCCTCTGCGGAGCTTCTCTCATAGTGCTCATAAACGGACTTCAGGATTTTAACAAAAAAATGACTTGAATTCCGTGACCAAAACCTATTGTATGACTTCAGAAGACTTGTAATATGATGCACATGCCACATGAACTACTTTTATGATACTTATGTTTGAGGCTTGAGAGTGAATCACTATCCACTGCCAAAGAATTGAGAAGACGGACTGCGATTATTCATTAAAACATCTTCCTTTGTGTTTCATATAAGAAAGAAAGTCATACAGATTTGAAACAACATAAGGGTGAGTAAATTATGACAATTTTCATTTTTGGATGAACCTTTTAATGAATCTTACTGCTTTTGACACTGGGCTCTATTTTTGTGAGATAGTGTAGCGACCGTGTGCTACGTCTTATCCAAGATTCATGAGAGCGCTTTGCGTGAGGGAGTGTTTGCGCTATCTGTGGGTGTATGCGCGCAAACTGTGGGTGTATTATATGTTAATAAAGTGGTGCAAAGCGCAATTTGCTATTTTCCTGAGAGATAGGTCATTGCGCTTAGATGTTTCAAAAGCAGGTCTGTTTTCAGTGCAAAGTCTAAACTCAATTCCTACATTTGCATTTTGGAGATTCCACCAGCAGATGGTGATAAAGTTCATGTCCAAACTCTGAAAGTATTGTGGAACATCAAATTATGTCCCTGACAATTGCCGTTTTATTAAACAAAAATTTATTAGATTTGTGTTAAACTATCTATAGGTCATGGTTTACTTTTCAATTATTATTATTATTATGTTTAAATTTAGGATTGTATTTAAGATCTGATTAGTATTGGTATTTTTCCACCTGTTGTAGTAGGGTGATTTTTCAGTCACTGCAAAAGGGGCTGGTTGAAGAAATTGGAGAGGATAAAATGTTTGGATTTGGTATATGATTTTATTTATTTTTTTGACCACTTTGTTAGTTTGATTATATTTGTTTCGTTTGTGTAATTAGAATTTAGAAATATTTTTTGGTTGAATTTTTCCGTGTTTCATTAACTGAATTTTTCTAAATCAAAATCGACCGGTAGAAATGAAATGCGTGCTGATACAATCACTATTAATACTAACCATGATTTGTGTGTCAGTAGATGAAAATGATTAATATGTACATTCTCTATAATTTAACGGAGTGTACATCCAAATTCTGATGAGAACCGCATTTTCAATGCATATAAAAGGAGCGTGTCTCTGTCAAAGAAATATGCCTGACATTCAACAAGGATGCCATTAACGCACAAAAGAACACATTAGTCTGTTTTTCTATTCTTCTAATTTGTTGCATACAGTCCATGTACACTACCAAATTCTTATGAAAGTGCTGTCTTTGTTTATATCACTGGTGCTTTGGAGAATGGACTATATAATAGGATGCAGACAGTGCAATAACCGGAGAAGAACCTCAGAATTAAATTGCACTTGACCCAGCCCATTAGCACTTTGTGCGAGCGATTTCACCAAACCCGCTTGCGCCTATATACTTAGCCCATGCTTGCATGAAAATACTAAAACTTCATGGCCATGCCCACTGACTTTGCGTCTATGACTTATGGCTCTCAAAATAGGGCTCACTGTTTACAGTGGTTGTCTGTCTTTCATTGCCAAGATGAGTTTAGTGGGTGTGTCTGACTCTTTCATGTATGTGAGGTTATCTCAACTCACTCTCAGCTAATCACATAAAGTACAGAGTCTAAATCAAATAAAGACAGCTGCTAACAGTTCTTACACATTCAGTTTGGAATCATGGACTTGTGTTCTGTGGTTTGGGAAAATCCCCTACGGCATCAGTAAGTGATGACTACATAATGGAGCTTTGAGGAAACAGTCTCTAACAGTGGAAGGATGCTTTTGAGGGCAAAGTAGTACTGTTAGCATTAGTACAGATAATGACCCTATGAAATAGCTTGATGAACCATTCTTTTCCTGTTCAAGAAGGAAGTTGGGCAGAGACATTTCGAAGGTTGCAGACAGAACTCTCATTATTTGCAAGTTAGGGAAAGGAGTAGTTTTAAGGTTATGGTTGCTGCAGGACTTACTTGATTTTTAATAGCCTGTAGCCTTTAGTTTACGTCACAGTGGAGCAAAACCGCATTTTATTGGATTAAAAATTGGATGCGCCCATGAGCAGGATATGATATCAACAAAGAAAAAAATGGAACGTTTCCGCACACTGACTTATTGCTCCAAAAATACTTTATTTGCTTACACTTGCTTGCAACATTTCGACCATTAGGTCATTGTCAGGCAAAACCCCAATGCAAAATGAACAACAGTTATATAGAAATAGATAATGACATCACCAAATTATCTCAATTACGTGGTCACAGGCAGTCACTTTTATTTTTATTTATTTTTATTTTTTTCCATGTTAAAGCTGCACCACAGAACTTTGGTCTGTGGTTGAAACCTCTTCACTGCTCTTGGCAGATGAATCTCATGGTTTGAGGTTACCTGCTTTGCCTGTGATCACTCTGAGATATTTACATACAGAGCCGGTGTCTTGACGTGCTATTTTCATGTTAATATGTTATTAGTTTAAACTTTTATAACCAAACTATTACTTACTTTGAGGAAGATAAACAACACTCTTGATTACATATTTTATTATGACTATTCAAGTGTTTTATCCACTACACAATGCACATTAATTTTTGTATTTGAATACACATCAATTTAAGAGGTGAAACTCGTGAAATGGCTGATATGAGTTCAGTTGAAGACATTACATTTTTATATTACAATCTACAGCCTCAGTGGACAATGCAAGTGAACCGTAATACTACAATAGTAGGTCTGTGCACTACAAACAATATGACTCAATAATGATAGGGATGACATTTTATGAAATATACTTTATTGGTACATGAAAATAATATGCAGAAATATGAAATATAACAATTACAATAATACACGTTTCTTTGGAAGTAAAGTTACAATACAGAGATATTACGCAATAAATTATAAATGATATATTAGTTACAAATTAATATACTATACATTACTGTGCTCTGAAATTGGTACATTATAAACAACTTGAGACGAGCATACATTCATAGGGAACCACCTTGTACTGTACCTATAGTGGCTTTTAGATTCTACTTTACTGTGTTTAAACAGACAATGAAAAGTGAAAAGTGACAACAGATTCTGCATTCTGTGACTGGGGTAAAAGAAATAAGAAAACAGCAACACACACACATTTAGGGAGACACACAAAGGGAACCTCGAAACTGCAGCAATGTTATAAAAGATGTTACAGTAATATCACTTGAAAAAACGAAACTAATGATGAGTAATCTTTGATTCATTAAAGCATGAAAACCAATATAATCTTCAACAATCCTACCAGAAATCATATCCAAGTGTTTTAGCAGGTAAACAACTTCAGCAAACAGTTAAAAACTGTTACAGTGGGATTTCATGCCACTGCTGTCCTGACTCCTGAAACCGCGACTGACTGAACAGCTGTCACACTCGCCAAACCTTCTTTCTGAGCCTACAGACATGATGTAAACACACAAGGAGGAATGACATAAGCCTGCTACTTTGGGCCAAATCCGACATGATAGATCTAAATAAAAGTCATTATTTGTGGCTTTCCATAGTGAATCAGGGTAAGACAAGGACAGGGTTTTGAACATGGATTTTTACGCACTCAGTAATCAACTTTTGTTAATTGTAACCAAAAAAAAAAAAAAAAAAACCTTAAGTATTGCACTTCAGAAAACAAGGGGTTGTAAATAAATTACAGAACAAATGTAAAAATACTGTAGATGTAGATGTAGATACGGTTTACAGTATGTTGCTGTCAATTTTGTTGTTTTTACAGTATTATTGCTGTATTGTTCTCCATGCCTTACTGTAGAAACTGTTTATAGTATGTTACTGTCAAACTGAGCTGTATTCTTTAGGAAAAAAATAATTAAAGTAATTTACTGTTAAATTTCATGAGAACTGGCCAATCTCAAAACTGCACAGATATATTACATACATACGTTAATATACAACATACAAACAATTAACGTAATTATTTTTTCTGTACAGCTGATATACTGTATTTTAATATACATCATACAAACAACTACCGTTTTACAGCACAGCAAACTACTGTAGATAGTTTTACAGTAATTTTACTGTGGTATGGAATACAGTAGCTTGCTGGCTATTTGTTGCCAGTAAGTTATTTTTATTTTTTTTTACAGTGTACCCTCTTGTGATTTTAAATCAGCAGTGATACTAATTCCTGCTTCAGAGACATGCGAAAATGCTGGGCAGTTAATTACCGTGATCAATTCTCTTGAGGAGACTAAATGTTTAATTTAAGCTTGCATATGTTTGCTGACTCAATAGAGGCCAATTACTGCTAATAACTTGTTAACTCGTACATGGAAATGTGTTGCAACATCATCAGGATTCCAAAACACTAAGACACATTTTATTTAAAAGTGCACATCAAAGCTGACATGAGATCAGTTACACTTGACTACATTTTTAAAGCGTCGATTGAAAATGAATTTAACCTCATTTATACTGAGTGGGCAGACGCTCATAGCTGTGTGAACATTAGAGATTCCCTCTACATTAACTCCTCAATTGATATTCCTTAAAGTTACTGCACTTTTCTACACTTCCCGTTTCCTTGAAGGAATTCAGAGTTGTGTATGCAACAGTCTAGAGTGCACAATGAGTCGAATTTTATTGTGGATACATCAATTGTTCATATACAAATGGTTATTATTACAAGATCATGTGTAATATGACAAGGCATACAGACTGTATTTCAAAGTAGATTAATGACAGTTAACTTCAGGCTAATCAGCCGAGGAGAGGGATAAGTGCGGCGAGATGCAGCAGTTCGAGAGAGAGAGAGAGCCATATGCAGCTGCCGCATGTGTGTTTATGTTTGTGTCTTTTTGTTTCATTAAACATTATTTTGATGGTTCGTCTGGTTCCCGCCTCCTCCTTTCCACTGAACCTTGTTACAGGCAGCATAAAAGTAATTCATAAGATTCCAGTGGTAAAATCTATATCTTCTGAAGCGATATTATAGCTGTGGATGAGAAACTGTTCAATATTTAAGTCCTTTTTTTACTATAAATCTCCGCCCCAACCAGTAGGTGGCTAAATGTGAAAGTGAAGGTCACTTCCACACCAGAATGAGAAAGTGAATTTGTAGATCTTCAGTAAAAAAGGATTTAAATATTGACCTGTTTCTCACCCACACCATCATATCACTTTAGAACAGGGGTGGGGAACCTTTTTCCCACTAAGGGCCATTTGAGTATTTGCTAAATTATCTGCGGGCCAAAAAATTGCTTGCAATTTTTGATTGTGGGTTGAAATTAACGTACGCATTCTGTTACATGCTCACGCACCATGAAAAAACACTAAGAAGTCTGTCTATTATACATTATTTTGTGTTATCTTTTAAAATAATTTTTAATCATTATTTTAACTGTGTGTGTGTGTGGGCAGGTTTAAGTGGTTTACGAGGACTTTTTTTAGGTTACAAACTGGTAATTACAAGGGTATTATGATATAAATGTGGTTTATGAGGACATTTCTAGTGTCCCCATAATTCAAATCGCTTAAAAACATACTAAACGATGATTTTTTTTGTTGTTGTTTTTTTTTAATGTAAAAATGCAGATCGTATTTTGTGAGGGTTAGGTTTATGGGGTAGGGTTAGGGGATAGAATCTATAGTTTGTACAGTATAAAAATCATTATGTCTATGGAGAGTCCTCATATTGATAGCTGCACCAACATGAGTGTGTGTGTGTGTGTGTGTGTGTGTGTGTGTGTGTGTGTGTTTTACAGTTAATTGAATCAAGACCATTCTTTTGCTTTTCAAATTATTTCTCAAATGGCTTTGCGGGCCGGGTAAAATGGTCTCGCAGACCTTATACGGCCCTGAGGCCTGACGTTCCCCACACCTGCTTTTTAGAAGATATGGATTTAACCACTGGAGTCTTATTGATCACTTTTATAATGCCTTTATGTGCTTTGTGGAGCTTCAAAGTTCTGATCACCATTCACTTGCATTGTATGGACCAACAGAGCTGAAATATTCTTTCAAAAATCTTTGTTTTTTTGTTCTGTAGAAGACAAAAAGTCATACACATCTGGGATGGCATGAGGGTGAGTAAATCATGAGAGAATTAAAATTTTTGAATTAACTATTCCTTTAACAGTGTCCAACTTGACCAATGGGGACACAGATCACTCTAATGGTGACATCACACAAAACAACTATTTACAACAAAACAACCGAAATAATACTACAATAAAGCGAAAACCTCACTATTAACAGTACACAACTATTTAAATGCCCCCATATGTTCTCTTTGACCAAGGAAACAAAATTAAATAATTCAGTCACTAGGCACTGTGGGTATTCCCAATAGCCTCAATTTTGTCCTCAATAGTTTGAGTTATTAACACTTAAAATTTTAAGTCTATGGATTTTTAAGAAAAATAAGTTCAAGGAACATAGATATTTGTGTTATTAAACTTGACATTTCAAGTAAAGTGTAATAAAGACAACTTGATTTTTCCAGCAATGACAATGTTAGGGTTTACAGAGTATAGTTCTCTTCCAAACTTAGGAATGTTAAACTTTCCACCTCGGATTGCATCGGCAACTTGTCCCAGCTGGCCTCTGTCTAGGCCTTATTGTAAAAATGACTACAAAAGCAACCAAAAGCACAGACCCCATTCATCATCTTTTCATGACAATACGGCTCGCTCTTACAGATTCCCTGCGGCTCGTTGGGTGCTCGTGTCTGATTACTCACCAGCCTTGATGTCACTTCCAGTCAGAACATACTTTTATCATACTTTCAGATTTTAACGCAAATGAAACACTGTTGACACTAAGAACACCATCATGAGTTTGAGGTTCTTTCTAGATTTTTACAAGACAGACAGTGTTTTTTGCTGGTCTTCATTAGATGCTTTCAATACAATCTATAAAAGATTTTTATTTTTAAAGATATATCATGCCAAGATCAAAAAATATATTTGTAGAATCTCCATGCACATGTTTTCCATACAACGACAGTCCATAGTGACCATGGCCGTTAAACACCCATAATGACAAAAAGGCACTATAAAAGTCTATACGATTTGCTTACTCATTATTTTGACTTATATCCCATATGATTGGAAGTTTATTTCAGTTTTTTTCCTCACACAAAGCTATCATATGGCATCAGTAGACTTGAAATATCACACATAAGTCATATGGCCTACTTTTATGGTGCTTTTTTGGTGTTAATTTGAGTCATTTTTAAAGCTTAACAGCTATGGTCACTATAAACTGTCACTGTATGGAAAAGACCTGTGTGAAGATTCTTCAGAATTCTTCTTTTGTTTTCTACAGAAAAAATAAAAACGTACAGATTTGGAACAATATTAGGGCGAGTAAATAATAACAGAATATTAATTTTTTGAATGAACTGTTTCTTTAATCTCTAAATGGGGTACATTCAGAAGCCTACTCTTAATATCCAATAATTGCCACTCTGAAAGACGCTAATAATAATTAACTCCAAGTAATTTTCTTTGAATTATTCAGTCACACAACAAAATCAAACTTTACTGTATAACAATATCCGATCAGCAGTGTGATCATATATATATGTATACGTGTCTGTGCGCGCGTGCGTGCGTGCGTGCATGCATGCGTGTACACGTGTGTATACCTGCTTTTATTTTATTTTTTCTTAATATTTATTTTATCTCTAGGTTGTTGGTCAAAATTAACATGAATGACAAATCTGGTATCTACCATACAACATATAATCTTGGCTGTGAGGTCTGGGACAATACTATTCATGAAACAAAACATGTATATGTTATATGTAGTTAAAGACAGTTCTCTACTCATCTGCTGATCAAGATATTTAAAAAAGGATTTAACTTATTTAAAATACTTAGAATGTAGGTCATACTTAAACTCTTTTTTTTAAACACGTAATTCCTGACATCTAAATGAATAAGTACCATATAAAAGGTAAAAAGTATTCAGGAATATTAATAAGTATTAAATCAATGATATTATTACTTGGATGCATGCTCTTATTTTAAATACACTGGGTTAATATATTTTTCACAAAATTTACAGTTTGATACAATTTGATTTCAAATGTGATATTATGATAAAGTCTTTCTCACTTTAAGTCTATTAATAGGCTAATACAGTTACTTTCTGCACATATAAATGTTTGTTATTACAAAATATTACAGGCACATTTAATAAGTCTGGGAGCTATGAAAGAAAATGTGTAAAGAAAAAAAATCTCCCTTGGCCTCCCCTAGTCCTTGTTGAATTTGATGCTATCCATCTTTTGTCCTATTTCTTTGAAAAAGCCATCTCAAGGATGTGGAATGCTTTACAGTGGAATGTCCATCAAGGTCTTAGTATATTAACGTACACCTTGTTATGTCTTTCCCTCACTTGCATTTCTTTCTTTCTTTATTCCATATTCATGTTAATGGGCTTGATTTCACAGGAAACAATTTGTATGCTAGTTTCCAGAGCCATAATCAAAAATTCAGAAGAAAAAGGCTTTGATGGTTATTTATGTACCGCACAGCCCGAATAATCACAACACTAAAGTAGGCCACTGATTTCCCAGGACTCATGTGCACTCACTTAATTCAACAAACCAAGAACATCTCAATTTAGAAGAACATCTCATCTCTGTAGATCCATACAATGCAAGTGAATGGTGACCAGAAATGTAAAGATCCAAAAAGGACATAAAGGCAGTATAAAAGTAATCCATATGACTCCAGTGGTTTAATCCACATCTTCAGAAGCGATTGGATAGATGTGGGTGAGAAACAGAACATAAAAGTAAATAAAAAAGTAAAAAAAATAAATAAAAAAATAAAAAAATTTAACTGAAAATCTACACTTTCACTTTCACTTCCACATTCAGTCACCTACTGGTTGGGGCTGGTCAAAGGTGGAGATTGATAGAAAAAAGGGACTTAAATATTTATCTGTTTCTCATTCACACCGATTAAATTGCTTCAGAAGATGTGGATTTAAAACACTGTAGTCTTATGGATTACTTTTAAGCTGTCTTTATGTGCTTTTTGAACCTTCTGAATTCACCATTCTGAGTCACCATCACTTGTATTGTATGGACCTACAGAGCTGAGATATTCTTCTAAATATCTTCATTTGTGTTCTGCAAAAGAACGAAAGTCATACACATATAGGATGGCATGAGAGTGAGTAAAAGATGACATAATTTTCATTTTTGGGTGAACTATCCCTTTAAGGCTTGTTAAACTTAAATCAGAGCAATTGTTGAATGAATGTTAATATGACAATTTGTAGTTAAAGATAAACATTATTGGTTTTGTTCTAATTAATGTTATTTTATAAAAATGTATTAATAAATAATCTAATCAAATTAATTGAATAAAATATTATAATTAAACTTAATTAAAAACTCATCATTTAGTAAGAGGCTGCTGAGGACAGTCAGAAGGAACCGAAATCGCTAAGAGGAATCAGAATAGAAACCACAATCATTAAAGGAATCAGAAATGAAACCAGAGCCATTAAGAGGAATCAGAATCAGTATAAAATCTAATTTTTCATCAAACATACTAAGGCCTCATATGTACCTATTAAACGCAGTTGTCCTTTGAAGGAGCTATTTCAAAGCACAGGGCACGCAAATTGGATTTTCTGAAATACATCGACTTTACAGTTTTCAGTTCTGCACATCTGTGGCTGAGATTGCCTCATTTATCTGTTGTTTGGAAATGCTTCAGTGACTCTCTTCTCTAAAGCCATCATGCTTGTCATTAAATTGTTTGTGTTTTGTGGTCTGCAGTAGACACCGATGTGGAGCTGGACACTGCAAGAGGATTTTGAACTTTGGAACTGAACTCCTCTCACTATTATGGCTGAATCTTTGGTGCTGAATTGATGGATCATAAGATTGACAGTACAATGGATTTTCCAATAAAGACATCAGTTTAGTTATGCTCTCATTCAACTACTGTTTTCTTTCTCTTTTTTTCCTTTTTGGTTAGACTTGCCACTGCCATTTTATGATTTAACATAAAAATAAATAACTTGCCTTAAAAGGATAGTTTACCCAAAAAATGATCTTATCAATTACTCACCCTCATGCCATATCAGATGTGTATGACTTTCTTCAGCAGAACACAAATTAAGATTTTTAGAAAAATATCTACACTCAGTAGGTCCTTACAATGCAAGTGAATGGTGACCAGACCTTTGTAGCTCCAAAAATCACATAAAGGAAACATAAAAGCAATCCATATGACTCCAGTGTTTAAATCCATATGTTCAGAAATTATATAATAGGTGTGGGTGAGAAACAGAACCATATTTAAGTCCTTTTTAACTCTGTCAAGTTAAAAATAACTTCTTCAACTGATAAAATTGCGTCTCGAGACACTTGCTTTCTACTCTATTCATTGTGTTGTGTTTTGCCTTTTTAGCACGAGAACGCATTTGTTCTGAAAGGTTACTGGCAGAAATGCTTTAGCCAATAGTTACATGAACGCATGAATTTTTTTGCAAAAATTCTCATGGGGGAGCATGTCCCCTGACACCTCTAAATATAAGGTTGTATGTGGCAGATTTCTATGTGTACCTTAAGATGAAATCCTGTAGGCGCCCATGCTAAGCTGTGCAATTATTTTTCAGTAAACGCACGGCGGTGAAGTAGTTCCAGGACTTGACCACATAACGGTTCCGTATCACTTCGCCAAATTATTTCAGTTATTTCATAGAGCTGTACAGGCTACTAGAGCAAAATAACCAACTAAAACAAAGACATTGGTTAAGTAAATTGGATAAGAACGACAAACGATGTCTATAGTTTACTAAATTTATTTAAATTTCGCTCCCTCTCTCTCTTTTCCTCTCGTCTCACCCATACCCTCGTGATGCGACGAACAAACAGAGCCTTGATGTAAACACACCCCCACGACTTGATCAATACAGCAGTTTTTATATTATCTGAAATTACTTTTAATATCTGTGGAAAGCACCCTCGCACTCTCCATCCCCCTCTCTCTAGCTCTCACACACGAACGGACACACAAACATACTCGAGAGCTACAAACAGAGCCTTCATGTCAGCGCACCCCTGTGACTCAGTGGGGTTGTAAACAGTTGTTTAGCAGTGGAAAAGCTATATACAAGAATGGCGGCACTCACTGCTGCTGAGAAGAATACTTAATCTTACATCTTGGCAATTTGAAGAAACTACTGCCGAGAGCCGCAGAAAACACAGGTAATTCCACATGCTATCTCTCTCAGTTACTAGTTCTAAAGTGACGTTTTCGAACTGGCAACGAAGCCTTGGGTTGTACCAAAACAAGGCGCTGAATCCGTGGCAGAAGAAAGTAGTTCCACTTATAAACATGAACATTTTAGGGATGAAAACCAGAACATTTCTTCAGATAAAACCCTGAACGATGTCTTAAGGTGTGGTAACCATGGTATAAGTGGAATCATTGACTCTGGGCCATTGAATTACTGAAAAATAATGCACACCGCTGCACGTCGTGACCACATTACCAACTCGGGTGTGCATTATTTTTCAATAATTCAACAGTCTGTTGTCAACTATTCCTTACTTAAACAACACGAGAAAACTGTCCTGAAAACCTAAGCTCCCAAAGTAATAGCATATAATGAAGTATTAGCTACTTTTTAGAAGTTACACTGTTGTGAATTACTCTTTGTTTTGACAGTTTAGGATATTGACATGTAGTGCGTTTTTAAGGAAATGGCGTATTCATAATGCAAGTTGCGCATTCTGACTAGCGCGTAACTTTGTTCAACTTCACCTGTTCATTCACTTCATTGTCTGTGGAGATGTAAGTAGTAATATTACACTTACGTTGTGGAAATAACTGATAAATCTCACATATATAGGATGTGTTTGAGTGAGGTAATTAACCTGTTAGTAAAGTTTGTTGTACAGGTGTTCAGTGTTTCCCAATATACTATGACTGGTACAGTATGCTCTACTTAAAACCGTTTGATTATCACCATGATGCATCTTTTTCATCTTGTCTTCATTACTTTTGACAAAATCAAAAAACTATTGGTCAATAAACATTTTGATCAGTAATTTAGATTAACACTGCTCGGACAGGAAGTGGCCGTCAGTTTGACATTAAGGGGACCACCAGCATTGCCACAAGCTGCATTGCCCTTTTGCATCTTTACACGTCATCTTCCGGGCGTTGGCCATATTGTTGAAAATCCAAAATATCATGTAAGAATATTCCACGTCTTATCTGATTTACAGTATATGACTATAGCGCAACATTTGTCTCAAACAAAACTCTTCCAAAATGACAAAGATTTGATGCCATAAACCTCACAAACTGTCAGATCCAGCAACTTCTTCCTCATAAGTGCTCATTGTTGCAACCTAGTACCTTGTAAAGGCTAAATTAATTTCTGATCGGCTAAAGCAAACATCATTGTGCGCAAACGGTCTGTGAGTGTTCTGTAAGTTTGCTGTCTGACTATTGCCACTACATACAGTACATGATCATGGTTCCTCTCAGTTAGCTTGAGAGCCCACTCCAAATGCTAATGCATTTTCTTTCACACCATGTTGAAGTTTCTTTCCGTTCATTGATCCTAAAGACATAAATGTTATTTTGTAGATGCAACAGTAAATGTGTGTTTATAGTTTGGAAAAAGCTCTTAGTTTCATGAGCCTAGAGTCATTCCAGCAGTGAATTAGCAAAGGAGACATTATGAGCTGAAGATGATGGATAATACCAATGAGAATACGGCTTATCTCGCTAGCTCCCTCAGGAAAGTGATTTACTCCATTTCTGCTTTTTCCCCCCAATTGTTTTGAAGAGCATGGATCTCAGAGGATGGAGGATAATGTGCAGTTGAATGGAAACCTCCTGCTGGGGGATCACACTATTCAAACTTTGAAATCACACAAGCAGGTAAACGTTTTGATGCATTTACAAACGAGTGACATCTTTCATGACGACACCTGAACTGTATGTTTTCTCTTAAGGGTGATGTAGGGAAAGTGTTGTGAGTGCTGAGAATGACAGCTTAAACCAGCCTAAGGTGTTCTGCTGGTCTTAGCAGATGTTAAACTGATCTAGCTGGTCTCTCAGCCTGGCCATGCTAATGTTTAACTGGTTTTGCAACCTGACCAAGCTGGTTTAGGGGTCTTCATGGTGTAGCGGAAGGACCCGCCCCTCCCTCTCATCAACGTCGCCCCGCCTCTTAGGGCCGTCTTTCAGCCAGGCTCACAACAGGAGTGGGCTGGAGAGAGGAGAGATACAACTTTATGAGCCTCGTTTGGATAGTGGATGATGAGACACATCTGATGTGACTGGAGCCTCATCACTGCTGCCATAAAAATGCTGAGGACCCTCAGGGAGCCGGCTTCTATCTCCTTGTGTGCACACACTGGTGTCCTCGCATGTCCAGGAGCAGAGCAGGGAGTGTACTGCCCGAATTAGCCAGTTTAGATGATTCACCAGGAGTACCGCTTGCGTCGCGGCCGACGAGCATGGATTGCCAGGCTGCCTTTCCCCTCACACTTTGCGGCCCTAGATAAGACAAGCCGCTGCCCCTCGCATTGCGGAATCTAAAAAGGGGAGCACTTGTGGCCATCAGACCTTGCTGATTCCTGGACCATCCTTTGTACACTCCCCATCCTTCACATAGTCCCATTCACAGCATTCACCGTCTCTTGCTCACCATACAATGGACTTTCAGCCTAGTCGAGCTGGTCTAACTGGTCTCCTAGACAGAGTAAGCTGGCCTAGCTGGTCTCATGGCCTGGTCAAGCTGGTCTAGCTAAACCTCCAGCTTGGGCAATATGGTGTTTAGTTGGTCTAGCTGGCAAAGCAGTTTCAGCTGGTCTCCCAGCTTGAACAAGCTGGTCTTAGCTGGTCTAGTTGGTTTCCCAGCCTGGCCAGGCTGATTTTAGTTGTCTCGCTGGTCTCCCAGCCTAGCAAAGTTGGTCATTGCTGGTCTAACTAGTCTCCTTGCCTGACAAAGCTGGCCCAGCTGGTCTCATAGCCTGGTAAAGCTGGTCTTAGCTGGTCTAATTTGTCTCCCAGCCTGGCCAAGCTAGCATTTAACTGGTCTAGCTGGTTTCACAACCTGGCTAAGCTGGTTTTAACTGGTCAACCTGACCTCCAAGCTTCGCCAAGCTGGTCTTAAATGGCCTAACTAATCTCCTAGCCTGGCCAAGGTGATCTTAGCTCAATCTAGCTTGTCTCCCATCCTGGCCAAGCTAGTGTTTAGCTGGTCTTGTTAGTTTCCCAGCCTTGTTAAGATGTTTTTATTGGTCTAACTGGTCTCCCAGCCTGGCAAAGCTGGTCTTAGCTGGTCAGTATGGTCTCCCAGTCTGGCAAAGCTGCTCTACTAGCCTGGCCAAGCTAGTGTTTAGCTGGTCTATCTTGTTTCCCAGTCTGGCCAACCTGGTTTTAGCTGGTCTATATGGTCTCCTACCCTGGCCAAGCTGATCTTAGCTAGCCTAGCTTGTCTCTCAGTTTGGCCAAGCTGGTCTTAGCTGGTGTAGCTTGTCTCCCAGCATGGCCGAGCTAGTGTTTAGCTGTTCTAGTTGGTTTCCCAGCCTGGCCAAGTTTATTTTAGTGATCTACATAGTCTCCTAACCTGGCAAAGCTACTCTTAGCTGGTCTAGTTGGTTTCTCAGCCTGGCCAAGCTGGTTTTAGAGGTCTAAATGGTCCCCCAGCATGGTAAAGCTGGTCTTATCAGATCTAGCTGGTCTCCCAGCAAGGCCATGGATTCATGTGATGCTTAGAAGACAGCATAAGGTTACCTGTGACAGTTTGAAACTGCATTCACATCAGGAGCATGCTAATGAGGACTTTAAATGTTGCCTATGCAGGTAGCTTAGAAAGTGTTCGGAGAGAGCCCATGTCACATTTAATTTTCAGAATCTTAAAATAATCTAAAATGACTTAATACTTTCACTAAGCGGTTAACTTAAAAGATGTGCCATCCCTCAATAAAGCACACATTCATTAGGCATTTGTTAGTCTTGAGGATGTGGTAAAATATAATCTAAATGTTAATAGGGACCTCTGGGTCAAGAGTCGTGTATTATACACCATGAGTGACTGTCTTACAGCAGAACCTTTTGATCTAAGGCTAATAGCATTATGCTAATTGCAGGGATGGTACTGCTAGAGTAATCTGTGTAGACAGTAGAACAGGGATATGATATACAGCCAATGCTTTAGCAACCCAGATATCTGGACCTTAACTACCCCAAACATAATGTCATATCTCACACATCGTTGATATTACCACTCTACCCTGTAGTTTGATCATTTGATTTGACTTGGATCCATTAGAATGTTTAATAAAACAATATAGTCAGTAAAAATAAACAAATACAGGAATATGTAAAATCATTGTAAAAATCAGTCCAAAGGTCCATCAGCCATATAAGAAAATGCAATACGATGACAAGGGAGTATGTACGGTAACTGTATTATAGCTACAAGTCAAAAAGATTGGAGTTCACCTAGAGATGTTTAGTGGAACAATGGTCCTTACCCTATCCCTAACCATGAACTACACATAAAATCAGAGGACAATGATTTTCAAGCTCCTAACCCCAGACTTAAAATCTGATCAGTTGATAGTAATATTATTCCAGTGCAAAGAAGCATGTAAATCCAGGAACATGCTCTTCTTGGTAAAATCACAGTAAGCTAAAAATAATAAATAAATAAATAAAAAAGAGGTTTTGAGAGATAGAAATACATTCCATTCAATATGTATTAATACACACTTTCAAGTCATTCCAAACCAGTTTTACTTTATTTCTTCTGTGGAACGCATAAGGAGATATTCACCGGCATTCACTTTCATTTTATGGAAAAAAGGTGCTATAAAAGCAAATGGTGACAGAGGCTGTCAGTCCCTATCATTCCATCTCCTTGTTTGTTCCAAGGAAGAAAGAAAGTCATACACGTTTGGAACAACATGAGATAAATGATAACAGAATGTACATTTTTGTGTAAACTATCACTTAAGGGTTTAGGACATGTCTAATTTTCACATTCCATGTGGAAAGACATATTTTCAACTTTTCATCTGTGCTCAGGTGCACAACATTGCGATATACTGAATGGATTGTACATCCGTCCCTCACAACCTTGATTTGATTCACATTTAATTAAGGACGGCATCTACCCTGAATAAAATATTTCTTTGCATTCCTCTGCTTCAGAGTTTAATTAATAAATGTGCATTAATCCTTTGAGATTTGCTTCTGGCATTTTCTATGCGTCCTTCATGGAAATATGTATCATCATGAAGTAAAAGGTGCATCACCCAGACTTTATCTAGACTACACCACAGTGATGTTGTTTCAAATGCAGTATCTTTAAAACCTCACTTTAAAAAGACTATGAATTGTTAAAACCTTCACACTATCTTATGCATTTCTCTCACCGAAGTTACCTCACAATGGTTATAAAAGATTAAAAGTGAAAAATGGTCACAATAGATCACATAATAAAAGATAGGCCAGCCTGGAAATGCAATTTAGCCACGGATCAAGTATTCCATGCCACACATGACCCACATATACATGTACACATGTGAATGCACCAACACACTCTCATATGAACTCATATTCATGTATAAACTGCAAAAATCATTTTCTTATTCAGTATAAAGCATTTCAAGGACTGTTTGTCGGTTTAAGGAAGTAACGTCTTTGTCCTTTTTTTCCGGCTAGTTGTCAAACTCATTCAAAACAACAGCTCAAGGTGCTTCATTCATAGTGACTTTAACATGATTAACGTTACTAGCATTTATATGATTGTAATAGAATATCATTATTAAAATTTGAACCATGTTGTTCGGTGGCTGGATGTTCCCTGGATGCCTGGATCTAACAGAAATTAAAGTGTTTAGATTGCCGTAAAACAACTACAAATGGACGCATGAACCACCGCAATGAAGATACTGTACGTGCAGTACTTACAACTAGCATACATCTTATATCTGGTAGATGAATGACATTTTTGCCAACCAACAGTAAGTTTGATAGGTAGAGTTAAGCTGGCTAATTAAGAGTATTTCTTTACAGGCTCTAAAGTGACTATAGATATAGTATATATGTTATAATGAATGAAGCTGTGCAAGTCATTTACATTGTCATTTAGCAGACACTTTTATTCAAAGCGACTTACAAATAAAATGAGGAACGTAACAAGCAATTTGTCACATAAAAGTCAACAATATCTGCAGTATTGCACTGCCAATATCTCAGAGCAGCTTAAGTAGTCTAGAAGCTAGCAAAGAAGAAAAAAAAAACCTTATCTTCTCTGCAAGTCATGTGCTTACATCATACAGAGCTTCATTGGTTGTAATAGTAGCGATCCAATATTCCCAACCTTGCCACTGAGGAAATAATTATGAGCATCTAAACTACGAAACTCTTTCACAGCCTCTCTCGCGTAGATGCTCAGTATCAACATCACGTCTGGATAAGTCACCTGGGATAAACGTTTGATGTTCTTTGAGAAAATCTGTTGACTCAGAGTCTTATTGAAAGGACCCGGTAATGATACCTTATTGCTTATTTTCAGTTTTTGCACATATCTTGTTTGTTCTGTTTTACTTTTAGACTCTAAAAGTACACAATAGTCATTTTATTTTGACAGTTCTGGGTTATAAAAATGAAGCTACCAGAAATGCTTCAGGGCAGGATATGCGCATTAGTGTTTTAATTCCTTCTTTTGTTTACGATTTTAAATTGGTCTATATTTGTCTTGTACAGTATGATATCTAAATATTATTAAGAGTTTTTTTCAGAGAATATGTCTTAAGTTAATTTAAATAACTTTGGCAAATATTTTTTCTTGTTTTATGTATAAATCGGACACTATTTAATATGGTATATGCTTTAAAAAAATTCAAGCGATATTGTCTGAAAACAAGTATTAATATTTTATGCAGTTTTGCTCCTCAATACATTTATCTTGTTTCAAAGAAGTTTAGATATTTTCACTGGAAAATAAGAAAAAATACTGAATAAGAAAATGATTGTTTGCGGTGTACTTTAGAGAGCTTTTCAAAAATTAGCTGTGGTCCTCATCATACTGTACAAAATGTGCCATTTAAAAGCATACGAGCCTGACCGTCTGCAAAATAATATTCTTCTCACCAGCAATATGTACTGCCCACACCTTGTGCTTAAGAAAATGATAAATAATCTGTTGAGGTTTGCCAGGAGTTCTATCTGTGCTAACTGCCTAATAGGAACTCTTAATGAGCTCAGATAAACATGATCCTTAAGCTGCAAACAGGCCTGATCCAGCCCACCTCTATAGCTCACACATTAGGCTGCACCTTATTGTCCATTGAGATCAACTGAAGGCTGACTTTTTTTTTTTTCCCAGTCAAGCATACATGCGTTGTGCCACCACAATGGTGTCTGTTGGCTTTTGTGGCTTTGTAAGGTCTTAGTAAATGGAATAAGAGGAGAAGGCATTGTGTGCAGATACAATTAGCTGCACTGGAGTGGACCAGCATCCGGCTACACTAGCCATGCTGGGACCTTGTATATGATTCTGCAGACAATGCAGAGGCTGATAAATAAAACCTTAATGGAAAAGCATATTTTAACACAAGTCAAACGAATACATTTGTTTTTTTGTATGCCCTCAAAAAATGATTAGTTGAAGTGTAACTGCATCAGGCGGCAATGCTAATGCTGCACAAAGCCCACCATGTGTTCAATGTGACGCCATGTGCTGTTCTTAAAGAGACAGTAACTGTATCAGCAGTGTCCATAACATTATTCAGTTTTAAGAGTACATAAAAAAAATTAACAGAATATTTTTTTTTATTATTATTGTAAAAATACATGCTATTTGGAGTCTTCTCTGTTTTCAGTATTAAAGCTGAAGTGTGTTACTTTTTCTGTGTTAAAATACTTTCTCCTATCCCAGATTAATATGCAGAGACAGCTATTCGAAACAAACACTGGCTACCACCCCTGGAGTTCGCTAGTCCGCTAGCTTGAATCCTAAGGTGTGCTGAGCCAGGTCACCTAAGCAACCAAATTGGCCCGGTTGCTAGGGAGGGTAGAGTCACATGGGGTAACCTCCTCGTGGTTGCTATAATGCGGTTCGTTCTCAGTGGGTGCGTGGTGAGTTGAGTGTGGATGCCATGGTGGATGGTGTGAAGCCTCCACACGCACTATGTCTCCGTGGCAATGTGCTCAACAAGCCACATGATAAGATGTGTGGGTTGACAGTCTCAGATGCGGAGGCAGCTGGGATTCATCCTCCACCACACGGATTGTGGCAAATCACTCTGCAACCACAAGGACACAAGGGGTATTGGGTATTTCAAATTGGGTGAAAAAGGGGAAAAATCCCCTGTCTGGGCACTGCTCGTGGAGACAGCTTTCGTGGATGGTCATGTTCTCATTGCGAGGACATGTCCATAGCAATGATGCAGTTGCGGCTCGCCTTCGTAAGAAAGCAAGCCACCCCAGAGGCTCCCCACCTTGGTCCTCTTACCCACGGGTATGAGGCCAGCGCGGCTAGCACTGGGGGCGATTTGGGGACCCCAATGGGACCACCTCCGCCGGGTATCCCCCCGCGGACCTCCCATTCCCCAGCATGCTCATCTGCCCCGATCGGGCTTCCAGATGAGTCCGCCGGCTCATCTCATGGTGAGTTCGACCTCTTATTTGGAGCCCGCGAAAGTGATGAGCTCTTGAGCGCAGCATCGGAGAGCGGGCTCGTCCAGTCGGAAGCCTCAGCTGGGCTCCTTCCTTTGGGGACAATTGCCCAGTCACAGGCTAACACGGAGATGATGACATGCTTTCCCGGGCAGCCGCGAGCGTCGGCTAGAGTGGAACCCTCTGCTCTTCCCTGAACCCTCGCGGCTCGATGATTGGTTCCTGGGCTCGCGGCACCGCTCAAAACCACGCCCCGCCCCCGTTCCTTTCTTCCCGGAAGCGCATGAAGAGCTGACAAGGTCGTGGGAGGCACTTTTTACTGCCCGGTCCCGATCTTTTCAGCTTCCCCGCCCTCACTACCCTCGATGGTGGGGCGGTCAAGGACTATTCGGCAATCCCCCGGTGGATAAAGGTGCTCGCGGTGCACCTATGCCCGCAGAGCGCCGCCACCTGGCGCGGGTGCCCAAAGCCCCCGTCCAAGGCCTGTAGGTTTAGGTTGTCTCTGACTGCCAAGGCCTACGGTGCTGCTGGACAAGCCACCTCCGCCCTGCACGCCATGGCTCTCCTGCAAGTCCGCCAAGGCACAAAAGGAACTGCACGAGGGTAGTTCCGCCCCGGGATTGATGCAGGAACTGCGCTCGGCGACCGACCTCACTCTCCGAGCAACGGAGGTCACAGCGCGGACGATGTCCACATTAGTGGTCCAGGAGCGCCAACTTTGGCTCAACCTGATCGAGATGGGTGAGGCCGACAGGACATGATTCCTTGCTGCCCCCATCTCCCAGGTTGGCCTATTTGGCAACACCGTCAGGGACTTTGCCCAGCAGTTCTCGACGGTGGAGCAGTAGACAGATGCTAGCCGGCATATCCTGCTCCGGTGCGGCTCAAGATCCCGCACCCCGTCTACTCATCGCCAAGGGTGTCCCCCTGCGGTGACTGCACCAGCTCCGCCGCAGCCCGCCCCTTCGGCCCGGCCCCAGCGTGGAGCCCACCGCAGGAAGCAGACACCACCCGTCTCGCGGCTGACCAGAACCCGTGAAAGGCTTCAAAGCGCCCTTGAGACGGGTGACCCAGGGACGACGAAACCCGCTGCTCTGGAGCTGGTAAGCAGATCTCTCCATCTTTTTCTTACCTTTTACATTTAATTGCGCTGCATGCCCAAGTGGCTGCAGTACTCAAGAGTTCAGCAAGTGCGGTTTCCTTGTTCCCTGGGTCACGTATCCACATCATCACGACCACCGTCCACCACTCTATTTGGCAGGTTTGGCACTCCAGCGGCGGTCTCCCGCCCCTGAGCGTGCAGCTGTGGCACAAATCCGCCACCAATGTGACAGTCTCCCAGGGTCACGAGGACAGGCCTTTGCCCCAGTCTCCATGTTTGTAGTAACTCCTCCCCCATTGGGCAGGATCTACCTTGAAGACTCTCCACATGGTTGGAAAGACCATGTGACGTATTTTTACACTTAAATATCCCCCCCTCTCTTTGGGCGAGGTGTGATCTCTGCTGTGTCTTCCCCTTGAGAGGGACACCCCCCGACTAGACCTGGCGGCCCAGTCGGATAATCCCCCTTCTTTTTTAGGGAGTGGAAAAAAAGAAGGGGAAAAGAGGCCACGACTGGGTTAAGCCTGTCTCTATCTTTTGGGTAGTCGACTTGTCCCCAAAAAGGGCCGTTCGACACTCATAACTATGTTGGGGGAGGTTACGTGTCGACCTGGTGTGCTGGCTATGAGGCACACAGTAGTCTGCCCACCACACACTGCCAGTTCACGTAACACAGTTCAGCCAATTGTGGCATTTCGTATAGGGACCCCTAGTGTCACTACATCGACACAACGTCGAGTGAGTGACAGATAGGGAACGTCATGGTTACTTGTTTAACCTCCGTTCCCTGATGGAGGGAATGAGACGTTGTGTCAATGTAGTGACACTAGGGGTGACCCCTAGTGTCACTACATCGACACAATGTCTTGTTCCCTCCATCAGGGAACGGAGGTTACACAAGTAACCATGACGTTTCACCGCTGTTCAAATGCACTTTGGATCGCATCATTTATATGTATACATTTTTCCATCTGAAAGGACTAAATATTAAATGAAACAAATGACAATAAAATGCAAAGTAATCTCTTCAGTAATCAAATACTTTTTGAATGTAACTATTATAATTACTAATGATTTAAATTGTAATTGTAGTGGAATAGATTTACTTATATTTTGTATTTTAAATACGTAATCCCGTTACATGTATTTCGTTACTCCTCAACCCTGATTATTTCTGTGATTATTTGAATGTTGGTAACATAAAAATAAATATATTGTAATATTGAAAAGACTGTTTTGAGCAACTGTTTCATTATTACAACCACTTCAGCCCCTCTCTCCTGGTAAACAGCAGCGCAAATGCAGATTACACACACACCGGTTTGAACACACGCCTCAGGGACGTGATCAAAACAATCTAATCATAAGTGCAAAGTGACCGCCACCATGCATTTGTAATTGAAAAAAAATAAACGAGTGCAACGTTTTTCATTGAAAAAGTAAAGTAAGGGATTACTATTAATTTACTTACAGTTACTTCTGATGTAATTGCATTAAATACTCTATAGACTAAAGAAAGTGAATTTAAACCACTGGATCAGGCCCAGGTGGAATTTGCTGATTTGTTCCACAATTTCTGCACTGATTTAGAGGGAAAATCAAATTGACTGATTGAAGAAACTAAACTATCCATTTTAGAATTTAGAATCCGTTTTGTTTTTTTTATGTTGGAAGATACATGATTTCTTTGTCTTGTATAAGCTTCCTCCTCCATTATTTTCGTAAAAAAAATAATTATTTTGCATATGCAAAAACTGCAATCACATATTTCATGACAAACATCTAATATTATTACATTTTATAATACATGTACAAATAAATTTGATGAAAATGGTCTTTTAGGTGTTAAGCTTTTACACCATCATGCCATCTTCAACTAGATTTGTACATTTTCTGAAGAAAATGTGAGTGGTGCTTGCACATTTAAAACTCCAAGATGCTTGTTCTGGGTGGTTGCCAGGGCATTGCTATATGGTTACTAAGGTGTTCTGAGTGGCAGTTTGTCTGTTGTATGTAGTTGCCAGTGTGTTCTTGGTGGTTGCTTGGAAGTTACTTAGTCTAACAAGCCCACCCTTACATCTATGATATTCTTTTCTTTAGATATGACTTGCACCTTCCTTCATTGTAAGTCTATGGGATTTTTTTTCATCAACCAGGCAAAAAATGCAGTCTGATTGCTTAGAAAAACAATAGCACACAGCTCCTCAACAAGCCACACAAATTGAGGTATAATTCATGTCTGTAGCACAAACGCTGCAGGACGAGTTACGCAACAAATTTTAATACTTAGGATTTTGAAAAATCTCTAACCCGAAGCATAAGTAATTAATAGCGATCATTGCCTTAGCAAACACCATTAATATGAACATGATAACATGAATAATATAATACTTTGATCATCTAACTGCTCCAATTACTTTTTCTCCTTGTTTTTTCTTACTGTGCGATATCTCACATATCAAATCAAAAGCAATACAGCAGCTTTGACCCAAAATCTTGTCCATCTAAATTCATCCACGCTCATTAAATATGAAAGATAAATACATGATTCCTGCTGTCTGCTGACATGATGGAGATCAAGGCAAATCCGTGCAAATACATGAATACTGAATGAATGGTAGCAATGAGGGACCAGGGAAAACAGACCATGTCTACTTAATTCAAAATTCAGGGGGTATACTTGGCTGTGCAGTTGCATGTGTTTTTTCTATGTAATTGCTTGTGTGAGGGAACTGACCTTGCTTTCCACTGAATTCTAAAGAGCTTTAAGATAAAACGCAAAGATGCTGACTGCTGGCAGGAACACAATGGCGTAAGAACGTAATGACATGTATTGAGAGCAGTTTTCTTGCCCATCCACAGAGATGTCAGTGGAGAAACTCCAGGCACAGGGATGTTCTGTGGCAGCAAACTTATATTCTGCAATTCTAAAGCGGTCCTGAAGGATTGACACATGGACTACACATACCCAGGGACTTCAAAACTAATAAAACAGAAGGGAATAGAATTTAGATTTCTCATTTCCTTTGTTTGTTCTACAATGTTCCTGCTGTTCCAACTTTCTCCTCCAGGTCTTCAAACCATCCACCATGTCACTGTGATATTCTCCCAGAGGGAGTTGTTTTTACTTGCCTCACAAGCTTTTGAGGACACTACAGTAGCTGTGTGCCAAACCCAAGTGAGCTACCTATCTAGACAGCACTGTAAATCATCAAAGCTGCACTCCCTATGTGAAGGCTGTCCCAAACAGCTCCAAATATGACCTTGCTTTGGCCTGTGAAAAGGAAGATTATGGATAAAATGAGAGATGTCAATTATTAAATACAGTACACTTTTATTTAATTCTGTAATCTGTATTGAAAAGTATAAAAAACTTAAAAGAAACCTAGGGAGCTGAATATGTTGGCAGAATTTTAAGGCATCATTGTCACGCTCTTGATGTCAAGACTGATCCAAAATGTAGAAAATACCAACATGGTCTCATAGAATCACATTACTATAACTACATTTTTGCTAAATAATTTTTACGTGCCTCGTAAAACCTGTCGCAGCAGTTTCCTGGTGAAATAAACACTAGAAGCGCTATAACAACAATGACATTTATTCACTTTCACACAAATCACGAGTACATCGGCAGATTATCAGTTTATAAACACTTTTCGCCGTGTTCCTCACACAATGCTATCTTATGACATCTAAACTTTTTTACTATAGGGCATGACTTGTAAGGCAATACATTTTAGCGTTTGCCTTACATAGCCAACAACATTTACTAGGGCTGGGTATTGATACAGGTTTCCTGATTCGATTCTATTATGTACTGTGGCCCAGAGGTGCAGAACACAACAAAATTTAAAAGCAAACAAAAGTTCCCAACAAAAAGAAATCAAGCAACAACACAAATAAATTAAGCCACATCAAAAATAAATTCAGCCACAACACAATTAAATTAAGTCACAACACAAAGAAATTAATCCACAACACAACAAAATTAAGGTACAACACAAATAAATTAAGCTACAACACAAATAATCCAGCCACAACACATAATAAACTCATCCACAACACAAAGAAATAAAGCCACAACACAATTAAATTAAGCCACAACACAAATAAATTAAGCCACAACACAACAGAAATGCTCCCTTGTGAATAATGTTTAAATTTTGAAAACTTTATTGGTATTACATGTTTGCATGAGGAGGAGAGGACACGATAAGACATTCTCAAAGTGAATAAAGTAAACTTATGGTTTGATTATGTTACGATTTTAATTTAACTAAATACTATTGTGGGTTGTGAAGCTGAGTATTGTAATTAACTCTCTATGGTATGGAGGAAAAAATTTTTTTAATTTGGCTTGCTTTGTCAAAATAAAACACCTGCTTCATGAGTCCTTTCTTAATCTTTGTGTTGTAGCTTAATTTATTCGGAGTGTCTATTTGCACCCCAGTGTAAATAGCATCTGCCACACAGGGCAGCTATTTGCACCCCAATAGTCTGGTAAACCACAGGAATATACAACAAACTAGTCAGTAGATGTCGCTGCAGTGGTGTGAGGCGTAATGGCGGTGTGTGAATGTGTACTGTTGTCCAAGCGACCGCTGTTGAATCTGCCTTTTGTCCCACTCTTTTTCCCATCGGATTTCCTATTTGCACTCTTAATATTTCCTTTCATACTACTTATAATAATAGATAAAAGTTAATATTAATGTTGATTTTATCACAGTGATTTGGTCACGGTGAAAGTGGTGGAGTGCAGAGAAGGGTTTGATCCAAAGGTGTGGTCTGTTGATCGCACTCGCTCCCACGGCTCGGCATTGCTTGTGTGTACATTGCATCACTGTATTACTAATATTGTAGTAACCATGATTTTTGGCAGAAACCATAGTTTTAATGCAGTTAACCTTGGTGTTAGTACAGTGCATCCAGAAAGTATTCACAGCGCTTCACATTTTCCACCTTTTGTTATGTTACAGCCTTATTCATTATTTTCCTCAAAATTCTACAAACAATACCCCATAATGACAACGTGAAAGAAGTTTGTTTGAAATCTTTGCAAATTTATTAAAAATAAAAAACTAAAAAAAATCACATGTACATACAGGTGCATCTCAATAAATTAGAATATCGTGGAAAAGTTCATTTATTTCAGTAATTCAACTCAAATTGTGAAACTCATGTATTAAATAAATTCAGTGCACACAGACTGAAGTAGTTTAAGTCTTTTGTTCTTTTAATTGTGATGATTTTGGCTCACATTTAACAAAAACCCACCAATTCACTATCTCAAAAAATTAGAATATGGTGACATGCCAATCAGCTAATCAACTCAAAACACCTGCAAAGGTTTCCTGAGCCTTCAAAATGGTCTCTCAGTTTGGTCCACTAGGCTATACAATCATGGGGAAGACTGCTGATCTGACAGTTGTCCAGAAGACAATCATTGACACCCTTCACAAGGAGGGTAAGCCACAAACATTCATTGCCAAATAAGCTGGCTGTTCACAGAGTGCTGTATCCAAGCATGTTAACAGAAAGTTGAGTGGAAGGAAAAAGTGTGGAAGAAAAAGATGCACAACCAACTGAGAGAACCGCAGCCTTATGATTGTCAAGCAAAATCGATTCAAGAATTTGGGTGAACTTCACAAGGAATGGACTGAGGCTGGGGTCAAGGCATCAAGAGCCACCACACACAGACGTGTCAAGGAATTTGGCTACAGTTGTCGTATTCCTCTTGTTAAGCCACTCCTGAACCACAGACAACGTCAGAGGCGTCTTACCTGGGCTAAGGAGAAGAAGAACTGGACTGTTGCCCAGTGGTCCAAAGTCCTCTTTTCAGATGAGAGCAAGTTTTGTATTTCATTTGGAAACCAAGGTCCTAGAGTCTGGAGGAAGGGTGGAGAAGCTCATAGCCCAAGTTGCTTGAAGTCCAGTGTTAAGTTTCCACAGTCTGTGATGATTTGGGGTGCAATGTCATCTGCTGGTGTTGGTCCATTGTGTTTTTTGAAAACCAAAGTCACTGCACCCGTTTACCAAGAAATTTTGGAGCACTTCATGCTTCCTTCTGCTGACCAGCTTTTTAAAGATGCTGATTTCATTTTCCAGCAGGATTTGGCACTTACCCACACTGCCAAAAGCACCAAAAGTTGGTTAAATGACCATGGTGTTGGTGTGCTTGACTGGCCAGCAAACTCACCAGACCTGAACCCCATAGAGAATCTATGGGGTATTGTCAAGAGGAAAATGAGAAACAAGAGACCAAAAAATACAGATGAGCTGAAGGCCACTGTCAAAGAAACCTGGGCTTCCATACCACCTCAGCAGTGCCACAAACTGATCACCTCCATGCCACGCCAAATTGAGGCAGTATTTGAAGCAAAAGGAGCCCCTACCAAGTATTGAGTACATATATAGTAAATGAACATACTTTCCAGAAGGCCAACAATTCACTAAAACATTTTTTTTTATTGGTCTTATGATGTATTCTAATTTTTTGAGATAGTGAATTGGTGGGTTTTTGTTAAATGTGAGCCAAAATCATCACAATTAAAAGAACCAAAGACTTAAACTACTTCAGTCTGTGTGCATTGAATTTATTTAATACACGAGTTTCACAATTTGAGTTGAATTACTGAAATAAATGAACTTTTCCACGACATTCTAATTTATTGAGATGCACCTGTAAGTATTCACAGCCTTTGCCATGACACTCAAAATTGAGCTCAGGTGCATCCTGTTCCACTGATCATCCTTGAGATGTTTCTACAACTTGATTGGAGTCCACCTGTGGTAAATTCAGTTGATTGGACATGATTTGAAAATGCACACACCTGTCTATATAAGGTCCCACAGTAAACAGTGCATGTCAGAGCACAAACCAAGCCATGAAGTCCAAGGAATTGTCTGTAGACCTCCGAGACAGGATTGTATCGAGGCACAGATCTGGGGAAGGGTACAGAAAAATTTCTGCAGCATTGAAGGTCCCAATGAGCACAGTGGCCTCCATCATCCATAAATAGAAGAAGTTTGGAACCACCAGGACTTAGTCAGGGAGGTGACCAAGAGCCCGATGGTCACTCTGACAGAGCTCCAGCATTTCTCTGTGGAGAGAGGAGAACCTTCCAGAAGAACAACCAACTCTGCAGCACTCCACCAATCAGGCCTGTATGGTAGAGTGGCCAGACGGAAGCCACTCCTCAGTAAAAGGCACATGACAGCCCACCTGGAGTTTGCCAAAAGGCACCTGAAGGACTCTCAGACCATGAGAAATAAAGATTGAACTCTTTGGCCTGAATGGCAAGCGTCATGTCTGGAGGAAACCAGGCACCGCTCATCACCTGGCCAATACCATCCCTACAGTGAAGCATGGTGGTGGCAGTATCATGCTGTGGGGATGTTTTTCAGAGGCAGGAACTGGGAGACTAGTCAGGATCGAGGGAAAGATGAATGCAGCAATGTACAGAGACATCCTTGATGAAAACCTGCTCCAGAGCGCTCTGGACCTCAGACTGGGGTGAAGGTTCATCTTCCAACAGGACAACGACCCTAAGCACACAGCCAAGATAACAAAGGAGTGGCTCCGGGACAACTCTGTGAATGTCCTTGAGTGGCCCAGCCAGAGCCCAGACTTGAACCCGATTGAACATCTCTGGAGAGATCTGAAAATGGCTGTGCACCGATGCTCCCCATTCAACCTGATGGAGCTTGAGAGGTCCTGCAAAGAAGAATGGGAGAAACTGCCCAAAAATAGGTGTGCCAAGCTTATAGCATCATACTCAAAAAGACTTGAGGCTGTAATTGGTGCCAAAGGTGCTTGAACATAATATTGAGCAAAGGCTGTGAATACTTATGTACATGTGATTTTTTTCATTTTTTATTTTTAATAAATTTGCAAAGATTTCAAACAAACTTCTTTCATGTTGTCATTATGGGGTATTGTTTATAGAATTTTGAGGAAAATAATTAATTTAATCCATTTTGGAATAAGGCTGTAACATAACAAGATGTTGAAAAAGTGAAGCACTGTGAATACTTTCCGGATGCACTGTACATGAATATGATGGTAATATAGTAACCATGGTTCATTTTGTGGTTACTTGTTACTGTAAATTTACAAAAAATACCATGGTGAAACCATGGTTACTGTAGTAAAACCAAGGTTATTATTTCTAAGGTAAGGTTAAGGTTAGGCTTTGGGATAGAGGTTAATGTAGTGTGTCTGTGGGAATCTAAATAAACACAATAAACATACTGCAATGATTCCCATCTACTGAATGTTAGTAGGGTGCAAATAGTATCTGACACAATTTGTACCAGGGTGCAATTAGTATCTACCATTATTTGCACCAGGGTTGGGGTGCAAATAATATCTGCCACTATTCACAAGCCCTCAGTTTGATTCCGATTCAATAACAATTCATGTGGGTTTTATTCCTGTTACAATGACCATTTTCCTTAAGGTCCCGGCTCAACTGAGCCTTTCTGTGTGGAGTTTGCATGTTCTCACCGTGTTCGTGTGGGTTTCCCTCACATGTCCAAAAACATGCAGATTGGAAACTCTAAATTGCCCCATAGGTGTGAGTGAGAGTCCCCCAGCCACTGGGGGTTGTGTCAGGATGGGCATCTGGCATAAAAACTGTGCCAAGTCAAATGTGCAAATCACGGATGGTCTGCTGTGGCAACCCCTAATGGGAGCAGCCAAAAGAAGAAGAAGAAGATGAAAAAATGCTCTTGCTCTTAATTCTAAATGGACCTTCTAACCTTCTAGGTATGCCTTCTAGGTACAATTCGAAAAACTACATTTTATCATTAGTTGTTCATCATATTGGTCACATTTTAGCTTTTGAAAAATGTTCAAATTCAATCTATTCCATCAATAAATGTCTTGAAATTGCATAAATTATGTTGCATTTATATTTTTGTTACATGTTTATTGTTTACTTGCATAATTTGTACTATTACAAGTATTTGCATTAATATGTAGAACACGTGCTAAATCAGTATTGTCTCTTTAAGGCTACCAACATTAGCCAGTGAGCATAACAAGAGTGCATGGTTTCTTTAGCGCAATTGTGTGTGATTAGAATTAAGAAACATTTAATTTTTACGGCCCCAAAATGTCTTCTTTTTGTCCAAATTTAAGGAAGCATCACATGTAGGCCTACTGTATATTTTGTGGTGAAGACAACTCCATAATGCATTGTGAGAAGCTCCAAGATGGTGGACAAAACAAGATAAATGTCTAAAATAAATGAAGTTCCTAAACGTATGTTCGGGAGGAGCGAGTCCATCTAATCTTTCAGTTAACAGCCAGAGTATATTAGCAGTTGTTTACCTCTCTTCGGTCTCAGCTGTTTCCAGCATCCCTCCACCTCCACCTTTACCCTAGGCATCTTGCCCCACTTAATCATCTCCTATTAATAGTCCCGGGGGATACTTCAGAGCTCAAGTTGAAGCTGCTTCATCGAGCCCCTCCTCCGTGGATAGCAAGCCAAATAAATTTAACCTTAATAGCTTAAAGATTATATGGGCAAATGAACTCATGAAATGTATTTAGAATTCACTCAATACTGAAAAGGATTAATACAAAATAGTTTAATCTAATTAAAAATGTTACCCAATATTTTCATGTGCTGTGTATTTTATGCTTACTGTACTGTATTTATTAGCCTAGCAACATGCTAACATCAAACCCCATTGGAATCAATTGTGAGTTGAGTCTCCTGTGCTGTTTGTGTAGCATTGAGTTGCTGCATGTTCCAAATCAGTCACTTATAAAGTTCCATTTCAGTTCGGATGCTGCCTTGAAGTGTAGGCAGTAGACATCAGGGCAGCTCACTAGGTTTTGGAACAGAGAATATATTTAAAATTCTTGCCCTGCTTTCCAGGGTCACCGCTGCATTCGTTTGCGCAATAGTGCCCCAAAGTCTCTTTATTCTGCTGTCGCAATGGAAATGAGACTTGTGAAGTTTTACTCTTTCTTGAGCAACATGGTCGGACAGGAGATTTTTGGGAGGAGCTGGGAAGAGATGAGCTGAATTTTTATTTCACTGTCACTGTTGCAATGCAACTTTTTCATCCTGATAAAGATGTCATGAAAAATATCAACAGCTTCAAGGAAACCTGTATGACTCTAAATACCTGAGGTGCCATACTGCTGTTGTTGAGTCTTGATGTCATACTTATTTCATTTTGATCAAAGATTACAAAGACAAACCTTTTTTTTTTTCTTTGGAATAACATGCATCATTCACAATAAGACTAGGAAAGTGTATTAATAGGGTAATTTTTGATTTCAGGTTCACTTTTTAAAGCAAGACACCATAGACTGCCATTGTATTGAAAAGACAGACAAGATTGTCAGGATACTGTCACTTTGGTCATGTTTATTGTGTGATGACAGTATCCTGACATCCATGTTCTGTTCATGTTCGGAGCATGGTGCCTTGGTCCTGAGTCTTCAGCCTGGTTCGGTTTCTGTTCTGAGTTGGGATCTGGACACTCATGCTCCATGTCTTGTCTTTGTGAGCGCATGGCTTTGTGTTTGTCTTGCCATTTTCTTCCCCGACCCTCCCTCCTTGTTCCCTCAGCACTCTCCCTTGTTTAGTCCTTGTTTGTGCCCTCTTCCCTCATGACTCTTCCAGATCTGTTTTGTGTAATTGTTTGCCTATGAGTTGCTGTGTTTGTTCCTGTTCGTTTTATTTAAAATAAAAGCCAAAGCAAAAAATTATGTTTTGTCTGAAGATCCTTGATTTCACCACTAGATGGCGTTATTTCAACCCAGATTACTTCTCCTTTGTTAAATGGTTGTAATGCTCTCACCTGTGTTGAATAACTCATAATGATCAACCCTATTTTATCCTCACTGCATTTTTGTTCTTGTTCAGTCCTGATGTTTGCCTAAGCGTTGCCATTCCTAAGGATTTTTGGGTTTGAGATTTTTTCCTGTCTCCTGTTTTGTTCTTGGATTATTTGTTTTTTGTTACCTTTTTTGTGGATTGTGGACTTCTGGATTTATCTTTTGCATCCCAAGACTGTAATTAATGTTTTGTTTTTCCCTCTGAAGTAAAGAGCAAAAGATAAAACTCGAGATTTTTGGGGTTGAGATTCTACCTGCCTCACCCTGAAAGGTATGATGGAAGCCCTGGCAGATGCAAAGGCTTCCTCACCCAGTGCTCATTGAACTTTGAATTACAACCTAACAAGTTTCCAACATCATGTAGCAAGGTGGCCTATGTCATTACCCTTTTATCTGGGAAAGCCCTAGCCTGGGCCACTGCACTGTGGGAGCAGTCTCCACAACCAGCAGTCTGCTCTGTTTACAGTCGCTTTATTGACGAGATGAGGCGGGTGTTTGAATATCCAGTAAGGGGACATGAGGCAGCTAGCCGCCTCCTTCAGCTGACCCAGGGTACTCAAAGTGTCGCAGAATTAGCCGTGGAGTTTCGAACCCTAGCTATGGAGAGTGGCTGGAATCAGGAGGCATTGACTGTTGCTTTCAATAGAGCACTTTCTGATGAACTCAAGGAAGAGTTGGCAGCCCGAGACCCTGCAACGGACCTAGAATCCCTGATTGATATGGCCATTTGATTAGATAATCGTCTTTGAGAGAGGCGTAGGGAGCGCACAGAGTCTTCTAGATATGTTCCCAGTCAACATTCCTTGGTACTGCTCTTGCCTCATGATCACCCTGCCTCATCTGTAACCTGCACTGAGGAGCCCATGCAGCTAGGCCGATCATGGTTCTCCCAATTTGAGCGAAACCACAGATTGAAGGATAGATGCTGCCTGTACTGTGGCGAACCTGGCCACTTTGGAGCTTTCTGCCCAATCCTTTCGGGAAAAGCCAACTCTCGTCCAGTAAAGGGAGGACTGTGATGAGAGAGGCTACCCCTCCCAACTTGACATCTTCTGGGGTTCTCTTGTCTACTCTTCTTTTATGGAACGATCAGTCATATCCCCTGAAGGCCTTTGTGGATTCCGGGGCTGCTGGAGACTTTATAGATTTGGAAATTGCCAGACATCTTCAGGTGCCACTTACCAACCTTGATGACCCCCTGACCGTCACGGCATTGGATGGAAGCCCCCTGGGTTCCAGTCGGGTGAGTCTGAGCACTATTCCTGTACATCTCCGGGTTGGGGGTCACCAAGAAACTATACAGTTTTATGTAATCAAGTCACCAGAATTCCCCTTAATCCTTGGTTTTCCTTGGCTAGCCTTTCATAACCCCCAGATTGACTGGTCCTCTGGCAACATTGTCAAATGGAGGTCTAACTGTGATAATATGTGTCTCTCTGCTTCATCTCTTGAACTTCTTGTTTCTCCCAAGTTAAGTCAGGTTACCCCTGGGCTGTTAAGGACCACTCTGCAGTTATCCAGAACCCCTCCAGACTTACCCCTTGTTCCCCCTGACTATGCAGACCTGTTAGAAGTGTTCAGCAAGAAAAAGGCCTCATTCTTGCTCCCCCCCCCCACAGACCTTATGATTGTGCAATTGACTTGTTACCTGGAACGTGCCCTCCAAGGGGGAGACTATTTTCCCTTTCACCACCAGAGAGGAAGGCCATGGAGGACTATATCCAGGAGGCCCTGACATCTGGCTTTATACATCCCTCGACTTCACCAGCAGGAGCTGGATTCTTCTATGTTGCTAAAAATGATGGGGGGCTCCGTCCTTATATTGACTACAGGGGTCTCAATAAGATTACCATAAAGAATCGTTATCCTCTTCCATTAATGTCTACTGCCTTCGAGTTGCTTCAGGGGGCTACTGTATTCACTAAACTGGACCATCGCAATGCTTATCATCTAGTCCACATTCGTGCTGGTGATGAATGTAAGACAGCTTTTAATACACCTACGGGCCACTATGAGTACAAAGTCATGCCTTTCGGTTTGGTAAATGCTCCTGCAGTATTTCAAGCTTTGATTAATGACATGTTAAGGGACATGCTGAACAGATTTGTATTTGTATATTTGGATGATATTCTTATCTTTTCCAAGGACATCCAGGAGCACGTGCAGCATGTTCGCCTAGTCCTCCAGCAACTCCTGAGAAACCATTTGTTCATCAAACTTGAGAAGAGTGAATTCCATGTTCAAAAGTTTTCCTTTTTGGGCTTCATTGTTTTTCTGGTCATATCCAGATGGACCCTGCCAAAACCAAAGCGGTTAAAGACTGGCCTCAACCCACCTCCATCAAGCAGGTACAATGTTTTCTTGGCTTTTTCAATTTCTATCGATAGTTCATATGAAATTTCAGTGCCATTGGTGCTCCACTTACGACCCTCACTAGGAAGAACATTAAGGGTTTCCAGTGGACCGAGGAGGCTGAAAGGGCTTTCTGCAAAAAGGACAGATTTACTTCAGCACCCATTCTCACTATCTCAGATCCTGAGCTGCCCTTCATTGTCGAGGTGGATGCCTCTGAGGTAGGGGCCAGAGCTGTACTTTCCTAGTGGGCCAGAAAAGATGACAGATTGCATTCTTGTGCCTTCTTTTCACACAAGCTCTCTTCTACTGAAAGAAATTATGATATTGGGAACAGGGAGTTATTAGCAGTCAAGCTAGAATTGGAAGAATGGAAGCACTGGTTGGAAGGGGCCAAACATCCCTTTGTCATATGGACTGAACACAAGAATCTAGCTTACATCCAAGAAGCCAAGAGACTGAACTCTCGCCAGGCCCGATGGACACTATTCTTTAATCGCTTTGACTTTGTTCTCTCCTATCGACCAGGTTCTAAGAATCAAATGCCTGATGCTCTCTCCAGGCAGTTTGACCCACCCAACTTGATTTAAACCCAAGTGACGATCATCCCCCCTCCAAGATTCTGGCTCCAGTTAGATGGGGAATAGAGACCATGGTTAGAAAAGCACAGCAGCAGGACGCTGACCCAGGTAATGCGCCATCTGGCTGTCTCTTTGTACCCAAAAGTGTGCGCACTAATGTTTTGCAGTGGGGACATTCCTCATCAATCACATGCCACCCAGGAGTCAGTAGGACTCTAGAGTTCATTTGCAGCATGTCTTTAGGTTGCATGGCTTTCCCCAAGATGTGGTTTCAGACCGTGGCCCTTAGTTTGCATCCAGGTTCTGGAAGGCCTTCTGCCAGCTGATTGGGGTTTCAGCCAGCCTGTCATCTGGATTTCATCCCCAGTCAAATGGACAGACTGAAAAAACTAACCAAGAGATTGAGATAATCTTGAGATGTCTAACTTCGTCCAACCCAACGTCCTGGAGCAAACACCTGATATGGGCAGAATTTGCCCATAATACTCTTCACCATTCCTCAACGGGTATGTCTCCTTTTGAATGTCAATTTGGCTATTGTTTTCTGAGCAGGAGTCTGAGGTGGGAGTTCCAGCTGCCCAACATCTGGTTCAACGGTGCCGCAGGGTGTGGAGGAAGGCCCGAGCTGCGCTTCTGAAAACTTCACAGCTACAACAGCAACGGGCCAACTGTCGCCGCAGACCAGTACCATCTCTACATCCAGGGCAGAATGTCTGGCTGTCCAGTAAGGACCTTCCCCTCAGAGTTGAAGCACGCAAATTGGCTCCCAGATTCATAGGTCCCTTCAAGGTTTTAAGGAAAGTAAACCCTATTTAAGGCCTCACTGCCTTTTTGTTCTTGTTCAGTCCTGATGTTTGCCTAAGCGTTGCCATTCCTAAGGATTTTTGGGTTTGAGATTTTTTCCTGTCTCCTGTTTTGTTCTTGGATTATTTGTTTTTTGTTACCTTTTTTGTGGATTGTGGACTTCTGGATTTGTCTTTTGCATTGCCTCTCAAGGAGACATGTTTGAGTTACTCTGGGGCACATTAATCTAAATTGCTGCCCAAGACTGTAGTTAATGTTTTGTTTTTCCCTATGAAGTAAAGAGCAAAAGATAAAACTTTTCAACCTCCTCCAGTGGTGGAGCGGTCAGCATCAAGGACACACACACACCGTAGACCTGAGTTTCGATCCTCAGCTGTATCATAACAGGTTTGGAAATTATGACAGAATTGTATTTTACGGTGCTGCAAAGAACCATTGAAGAACCTTTATTTTCAATAATGAGGGCGTTCAAGAGCAAAGAGAATAAAATGTGATCTTGCAAATTTATTGAAGATGGATGATGAATTTTCTAGGACTACAGGACTTACAGGTATATTTAATTGAATTTCCTCTCTGATTATGTCAGATCATATCACATCCCCTCCCCCTTATCTATTTCTCTATATCCTTCTGATTACATAATTTTCCCTTCAATCTCATAACGCTCACGTTTTCTTTCTCTTCACTCACCCTCTCTCTCTCTCTCTCTCTCTCTCTGGATGTCAACCTCTTCTTTTGATCTCAGCACCCTGGCACTGATTTTTCTGCTTATCCACTCTTGCTTTATTGTTTTATGCTCTAAAAATGTTTTCTCCCTTTCTCTCTCTCTCTCTCTCTCTGTTTTTTTTTTCTCATATCCCATCCTCTGTTAAAGGCATAGTTCATCCAAAAATGAAAATAGTGTACTCACCATCATATTGTTCTAAACTAGTGATGGGCGGTATGACAAACATCATATTTCACTTTAAGAGTAAGTTTATATTGTGGTAATGGTTATGGTAATGGTAAGAGATAATAATGTAATTAATATAAAATAAACCATTGTGAATAAGGGTTTTTTACCCTGAAGTGGTTTATTTTGCGAGAATGACCTGCTAACTGTACATTATCCTGCTTATTACACAGCTACTTACAAAGTGAATAAATACACAGACATGAAATGTTGATTAGAGTTGAATTTATTTAATTATTTTACTTGTAGAGACCGCTGAGACACAAAGCATGAGCACAGCTATGTAGGAAACATGTTTCCTAGATGAGCGGTCAGTTATACAGTGTTGCCATGGACAACAGTCATTATTAAGAAACATTTCACTACTGAATGGTGCAACTGACCAATTTAGATCAGGTATTCCATGAGAGTAAAAGTTCGGTTTGACTTGTTCCGTGTAATATGTGTTCAAAGACAAGATCCACGCAATCAATTTGTTATTGAATAATGTCTCTTTTAATACCCTTTCTGTTCTTTACAGTCAGTTTTTGATCAAAAACAACAACAGTAGATACGTTCTAATAACTTATAACAAGCATGCGGGAAAGAAGCCTTGTGACTTGTGACTTTATATGCGCTCCATTAAAACACTTCTGTGAGACACTTGTTGATTTGCCAATATTCTTAAAGAGACAGTACCAGTTTAAAACATAACAGTGTAAATACTTGTAAACAGGGCCGTTTCTAGCTATAAGCAGTATTAGCAGCCGCTTGGCCTGGGGGCCCCGCAAGGCAAGGACAGTTTTTTTTTTTTTTTTTTATTATTTATTTATGTCTTTTTTTAAATATACTAAAATCTGCAAGTAAACCTCAGGCAACTGTTATGGCTCAATTAGACAGTTATAGGGGTCCCCCTTGTGGCCCCAGAGGGAAGGGAGAAATTCTGTTGAGCAATAATGCACACCAGCTGTTCTAGTAGTTGTATGTTGAAAGTGCTATTTCCGTTGTATATGGTTATTTATTGTTATTTATAGTAATGTTTTGGTAATTCATTGTCAGATTTTTAGCATTTTGTGTAGTTATTATATACCAATTTTAAGTTATTATATTATGGGGTCATTCTTGGGTGGGCCTGGATCCAGGGTGGGGGGTGTGGGGGGCCTCCAAGTAGGATTTTGCTTGTAAATAGTACAAATTACACATGTAAACAATAACCATGCAACAACAAATGATAGCTTGTGAATCAGAATTGAATCAATTAGGAAAATCTGTATCAATACCCAACGCTAATTCGCCTTTGGCTCACTCACTGGGGGCCTGAATATATTCATTTTTAAGGAATGATTTTTAATTTTGTTATTCTTTTAAACCACACAATGAGGACTTTAAGACATTACAGACATTACAGCATAATTTTCTGTAAAGGAGTTTTGAAACAATGTGTATTGTGAAAAGCGCTATATAAATAAAAATTACCTGACTTATTATTATACTGATTTTATACCCTTTCCCTCCTCTCTCTCTCTCTCTCTCTCTCTCTCTCTCTCTCTCTCTCTCTCTCTCTCTCGCATAACATCATAACCCCTTCCCCCTTGATTCTACACTGCCACTCTTGGCGTGAGCTGCACAGCACACACGAGTGAAAAGGATCTTTCTCATTCACTCATTCATTCACACATATGTGCACTGAACTCTCAGAGGAGCATGGAGAACATCAGCACACTGCCTCAGAAGCACAGTACGTACCTTTGAACACTCTCTTGGTTTTTCTCAGGGTCTAATTGCCTTGTTTCGGCGTATGCTGGCTCGTTTTCTCCTGATGCCTCCTTACTTTTAATTAGTGCAGACTTGCTATGTTGTCAAACCCTGAATCCCTTGTGGAGCTGTTGCTTCCAGCGTTTGACTGTGTGTCTGACATCATTGTGTGAAGACTCGCAGGTCTGAAAATGAAAATATGAGACTGGTGACCAGGTGAAGTTTTAGAGCCTGTGTGCAGTAAATGAGCTCTCGCAGTGAGCGTCCTCTTCTACTGAATGACTTTTTAGCGTTGGCATCTGGATTTGTGAAATTTATTCCCATCTGTGACAGCAAACAGTTAAGAAATGTTTTGTTGAACAGAAACTCTGTTGTTTCAATCTCACCTGTGATTATGATATGAATTAATGAAGAATAAAGGCAGTCATGTGTAACCGGTCCTGCTCGACCCACTCTGAGCAGAATTCGAACCGGCATCAGCCAGCATGGGAGGTGTGCGTGCTAACAAGGAGGCTAAAAGCTACAGCCTCTAATGACAGTTGATAGTGCGCCTCTTGAGGCCAGGGGAGAAAGGTTTTACACATACCGCACAGCTATCACGTACCAGCTGGCACATGTTACACATGCAAAAAGATGCAGTTGTTACTTTTAAATAATAGTTCAGTGAGCAACCTCTTTGACACAGGTTCTGGTTTGGTGGAAACCAGGAAGTATTACATCACAAATGATGTTGTGAATGATTCGAAGGTTGCATTTTCATTGTAGAATGACATTTGTACTCCATCTATGGTTAGGTTTAAGGTTGGGGTTTAGGTTAAGGGGTCGAGTTAATAAAATATCTTTAACAACTACAAGTATTTGCTTTTAGCGCCACTCTGTGGACATTTCACCCAGAAACTGGAGCTCACATGTGCCATTTCCAAGCAATATCCAAGACTAGGGTTCTGATTATAAATATCCAAGCAATATCTGAGAAACGGCTTTTAGGATCAGATCTTTCAAAGAGATCACAGGGAATTTTGATCAAAGCAAAGGCATTCACACAAAACTACTGGTTCAAATGCTGTTGTGTGAAAAAATGTTTAAAATGTAATTAAAATGTATTGCTGCTGGTTGTAATACCCACTAACTGGCCTCCAGTGGCTGCAGTTTTTGTTTTAATGAGATTTAGTTTTTATGAGAAACAGGAATTAATGAAATAATGTCTGCACTTCTATCTATTGCGTTGCACAACATCGTAGTGTTTCAGCTCTAATTGTTTTCTGTGTGCAAATACGTTCAGTTATTTTCACTTTGTGGTAATTTTATGCTAGGATTGACTAATTAGAGCAAGAGAAATGTACTCTGTGCATGAATGCAGAAACTGTGTTTGAACATGTTAAAGTTACAGCTTACCCATAAATGATGTTACCATTTACTTACCCATATGTCATTCCAAACTAGGGGTAGGACATATGACCCAAATCTTATTTCACAGGGTACGTTATGTCATGGTAAATAGCACAATATAGTGATTTTTTGCTGGAAATTAAACCCAAAAGTGTTTAATATATTACATAACCATGTAGTAATGCTAAGTTGATATACTTTAGAAATTCATCTCATTAAATTCATCTTGGTTTCTCTTCTTATTTGGAACTTGATGGATGCAAACCAAAAGGTAAGATTATTTATAGTGAACTGAGTCTGCCGAGTACAAAAACAGCTGCTTTGCATTATGTAATGCTTTAGTTAAAGGGATAGTTTACCCAAAAATGAAAATTCTCTCATCATTTACTCACCCTCATGCCATCCCTGATGTGTACGACTTTCTTTCTTCTGCAGAACACAAATTAAGATTTTTAGAAGAATATCTCAGCTCTGTAGGTCCATTCAATGCAAGTGAATGGTGACCAGACCTCAGAGGGTCCAAAATGACATAAGGATGCATAAAAGTAATCCATAAGACTCCAGTGGTTAAATCCATATCTTCTGATGAAATATGGTAGATGTGGGTGAGACACAGATAAAAGTTTAAGTCCTTTTTTACTATCAATCTCTACCTTTGACCAGCCTCAACCAGTAGGTGGCTGAATGTGAAAGTGAAAGTCACTTCCACACCAGAATGTGGAAGTGAAAGTGTATATTTGCACCTCAGCCACACCTTTCATATAGATTCAGAAGATGAGGATTTAACCACTGGAGTCCCTATTCCAAACCCGTATGACTTTCTTTCTCACATGGAACACAAAAGGAGAAATTTTAGAGCTGCTCTTTTCCATACAAAGTGGATAATAACTGTGACAGTCAAGCTTTAAAAAGTATTACAAAAATATGACTTTACATAGACTTTTGTGCTATATTCCAAGTCTTCTGAAGTCATAAGATAGCAATGTGTGCAACATGATCACACAGGAAATCACTGTGTTACTTGCATTCTAAAAATGTTTTCACCCAATGGACTCAATGTGTCAAATTCTGGACAAGCGGCACCATGTGGCGCAGCATGATCACACGGGAAATCTGCATGTGAACCTGAAAGTTCATGTACTCAACCCCATTCTGGCAAGTTACAGACAAGTGCTATCACCCATCAGATACTTTTGCATCAATTCAAGTATGAACACATTTCTCTTCAGCGCAACTGATAGCGTGTTGCACGAGCAGCATCCGAGACACAGGTTTTGGTCTGTGCAAACCAGAAAGTTAACTCGTTCACATAAACAATGATGAATGTGATTCAGAGGTTGCATTTTCACTTTAAAATGACATTTTTACACCACTTATAGTTACATTTAGGGTTGGGGTTTGGGTTAGGGTGTAGAGTTAAAAAAATATATGTGTGTATATATATATATATATATATATATATATATATATATATATATATATATATATATATATATAAAATATGCATGCCTGTTGACAGTATTTCATCATTTACGACTGAAAAGACAACTTGCTTTTGGCGCCATTCTGTGGATATTTTACCCTGAAACTGGAGCTCACACATGCCTATGCATTCAATAACACTTCCAACTTCGGCCACTGGGGGCAGTGATTCGAATTTCAGTGAACACAGACCGATTTCAACAGCAAAACTTTTGACCTACTGTCACCAAATTCACAGCAAGATCAGTCTGTGCAGCGAATGCTCATGCCCACAAAAATCCTATGTGCTGTGCCTTTGACATCAAAATAATTGCTGTGATAAGTCTTTTGTTTTTAGCTCAAGTGATACATAATGTGAAGCAGCTGTTTTGGTACTCATGGCAGATTAATTTAGCTAAAAATAATCACACCTTCTTGTTTGCAAATTATGAATTTCTGAAATATTTATTTAACTGAATAATCAAATATGCATTACTACATGGGTATGTAATGCATAAAACATTTATGAGGGTTTGAATTTCCTGCGAAAAATAAATATAGTATTACATACAGTATATACTGTGATATAAACTTTGTTGAACAACAAGGGTGTGTAAATGTTAAGTGATGATCTCTGGCAAGCAAGATAATACATTTGCACTGAAGTAAGAGAAAGAATGCTGTTTTGGTCTTGTTACTTTTAGGTTTAGGGTTTTAGGTTAGCGGTGCCTTTCACGTCACATCCATTGAAAGAAGTAAGTGAATGGACACAGTTTTGGTGTCAGTGCTGTAACGCAAGTGCAGATTGTGCACCACTATAGTTCCAGCTTCAGCCACTGGGAAAATTCCAGAGTTCAGAAAATCAGACTTGTTAATTAGACTAATTTTAGCAGACAAAACCTTTTCCTTTGTGATCATTCTGTGAGCAACAGATCAACCATTAAGTCATTATTCTTTGAAAATCTAGCTGGGTTTTGGTTCTGCCTGTACGCACTCAGTTTTTGAGTGCACAAATGACATACTCTTAGTGTCAAATGTGCTTGGCTGTGGTTGAATGCTCCTATACTGCCCAGAAAGGTTTGTCAGATGGTTTTAGCATGGTGTATACTGCACAACATTGCGATAGCACTGGAAGTTTCTTTACCTTATGGCAGTTCCCAAGTGTGCAATTCGTGTCACAGTACCGGCAGCGATTTTATCTCTTGTATGGTGGTATGGTGTCCTGTTCACAATGAGGCAAGTTCTTCCCACGCCCAGCACTGCCTTATGGACCACATACACAGGCTGAACTGAACAATGGGGCACAGATAACTGTTCCTGCACAAGCAGTGCTTCAAGCACTCCTTCAGTTCATCCAACACCTACAGTAGTACTGTATTAGAGAATCATTCTAAATTATAATGCTGTACTGTATAATTTATTGCACGTTTCAGTTTCAGATCAGTTTTAGTTTCCGTGGATCAGTTGTGTAATTCTGTTCCAACAGTTGCAGAGGCCCATGAATTACAGAATATGCAAATATTTTTCAGGTGAAACATTTTCTGGCAAAATAATCCTGCATTCATCCTAATTCAAAGATCATGGGTTTGACAGTCAGCTTTTGAAGCTGTAGCACTTCATTGTTACTGCACCAACAAAGATTTGCATTATTAATAATTCACAGCCGCGCACAGTTTTCTGCAGTCCACCGTTACCAGAAGAATTGCTATAAGTCTAGTGTATAAATACATATTATAATAATTTTGAGGTTACGACAAGCTAAACTAATGTTTGGTTATGCAGTGAACAACACAATTAAACTTTTAGATTGTTTTATTGCTGATGATTGCATTATGGATGTGCTGCTTGCAAGACTATTACTGTGTGTATCTTTGTTTCAGCACCGCTGCATGTGGACAGCTCATTGACTGAGTCTTCATAGAAGCACTTTACATCTACTTTTGCTGTCATTTAAAGGTGGCAAAAGGCAAAAACAAACAAACAAAAAACACCTTTGCATCTGTTTTTAGAGTACAGTGTGAACAGTAAATATCAGATTAAATCATCCATTTTAATTTCTGATCTGGACCACTGTCATATGTGGAAATAAATCGGATACATATCTCAAAATTGTGTCAGAATTTGTATGTAAATCCACTTCAACAATCGGAATTGTACACTTTGTTTACCTTTGAATCATAAATGAACTTTTTTAATTAACATTTTTAATGGGTAAAATAATGTTTGCACACAGAAAAGTGCAAAAATAAATTTGTTTAATATATACTTAAAGGAATGTTCCGGGTTCAATGCAAGTTAAGCTCAATCGACAGCATTTATGGCATAATGTTGATTACCACAACAATTAATTTAGACTCATCCCTCCTTTTCTTTAAAAAAAGCACAAATGGAGGTTACAGTGAGGCACTTTCAATGGAATTGAATGGGGACAATTTTTGGAGGATTTAAAAGGCAGAAATGTGACGCTTATAGTTACATAAAAGCACTTACATTAATTCTTCTGTTAAAACTCGTGTATTATTTGAGCTGTAAAGTTGTTTAAATCGTAATTTTTACAGTCATTTTAGGGTTTGTTGACATTACATCATCATGGCAATGAAGATGTAAAATTGGCTATTACTTTAAACAGAAAAGATTAAGTGATTTTATCACACTAAAATCATGTTAACATGCATATTGTTTATGTCTTTACTACTTTTGAAACAGTATTTTAACATAAAAAATTGGCCCCCATTCACTTCCATGGTAAGTGCCTCACTGTAACCCAGATTTTTGCTTTTTTTAAAGAAAAGGAGGGACGAGTCTAAATACATTTTTGTGGTAATCAATATTATGCAAAAAATGCTGTAGATTGAGCTTAACTTGAATTGAACGCGGAATATTCCTTTAATGTGCATGAGGTCTCAAATGTTTTAAACAGTGATAAGAGAAACTGACCGATTTTAAACCTATGTGAAGTCTAAAGTTCTTTTAACTAATGAAATATAATATCATATTCAATTAAATGAAATGTTTAGATAATTTGATGATAAATATGCCAGTGAAGAGTGTCTATGCATGCCAGTTTAAGCCCATTAACTGTTTAAACCAGTATCTGATGTGGACCATATTTTAAATGGATTTGAGCCAAAAATCAGAATTGGCCACTTTGGCTTGCTGTGTGAATGTAACCAACTACAGTGTTTTTAAGATTAGATCGTTGGAAACTAAAGCCTCTAAGGGCCCCAGGTTTTTAACCTACACTACATTTACATTTGCATTTATTCATTTGGCAGATGCTTTTATCCAAAGTGACTTACAAAAGAGGAATACATTATAAGTGAATCATCTTAAGGAGACAGTGGTACGAAAAGTGCCGTATTACAAAGTTTCACTAGCATCATAATAGTAGTCAACTTTTTTTTTTTTTTTTTTAGTGACTGGTTAAGTGCTCATGGAAAAGACATGTTTTTAGCCGTTTTTTGAAGCCAGAAAGTGAGTCAGCTTCACTGATGGAGTTGGGAAGGTCATTCCACCAACGTGGTACGATGAAACCGAAAGAAAAACAAACAAAAAAAAACTGTTAACCTAAAAAATGCGTTCATAAACATCTAAATCAACTGGTTTTATTCAAGTAAAAAATATTATTTACCATCACTGAATCAACCTGAATACATTAGGTTACCCCAACAAAACTAGTTTTAAGGGGTAGACAGGTACGTAGAAATAGGTCCTTAAGCCAACAAATGCAGATTACAGTACTTTTTACAGTGTAAGAGGGACTTCTTCTGCTTTAAAACACGAATTGTGTTCACCTTGGCTTTTGTGTTTTCTTAGACTCCCTATTCTTGTAAATGCCAATTGGTATATGTGTGGTATATGCACTTTCTTGCAAGAGGCTTTCAAAGGAAATAGTTTGTTTGCTCATAACATGCAAGACTGGGAGATGTAAAAATTGCTTGTCTTGCCTGTGTGCTCACTGTCAACGGCAGAACGTTTGATCTAATGATGTTTTGTAGGAAAGCTGTGAATATTTAATTCTATTGTGTTCTGTTTGACTTCGGGCATTTACATCCAACCATGAAAGCTCTATGTTTGCTTACTGGACACTGTGCCTGTATCCTGACACATTGCAGCTGGGTGTAGAAATCCCTCCATCAGGCTATACGATGCCACAAAAGTATTGGGACACTTTTGGTCACTGAAATCACACTTAAAAAAAAGCAGGAATTTTATTGCATTAGATATTAAGTGGCGTCTGCAAACAATTGTTGCTAGAACTTTTCTCAGAACTAACTTCACTTTTCTGAGCCATATTTGCAATGACTTTTTTGTGTGTGCAATTTTTAGTGGATGTATGAAGTCAGTTCCACTCAAATTCACACAGCGGAGTAACCACAGGTGTAGTTCAGCACATAAACTATTGTTCCACTAACATTTGACATGTAGAGAATGCCTTAACACTTTTTGTCTTCATTTTGAACCATATATCTATTGTTTTATCATTTAAAACTTTAAAAAAAACTTGTCTTTATAAAAATGTTTGCTTGAAAAGTGTGCTTTTGCTATTTTTCTTTTAAATAAATGCAACATATATAATGCAAGGAGTAGGACACTCATTCATTTCTAAATGTTTAAATGACTAAATAGTACTTTGTGATGCCAACATATCAGTCTTATCTTTTCTATCATAAACTATTCATATTCATTCATTTGGTTTTTCTGGTGAATACATTTGGAAAATTGGCTCCTAATGTCCAAATGAGCATGTGAAACATTTAGCATACAGATTTGTTTAATTACTTAAGTATTGCATGAGCGCACATGCACCGCATTACCATTCAGTAGATACACATTACAATTTAATGGCACACCTCTAGGTTGCAACATAGTATCAGAGCATGCAACCTATTTGTGTTTATGCATTCATTTCCACGTATTTAATTTGAATGCTTGAAATTGAGTTTAGCCAAATATGTTGGTGAAGCATTTATAAAAAGAAGTTCAAAAGTTCCATCACGTACCAAACGCATAATGCATAAGCAATTAAAATGATAAAACTACACAAGATTCCACAAGAGTGGCTTAGTCTGTCATCGTTTCAATTTAAAGCTATTTAAAACAGTAATTCACCCTCTAAGTATTGGGAAGTAAATTAGGCATGCTGTCAGACAGCCTTTTGTTTTTCAAACACACATAGCGGAGATGTTTCCTGAGCTCAAACAGGCATAAAGCTACAGGGGAAGCTGGGAATTTACCTTCAGCCAAATAAAATAGCGATAAACAGTTTGTGCTGTGTTTTAGTTATGCCTGACAATAGCTCTGATCTAATGTGCATGTGTAAAAGAGAAAGCCAGAAGGGAATAATTATTTATCTCTCTCATAAACAGGATACAACATGACTCATGTTTCTTAACGCAGGTGCTGGCTGATTAATCAAGATATTTTCATGGCTTGAGGGCATTTCCTGTGCTGGAATGATAAGATGTTTCATTCACTGGCTGAAATTGATTGTAGCTGGTTTTGATGTCAAGCGTCTAACAGAATAAATAAAATAGTAATTTTTTTAAAGTTTGAGACAAAATAAGAAATTTTCAGAAACATCAAGCAAACTTTTGAAAGTCTGTTGAATTTTGCTGAACAAACAAAGTTAAAAATCTCTCTTTATTTGCCTGTATTACAGACTGATCTCAAAGTGAAATTGAAAACAGAAGGTTGACTTTTTTTTAGTTAAAATGTGCTTACTGAAATTCGAACACTGCCCCCAGTGGCCAAAATGGTAAGTGTTGTTGCACATATGGGCATGTGTGAGCTCCATTTTCCAGGTGTAATGTCCACGAAGGGGCGCCAAAAGTGAGTTGTGAAGCGAGTTGTTTTCAGCTGTAGAGGTTGTAATATGGTGAAGAAGCATACATATATTATAAACTGAATCCCCTAACCCAAACACCAAACACCAAACCTAAACCTAACCATCAGAAGAGTAAAATTGTTATGTAAAGTCGGACGCGTGATGCATATCGCGTCATCAGCGGAGTGCTCGATCACTAAACGTGCACAACCCAATTTTTCTAACCACGTGTCTTTGAATGCACAGAAAGCATATACGCCTGCAATTATTTGCACAAATTAGTGGATCCACAAGGTGGCAATACTCACATTTGAGCTGTTATTGTCACAAAGAAACACTAGAAGAAGATGTAATTGCGATGAATAACAGGAGATGGAGGTAAAAACAACAACAGTGGATGTGGATGTCAAGAGCATGTCACTTCACAACATGAATATGTATATCTATATGTAATCTGGATTATGTAATCATTTTACAGAAATTAAGTACTTTTAATTAAATTACATTACATTTTTAAATGTAACCAAATTATGGTTACTTTTTGAATGACGTGATTACATATGAATTACATTATCTTTCACGCTTGACTCTTGACTTCAAAAGCAAACTGCTGTTTGAGTTCTGGTTAAGTAATTTTTAATGAAAGAAGTGCAAATCAGTACTAAAGGGATTTAAAGTTGGACGTTCATCAAAACATGCAATAATCTACAGGCTAAATAATCCAAAAGTATTCAGATTAGATAACTTTAAAAGTGTAATCTAAAAGATGACATTAATAATTAAAATTTTTAGTTGTGTATTTTGTAATCAGTATCAGATTACATTTCATAAGTAATCTACACAACCCTGCACAATGCACAGTAGTGTCCACAGCATGTCCGAATTCACTAGTTTTCTCTCACTTTTTACTAAAATAGTAAGCGGCTTCAGACATAGTATATGTATAAATGTGTAAATACAGTTATGTGAGTCATGAGTTCAACACTGTGACAAGATGTCAAGATGGACATGAGCCAATGTAAAATTTCCAGTTTTCCGCATTTTTCCACACTGACAGCTACAGCATGTCTCTTGGTATTGTGCTTAAGTCATTACTATGCAACCAATGGTAAAGCAATAGTTCACCCAAAAATGAAAATTCTCTCATAATTTACTCACCCTTATGCCATCCCAGATGTGTATGACTTTCTTTCTTCAGCAGAACACAAATGAAGATTTTTAGAAGAATTATTCTTCATGTGTTTTTGGTGATTCACATTCTTCATGCATATGCCCCCTACTGGGCAGGGAGAAGAATTAAGCAAAGATGACTTAATTATTGTTCTGTTTCTCACCCACACTTATAATATCACTTCAGAAGATATGGATTTAACCAATGGAGTCACATGGATAACTTTTATAATGCCTTTATGTGATTTTTGGAGAGTCCAAATTTTGGCACCCATTCACTTGTACTGTGTGGACCTACAGAGCTTAAACATTCTTCAAAAATCTTTGATTGTGTTCAGAAGAAAGAAAGTCACACACATCTGGGTGGGATTTAAATGTTGCCAAATTTGAACAAATCCTATTGGTGCTGATAGATCATATTGTTTGGCTTTGACCTGTATTATGTTTGAATGTTATGTGGGTAAAACTGGAGGCTGGGTAGTTAGATATATTGTTAAAATCAATATGCCTAATTATTGCACAGCATTCTGGAATACTTTATACTGATTAGTCAGTTGCAGCATTCTGAGGTCAAATATTTTTGTATAATTACCGCTAAACTGTATAATTTACTGTTTTCCCATTAAACCGATTTATTACTTTGCAGTGCAGGTTTTACATCTCTTGTATCACTCCACACTCTCTTATCACATAATCAAATAATTCCAACCTAAATCAATATTTCATGTCCATTTAATTATTTATTTGGTAAATAGTCATGTAATAAGCAGGATAATTTAGTCTTCTTTATTTGATAGAAATCTGTTTGCTTTTGGTTTTCTTTATCATTAAACCTAATAAGAGATGATTTCATAAGACTGTACAGACAACACTTAATTAAATTAAAACCAACTCAGATGAGTCAACATATATATTACCCATAAACTATTTATGAAGCTAAGGGTAATAAGGGTTTTAAAGTGCATCTTCATGGCTCTTGGCCTTTTTGTCAGGGCTGGTTTGCACTGATATTAACCCACACTTGTGTACAGAAAGGTCAAGGCATGTGCTGCTACAGAAAGGTCAGTGAGCTTTTTGAAGGTTAAAGCTTTGAGTTAACACCAACAAGAACTCTGTTACATGGGAGGAGATGCCACAGGACTCTAAGAATGGCCAACGGTGGCAGGGTACAGGTCAGGAACATCGACATTTTGGTTAGATTACAGACCCATAGTTGTGATGGCAACTCAAGGTATTTTAAAGTAAAGTGCGTAACTTTTTTATATTTAAAATTACTTTCCCAGTTTAATATGCAGAGTCAACTATAAATAAGCCATTCATAGAATGATTTCTCTGTAAAGAATAAGTTTGTTGAGTTTTGCTCCATGTTATATTGCACCTATAGTTTTATTTGGTGATTCTTCAAGGTTTTTCTTGGTAATTCAGTTGACAGAAAGTGCTAGACTTCGTCAGCAGGCATCCTCACAGGTCTAAAGTTTCATTTTTTTGGCACATTACCATTATATGATCCAGAGAGATTAAAGCTTTGGCTACTCTCGCTTCTCCTGTGCTTTGGGCAGTAGCTTATCCATACCTACAAAATTGCCTTCAGTGTTGATGTCATTTGAAATTCTCAGAGTTCTTCAGCCAGCCATCATATTTCAAAATATTTACCACAGATTGGAAAGTTGAACTGCCTGAAGTCTTTCAAAGGCACACTCACAAGGTACTGTACATCTCTAGACACTACACAATGTTTGCAATTTCTGTGTTTCTGATTCCTTGAATCTGTAGGAAAAAAATTTTTTTTCTTTTTTTTTCTTTTGTAGCCTAAGAGCTATTTTTCTGCAGCAACAGTTGCAATGTGTGGTCGACTGATATGGGTTTTTCAACCATGCCACTGCCGATACTGATATCGAGAGAGGGTGGCTGGTGACCGTAAGTTTAGTTTAATTACTAATCACCAATCAAAAATTTTAATCACATTACTTTTAGGTTATTTTCTAAAAAATAAAAAATAAATTCAGCAAATTCAAAATAATGTCTGTATTTCCTCTTTATTCATTGTCGCACGCAAGTATATACTCAGCATCACATGTTTCTCCCTTATATATATGAACATAATTCATGTTTTAAATATATTGTACACAAATAATATTATTTTAGAAATGTGTAACCCAAGTAATGTACGTAAAAGTTAGTAAATTAATTGAAAGTGAGTAACTGTAATCTGATTACAAGAATTTAAAATGTAATTCACTACACTACATTTTACTACAAAATTAATTAGATTACAGTGAGTAATTACTTTGTAATTAGATTACACTCAACACTGCCAATGACTGACATTGTACAGATATGTGTATTTCACAATTTAATGGTAGAAAATGAGACATTAACAAAAATCTGGAAATAAAATGAACACTTATTTTACACAACATTTATAAAAAATTTGAAAAGCTAGCGCTAATTGCCTGACATAATTTTTATTGCCCAATTACCATTCACAGAAAGCAGACAATTTACTGATTTAGTTTTTGTTTTTACAAAAGAGACAATTCTAGTGATCAAGGCAGCAGAAATTCATCAAATGATGATCAAATAATGAAGAAAAGTGTTCCCTATCTGTCACTCACTCGACGTTGTGTCAATGTAGTGACACTAGGGGTCAATCTTGGGAGCCCGAGACACCTCTGGTCTTTGATAAAAGGCCAATGAAAATTGACGAGTGGTATTTGCATGCCACTCCCCCGGACTTACGGGTATAAAAAGGGGCTGGCGTGCAACCACTCATTCAGATTTTCTCTTCGGAGCCGAACGGTCGATGTTTACTGAGCTGACTGTTCATTCACCTCTGCTGGATCTGACAGCGCATTTCAGCGGCTTCTCCCTCCTCTGCACTGGTGCACTGCAGAGAACGCCCCTGGGTGCTTCGGCAGAAAAAAGAGAGTATATTTTCCTAAAAGAGTATATTTCTCTAAAAGAGCGGCACACACGGAATGTCTTTTTAAAGATGCATCTTTTAAAAGATGCCTTTCCGTTTGTGTGTTATTCCTGGATGCGGTCATTACATCTCAACTTCAGACAGTCACAATCGCTGTCTTTCGTGTCTGGGCGCGACCCACGCAGAGACAGCATTCATGGATGGTTCATACACTCACTGCGAGAACATGATCGTGGCAACGTTGCGGTCGCGGCTTGCTTTCATAAGAAAGTAAGCCACCCCAGCGGCTACCCGCCTCGGTTCTTCTACCTACGGGTATGAGGCCAGCACAGCTAGGCAATTTGGGGACCCCAATGGGACCGCCTCTGCTGGGTATCCCCCCACGGACCTCCCAATCCACAGCATGCTCATCTGCCCCGATTGGGCTTCCGGATGAGTCTGCCGGCTCGTCTCACGGTGAGTTCGACCTCTTGTTCGGTGCCCGCGAATCTGTTGAACTCTTGAGTGCAGCATCGGAGAGCGGGCTTGTCCAGTCGGACGCAGAAGCCTCAGCTGGGCTCCCCCCTTCAGGGACGACTGCCCAGTCACAGGCTGATGCGGAAATGATGGACATGCTTTCCTGGGCGGCCACGAGCGTCGGGCTAGAGTGGCATCCTCGGCTCTCCCCCGAACCCTCGCGGCTCGATGATTGGTTCCTGGGCTTGCGGCGCCGCTCAAAGCAGCCACGCCCCGCTACAGTGCCTTTCTTCCCGGAAGTGCACGAGGAGCTGACAGAATTGTGGGAGGCACCTTTTACTGCCCAGTCCTGATTTCTCAGCTCCCCCGCACTCACTACCCTCGATGGCGGGGCGCCAGGGGCTATTCAGCGATTCCCCCAGTGGATAAGGCACTCGTGGTTTTCGCCACATGCCCAAGTGGCTGTG